>NC_141138.1:108544727-108899227 GCF_053477565.2 Lygodium microphyllum
TCCCTCCTCATTTAATCCTTGGATACACTTTTGACCACTACTAAGTCACAATGATGATATCATTGTGGCATTGCAAAGATCAGATCACTATGATAATGATTGACAATTAAAGGTTTCTAAGTCACCTTCTTGACCAAGGACAGATGCTTACATGGTAAGGGATTCATCATCACACTAGTCAACTTACATCAATGTCTCAACCTCAATCCCACCAAGAAAAGTCCTTAACAAACCTTAAAATTTATCAAGTGATAAAAACTTTGTAATAATATGCGATTGCAATGAATTGGTTAATATTGTGACACCAAATTTAGTAAGGATTAAAGACCAAATCTGAAGTACCTTCATAGCAATGAAAGAAGAGCAAGCAAATAAGTTGACCTAGAGTTGATAAAGCACACATGGAGAATGATTGAAATTGACCTAATAAAAGCTATGGATTGAAATCGATCCATTGCATTGTTTGGAACTTTGGAACAAGAATTGATGGACCTAGGTTATAGGACACACAGCCAACTCCAATCAATTAGCCCAAGATTATTGGCTAAGTAGAAAGTTGATTGATGTATATTGATAAGAACTAGAGGGAATGTCAACATCTTGGAATATTATTTATATTCATGATGATGGAAAGCTAACTTGGAATATATTAAAAGAGATTAGCGCGCGCGAGCGCACACACACACACACACACACACACATAGAACTTAGAGATAACATAACAAACCTCATGACCACCATGGATCATGTTGTTAGAAGGCTTCAAGAGAAAATATAAAGGAAGAGAAATCATAATTGGGATGGCTTAAGTGAACTTCTAGTCAATGTTGGAACTCCTTAATCACCCATGGATACAATTATTGATGTTTTACTTATTCAATAACACCTACTATCTAGGGCAACACTTATAGATATTGCTACTCAAGTGGGCACAAACTTCTTAGCTAGGCTAAAGCTAATGTACAAAATAGAGACTCCACCTTAGAAATACGAACTATTGCCACAAGGATAGACAAGTATAAGATAGGTGATAACCCAAACGACTTCATAGAACATTTAAAAAAAGTTTGTCTAGCCAATGGATTGAAATGGAAAATTGAAAGGCTCAAGCCTTATGCTTAGGAGATAAGGGTTGTTACAAATTGTGTTATGGGAGACTTGCTTGAGCTATTGCAGTGAATACACACCATATACACAAGAGGAAGCTCACTTAAGAACATAAAAAGAGAGATGGAGACCATATGGAGCCCTAAGAGAAACACCAAGGAAAAGGAAATTCTCTTGCAAGAAAATCTATCTTGTATCATCAACAAGCTTGTTTATTATGTTTCATATGATCACAATGAATAAAAGAACACCAGGCACAACAAATCTTCATGCAGTATCATGTAGATCTCCCACGGATTTGATAGAATCAACCATATTCTTCAATATCTTCACAAAATCCATCAATAGAACAAAGAAAGCAAAGGAATACACCATCTTTGAATGGAAATACATCACATAGTACTCATCTTCAATATCTTCATAGTCTTCTCTCTCAATCTCTCACATACAATCACTCTGTTTCAGTAGAATTGGCTATCTCTGACTCTCTCTCTCTCTCTCTCCATCAATAATACATCATATCCTCACTACAATCTCTCAAAATCACTCATAATAATCCTTCTTAGGTCGTGGATACCCCTCCCAAGAGGTATGTCTGATATGAAGAGTCACTAGAGCCACTACAGTGTCTTTTCATAGCTCACTACTGTCACTTCACTCCAGTCTTCACTTAAGTCTTCAGCAGCTACTTCTTCCACTTCTTTTAGCTCTTTTGCACTTGTATTCACCTCTTTCCAAGGCTAGAAAACTTTCCCAAACTACACTCTCATCCATCAGAACACATACAGAAGCATACAGAATAGTCACAGGACAGTACCAGAACAGCTACAGTACAGAACATAACAGAGACAGAAGCTCTACAGAAGACCTACAGAAGGTCATCAAAACCACATAACTCATACTCAAACCATTCCAAACTCTCAAAAACTATTCAATAAGCTTTCACAAGATCTCAATCATCATTAATCAATACTCCATCCCTCCTTACAGAAGACAATCAGAACAAAACAGAAGCTATACAGAACCAATCAGAACCTATCAGAACATCACAGAACCACTGATAAACATCATGAACTTCCAAAACACAATCAATATCATCCAAAACACTCTCAAACCACTTCCAAACCAATCAATCATCTCATAAAATCAACCATTCAACTCTCAAAAACAACAAAAATCAACCAAAAAATAGGTCATTTCAACACTCAACATATCCCCATACTTAATAAGGAAGAGTCCTCGCGACCCAGAAAAAAGGGAATACAAGTTCATTTAAAAGCTCAACTTTGATCTTCAATATATCTTCAAAAACAATCCATCCAACCACGACTCCAACTTATAACCTGTATCTGATATAAAAATACAACGAAAGGAAAACCCTTTATACATTAACACTTCTTATCAAACTAGAAATCACAACAAACTTGTAAAGGATATAAGAGTTTTCTTCTTTTTCTTTTGCATCATCTTCAACTCTCCAACCACAACCCCATCACCACAATTCTCCAAAATGTAGCTCGCACAAAATCGAATCCAATAGGAAACCACCACGTTGGTTTTACATAAATTAACCCACAACACAAACACTACACACAACACAACCATCTGAATGACTCCTCCAAAAAGAGATTTTCATTAAAAAGCATCCACCATACATTGGAAAAGGTATAAATGAAGATGATCCCTCTTGAAAGATTGATGATTTCGGAAACGATCCATAGACAAGGATTCATCTACAAATGTTTTGGGAGGATTTTGAAAAAACTGAAGACATCACATCCTTTCCAAGAGGACAAGGTATCTGCTAGGTAAACAAAGGGCATGAAAATACAATATATCTAGCTGCTGGGAATCAATGCTCACATTGACATTCATGCACAACTTTGGAATAGGCTTGGAATCATTATGAGAGTGCCTATGCATATACGCCAAGTACCAAGCAAAGTGAGCAGTTAATCTCACTGAAGGATTTGCAGACTGTGAATACTGCTGAGCAAAATGAATATAGTTCTGATAAGCTCGATTGACAGTTGTCCATTCTCCTCGAATTACTGGCCAATTTATCTGAGGTCCTGTAAGGGAATCATTCGAGCTCCATCCCCATCTTTTGGAAATCTGATTATCAAACCCGTCATAGTCACTAACCAACTGAGGTGGTTGAGATATAGAAGTGTTAGGTGAGGGAAGTGGAATAAGGAAAAGTGGATGAAGTGAGGGGTAGGCAAAATCATAAAATGAAGAATGAGTTAAAGAAGGAGTGGCAGAAAATTATAGAGAATCACTTAAAAAGGGTGTTAACTGATAAATAGGAAAGGTGGAAGGTAGGTGGAGGTACATGAATGGATGGAGAAGGACATGGTGGAGAAGGGGAAAATACTCGATCCTCAATAAAGGAGCAATATGTAAAAATGGGAATTTGAGGGAAAGATGAAGGTTGGAAAAGAAGGGGTAAAATGGTTGTGGAATTAGATTGACAAAGGGAAAGATATAGATCATATCGGTGAGCCATTTGTTGGTAATACAAGAGGGTAGGAACAGAAGGTCCTAAGAGAGATCTTCTATGATAGGCATCAAAGAAGGTAGAATCAAATGGATTATGTTTTGAAAGATAAGCTAAGAGATCCACCCTCAGTTGATTAGTACTCTGGGCATAGGTAGGGGCTGTGTTTTGTCTTTGATTCAGGACCACAGAATCAATCATGGTATGCCAAGAATTATCATGACAATCAGCCACTTTGGAGGAGTAACTCTGGAACATGTCAGCTATGCGCACTCCAAATGGTTGATATACAAAACAGCTTGTAGAACCACGTCCCCCACATACTATGCCATATCCACCTCATTTGGAATTAACAAGTCTCCTCATAGATACATGTATGACATCAACATGGTATCTGTCGTGACAGAATCTTCAAACACCATCCTTACCACCTCTGTCAGCAACTCAGCAAACCAAGCCCCACTCCATCCATCCTCTGGAAGAGGTAAATCCATCGTGGAAAGCTTCATGTAGAAGGCCAACTTTTGTAATTGGTAGTGGACAAAGAAATAATGGTCTGGTGGAACATATTCCTAAAACTGCTCAAATGTAGACCATAACAAATCCATTCGGGATTGCAATCGTTCCACTTTATCTTGAAATAGAGGACATAAGGTAGCCTGTCTCTGAAGAGCAGCCAAGTTCTGCTGTGAGAGAGAAGGGATCAAGGGAACATTAGGACTTGAAGGAACAGACCGTGACTTTGCCAGTTGATCTTGCAACTGCTTGATTTGGGAGGCTTGAGATTCGATTGTGTCATTAGCAGTCTGTAAGGCTGAAAGTTTGTCATCTAAAAGAGTTTGGAACTCCTGCGCTTCTCTGGATATCCTCTCCTTGTCCTCTGAAAGGCTAATAACCTCTGATTGAGCCTCTAATAACTGGATCTTCAAATAAGAGATCTCATCTCTTTGGGTTGCAACCAGGTGGGTTTGTTGTTCCATCTGCTTAAACAAATCTGCTAGGGTATCCTTAGCAGAGGCTAACTCGGATGTTGCCTTATGTAACTGGTCCTTAGACTGCATGAGCTCTTCATAAAAGTAAGCATACAGTTGTTGAACACAGGCTGTCACACTGTCAATTCAATGGAACTTTGAATATCTTTACAGAGGAAAGGAATTGCATCTCCTGAGACTAGACTGTTCAGTGAGGGAACTGATATATCCAACGAACCTTCCCGATGTGCTCTGAACAGGTTATTACAAGTGAGATACCCAGGGAGATCACTGCCAGAGGTAGGAGGAATGGGCACTGAAGGAAGAACCGAAGGAGCTTTATCTGCTACCCGCTTCAGGCGTTTGCGTTGGATGACCAGGGGAGGTGGAGAATCATCATCCTCTATATCAATGGGTTCTGACTCATCTGAAGGTGGAGGAGGAGGTACTAGATCTAATGGAGGAGGTGGAGATAGACTCTTCTGTAAACTTGAATAGGTCAAGAAGGCAGACAAGTATGATCCATATGTGACATTGGTAACATTACCCCTGGTGACTTTGACGAAATGTTGATCCATTTTAGTGATGAGGTAAGTGCTCCAATCAATAGCGACTCCTTTCAACACCATCCTTGAAGTTGTGAAAAGCTCTTTGGACAAGTACTAGGATGGCGTTTTGGCAGGCATAAACCTGTCTTGGAGAAACTGACAGACCATCTTCCACACAGGATCAGTGATCATGGAAAAGGAAACTCCCGAAGAGTTTATCACCTTCTTAACATCTAGCAATTCCCTTGTCTGCTTTTATAACAGCTTCAAAATCTCTTTATTAGAGAAAAGTTGACGAGTGGTAACAAAAGGTTCACCTTTAGAGGGAAGAGACTGAGCCTTCCCTAGGCCGCGAGGTGTCAAAGTCATAGAAATACCCTGGACCAATTCCGACTTCTTGCTGTAGGAGGCCAAAAACTCATCACACAACGATGGATCCTCTAGAAGCAATGGAAAGGAAGTAGTCACAAAAGCAGCGAGTCCCGCCTTCGTGAGAGGCTCAAAAGTAAGTAGAGAAGAGTAATCCCTACTAACTAGTGGGACATACTAGATAGGGGGAGGAGTGTGAGAAGGCACCATTCAGATGGTTACACACACACCACACACATAGACAATCAAGGAGAATGCATGCAAAGTAACATAAAAAAAACCAAGGATAAGAGAACAACCAAAACGATAAAATGTGACTCGACCAACTAACCCCAAGCAAACCACAACCTAGAAAAAATTCGACATGACCTCTAGACATATGCGACCGAAAGCTTCATGCTATGCATCATACAAACACCCAAAACCTCGTATCAGGCAATTTAAAAAAAAAACTACACACCGTACCCTTAACCGTAACAAAGACATTAAACCAAAATATCACCACAACCGACACACATTAAGACCACAACTTTGATAAACCAGTGTTTGACCATGGAAATAACTCAAAAAACTGCGCATACCCATCCCACGAAACGGGTTCGTTAAAAAGGAGAATTTAAGTGCAGTGACGGGGAAATTAAAACGGCGGTTCCTTCTTAAAAATTTAATTACCAATTATGAAAGTGGTGCTTTAATTTGAATCCCGGACTTCGATACCCAGACTGGGTCTCTAAATGCAAGTTCATTGATTACAAGTTAAGGTGATGTGGAGCGTTTTTTTGCCAGCGCGTGCTCTTGTGATGGCTAGTTCATTTTAATTAAAAATATTAAAGTGCCTCTTTAGCGCACTTAGCGCGTGCTAAGTGAACGGCGGGTTTATTTTTATTTAAAAAAATGGTGTGTGCAGCGCAAATGCGCGTGCCATGGTGGTGTTAAGGGTTTAGTTTTTTTTTTAGTATTTGTTTGTGTGTTTATTTTTGTTGGTTTTTTTTTTCCGTTTGTGTGTTGTTTGTTTGTTTTTTTGTTGAATTAATCGTGGGTTTTGGGGTAGCTGAAAAAAAATAACAAATAAAATGAAAAATACCTGGTAGTGGGTGTATGGAAATGCAAAGAATGCACTTTCCTCAATCCAAAAATATCTGGATTTTTTTGCTAGATGTTTAGTTGGTGTTTGGATGAAAAAGATTTTTTGTTATTTTATTGATTTGTTTTTTTATATTTTTAAGGAATTGAGGTGTGAAATGAAATATTGTGACAGCTTAGAAAAATATGCCAAAAATAAATAAAAATGTTAAGGGAAGTGTTAGGAATTTTTCAGAAATTAATTTGGAAATTTTAAGCATTTTTAATGATTTTTTTTCATATTTTTGGGTATTTTTAAAAGATTGAGGAATTTTAAAATGGGCAAAATTGTTTTTTCTGAAATTTACAGGTTTAGAAAAATATGGCCATGGGTTGTAGAAATAATAGGAATTTTTCTAGATTTCTGGAATTTTTTTTCAGAATTTTAAGTGTTTGTGAATGATTTTTTTTTTTTGAATTTTCAATGTTTTTTGTTTTGTTTTTTTAAAAAAAAATTTAAAAGGGTTTGCAGGTGTGTGAATTAAAAATCTGGGAAAATACCCAGAAATAAGCTACGTGTCAGCAATCGACGATCAAAGTCACGCACCCGCTCCCGCACACGAACAATCGCAAGCACCCACACGCGCGTGTGTCGGCGGCTCAAGGGAGAACAAGGGTGGTTTCCTGCGGTTCAGTGGGTGAATAGTGTTTTAGGAAGGGAGACGATGGGTTCGGCTGGTGGGGTTTATGCGCGGGAACAGGGGTTTGGGAAGGGGTACGGTGGAGGTGGGTTTATGTACAATTGGGGGCTTGGGTCGGGGTAGGTTAGGTTTGTGTGTTGGGGGTGGGAGAAAGGGGGACGTATGTGGGACGGGGGGCTTGCAGAGGGTAGGTTGGTGGGTTTGTGCAAAGGTGGGGGGAAAGGGGGCCTGGTTAGGGGTGGTGGGGAAAGTGTGTGATGGGGTGGGGGTAGTGGTGGGAATGGGGGTTAGGTTGGGGGGTGGTGGGAGTGTGTATGTGTTCTCGGGGAATGGGGATTAGGGAGGAGGTGGAGAGGGTGTGAATAGTGTGTGCTGGGGGAATGGGGATTAGTGTGGGGGTGGTGGGAGGGTAGTGTGTGGGCTGGGGGAATGGGGATTAGTGGTGGGAAATGGAGGGGTTGCATGTGGCAGAGGGTGGTTGGCGGCGGTGGACTGACGGCCAAGGACGGAGGGCAGCAGGGCCTGGTGGGTGACCTGGGGGCGGCCCACGGCGTTGCAGAGCGAGGAGGCAGGGCGTCGGATTGGCGCTGTAGAGCGGGGCCTAGCGAGCTGGCGGCGAAGGCAGGCTGGAGCACGAGGCCGGGCCGGCGGCGGACGTCGGCGTGTTGGAGCACAAGGCCGAGCGGGCCACAGAGGCGGCGCTGACGACGTGGCCGCGGGCGCTGCAGGGGGCGACGCTGCACTGCAGAGGATGGGGAGGGGAAGAGGGAGGGGAAGGAGGGGAGGATGAGAGGGAGAAGAAGGAGGGGAGGAAGGAGAAAGGCGCAGAAGGGGAGGAGGGGAAGGCGCAGGGAGGAGGAGGGAAGGAGGAGCGGAAGGAGAAGGAGAGGGAGCAGGGAGATGGAGATGGAGGGAGGGAGGGGGGACACACAGAGGGAGGGAAAGGTAGTTGGGGTGGGGAGGGCCGGGGAGAGAGAAGGGTGGGGGGGGGGGGGGGTTGGAAAGGGTGGGAGGGTATGGGCAGGGGCCCATGGGATGGGGGGGGCATAGGGGAAGGGGCAGGGCCCATGGGGGGGTGCCCATAGGGGGATGGGGGTGGAAATGGGCGGGGTACGCCCATGGGAGGGTGCTCGGGGGAAAGGGTAGGGGTTAATGGTAGGGTTAGGGTTAGTGGGCCCAAAAAGGAGGCGTACACCCCCGTCCCGCGCGCGTGCGCGGGGCAGGGGTAAAAAAATTTACCGTGACGGAAGTGAAAGGGCGCCCGGATACGGGGACGGGGCATGCGGACGCGACCGAGGCGCGTTAAGATGCGTAAAATGGAAAACGGGAGCATTCACGTGCGAGACGGGGCGCGTAAAAACACATAAAAATAAAGAAAAATTAATATCTCCCAATCCGGACGTCAAAACAAAATGTTGTAAAAACAAAAAATGGGCAGGACGGCAGGGGGAAGACAGGGGAAATGTGCAACGGGGGTTCCGGGGGAAAGACAAGGCATTCACGTGCAAAAAACACGAAAAACGATTCCAAAAACGCAATTAAAAATTAATAGCGGAAGATCGATCATCGAAACGAGGTGCAGGAAAAAGAAAAAATGTGCAGAAAGATGTGCCTGTCAATCCTATTACATCAACACATAGTTCCGACTGAGATAAGACGTGTTCACATTGGAAAAACCCAAAAAACAAACCCAAAAATGGAATCGAAAATTAATATTGGACGAACCGATCATTGGAATGACATACAATAAGAAGGAAAAATGTCCGCAAGAAGGGATGGTACAGGGTTGTCATGGTAAACCGCAGTTCCGGTGGAAGTAGGAGGGGTTCACATGCAAAAAACACCAAAAATATGCCCGAAAACACAGTTAAAAATTAATAATAAAAAATCCAGAAGTCGAAAGAGGGGGGAGGAAAAAGAGAAAAGGTGGGGGAAGGCAGAGGAGACACGGCTGTCAAATCAAATTGGAATTCCAATGCAAATAAGGCAGGTTCACATGGAAAAATGTCAAAAAGACGCACGAAAAAGTCTCAAAAAACTGAAAAATTAATATTGGACAAACCGTGCATCGAAATGACTCGAAGTAAAAATGAGAAATGTCATGGAGAAAGTTGTTGTTAGGGCTATGATGTCAGATCACGGTTCCGAAGCAAGCAAAGCGCGTTCATATGGAAAACTGACTAATTTGTGTAAAACGCTTCAAAAATTAATAACTCGAAAACCATGCACCGGAACAGGGGTAGGTAAAAAGGATAAATGGTCAATTCAGAGGGGGGAACATGGCCATAGAGTTTGATTTGGAGTTCGGTGAACGTAGGGTGCATTCACATGGCAGGACCTCAAAATTAGGGAATGAAGGAAAACTGCAAGGGAGTAGCCCCAAGGGCGGGTGGAAAATGAACGGTTGGGTGGGGAGGGACCCCATCAGGGTAAAAGCAGGTCATGGCATAGAGGCATTAGCAGGTTGAGGCATATTCAAAAGGGTATGCAATGTAGACGCGCAGGGACGTGTCCCCACACTTAAGACCTTAACGGATAGGGTGAACCGAACAACAGGGACCTAGGACCACACCACAGACCATCCACTAACGTCCCTACACTTAAGACACGAACGTCACTGAGAAACAGAAGGTGTAGGGTTAGAAAAACTTGGCCCACGTTGTTGAGGATCACGGTTGATTGTCGATGGCACGTCCGGTGTCGTTGTCGGCTGCAGGAGGTACCAAGGCATCCTCACAACGCACATCCGTCATGGTAGGGACCACACAACAGCAGCCAGGGAGGTAGCTGGTTGAAGGAATCACAGGAAATTTGTTGATGATGAGGGATATTACACTCAACTCACAGTCACTCAAATGAAATGAAAGAACTGTCACTCGCCCCAGGACTAATATCACTCGAGGAAGAATGATTAAAACCCATATCTTGTACCCGGTTTAGGAATCAACAAGGGGATGGTGCAGAGGGAGTATGCCAAGATGCACAGTTGATGGTGCATTAGTGCGTCGAACCTATCTGGCATAAGTGCAAGGAGGAAGGCAAGGGAGCCTGACAATGCAGTGTACAGAACAGGGTGATGTGTCCTGTGATGACGGTAGAGACCCATCCCGTGGGTGCATAGGGAAACGGAAACATACCTGACTCCAAATGTTGTAACGTCCCTCAATCTCACCTCTCGGTAATTGATTGAAGAAACTCCAGTCACACTCAGCCCACCCTATGTCTCACTCTCGGTTGATAGATACAGGAGGGCAACCATTTCCTGAAACCCATTGATGTAATCCTCACAGTCACTTGTGCAAAGGTTGTATGCCTTGTGCGCATTAAATGGTGCAACTGTGCATCCCGCCTTGTGCCGGCATACGGTGCGAGAAGGAAGGCCAGGGAGCCTTATAGTGCAGTGCACAGAAAAAAATTGTGTTTTGTGCATTGAGAGGCCCATCTCGTACGTGTAACACTTCATTCACACTACTCACCTCTTATTTGATTTGAAGGGAAAAGATTGGTCTCTTGCCCCACCCTCTGTCTCACTCGTTGTTGATTGTTACAGAGGGCAACCCATATTCACGTCGCCATCCGGTTAGGATGAAAGCTCACATCACTCGATTATTTGTCGATGAAGTTCGCGTCATCAGTTGTTGTCATCAAGATGTTGAAGATGAGGCATACCCAGGGAGGTAGCCATCAAATCGAACGTTGTGTTGGATATGAACATGTCGTTTGCTAGAGGACAGTTAGATGCTCTGTAGAGAGACCCAGGACACAGCGTACCAAGGGAGGTAGCTTCGGAATTGGATCCTGGAAATTTCAAGTGATGAATCCACTTTCTGGACTGCTAGGTGTTACCACCTTTTCCACAGCCGACTTCTCGCCCAAGGGTGTTTGCCACCTTTTCTTGGAATGAGGCCTGCTATGATAGGGAATTGCTTCCTTTTCTCCCATAACAATTTTGTTTTTTTTTTTTCTTGTTTTTTTTTCTTTCTCTTTTTTTTTTTGTTTTCCCCTATTCCCAAGGGTGTTTCCACCTTTTCTCGAAGAATAGGTCGGCATGACAGGGACCTAAGTCCTTTTCTCCCATGACCGATATGTATATTTTTTTTCTTCTCTTTTTTTTTTCTTTCTCTTCGAATTAAGCAAGGGAATGGTAGAAAGACCATGTATCAAAACCCACCTCGCCACTGTCGCTGGTGGAAAATAGAGGATAAGAGATCAAGGCTGGAAGATGAGGCTGAGGGGACAGAGGGTTGCGTCCACCTTATCAGGAGTGACTGAAGAACGTCTATCAGAAGTAGCATCATAAGAAGTACAGTGCCGCACCAACGAGGGAAAGGATCTGGTGACCATGATTGTCAAGATCCCCAAGGAGGGAAGTACTTCTTTAGGCGATATCCATTGATCAGGAAGGGATCATCAGAGGCATGAACGGTCTGCACTTGGACAGAGCCATTAGGGTTGACGGCAAGTATCTTATATGGGCCCATCCACCGCTGTTGGAGCTTGCCAGGAAACTTGCCAAATCGTGAATCATAGGCTACGACCAAATCACCTTATTTGAACTCCTTGTGCTTGATGAAGCTGTCATGGTAAGCCTTGCGTCGAGCTTGCGTGGCTTCCATACACTGTAGAGCCATCCTGCGAGTTTCGTCCAAACATTCTAGGTGCAGGAGACGGTGTTGTAGTGAATCATCATTCCCCAAACGCTCTATGATAGCCACTCTCAAAGAAGGTAATTCCAGTTCAACAGGGAAAACAGCTTCTGTACCATACACTAGCTGGAAGGGTGTCTGTCCTGTTGCTGCTTTATGGGAGGTTTTGTATGCCCAGAGGGCCTTTGTAAGTCGATCATCCCAATCACGATGATGTGCGGCAATTTTTCTTGTCAGAATCGAGCAGAGGATGCGATTCGTGACTTCGACTTGGCCGTTGGCTCTGGGGTAATAAGGAGTGGACTTGCGATGGCGGATCTTATACAACTCTGTCAACTCTTCCATGACTTTATTAACGAAATGAGTGCCTCTGTCACTTACCAGCTCTAAGGGACTGCCAAAATGGGTGATGATATTCTCGTACATGAACAGGGCCACGCTGTTACCATCGTCCCGCTTTAGGGCTTTAGCTTCACACCACTTTGTAACATAATCCGTACATACCAGGATGTATCGGTTCTGTTTCCTTCTAGTAGGAGGATCGATTGGGCCTACGAAGTCGATGCTCCACTTCTCAAACGGCTTTAAGGGAAGGATAGGTTGCAGTGGCATGGCACTTGTTTTCGTGGGTTTCCCCATTCGCTGACAAGCATCACATCTTTTACAGTAATCATAGGCATCCTTATGAATGGTAGGCCGCCAATATCCTGCTAGCAGAGCTTTCCTAGGTGTGGCTTCTCCTACAAAGTGGCCTCCACATGGCTCGTCATGGCAAGCCTTCAAAACAATCCCAATCTCATCTCCTGCAACACATCTTCTGAGCACTTCATCTTTGCCTTTCTTGTACAATGCACCACCTAGCAAGGTGTAGGGGGCTGATTCTAACATAAGCTTCTTCCTCTCTCAACTAGAGATACCAGGAGGGTACTATTGGGTTGCCAGCAGATTGGCAATGTCTGCATACCAGGGAGTTATATTTTCTACCAAGAATAGGGAAGCATCAGGGAGGTCTGGATCATCTTGCTCCTCGTCTGCGGTCTGTGGGATAAGCAACAGATGATCAGCCAGAACATGGGAACGACCCAGCTTAGTAATCACCTCAAAGTCGAACTCCTGGAATAGAAGGAGCCATCTCATCATTCGTCCTTTCACATCTGCTTTGTTCATCAGGAAGGACAGGGCCTCATGATCCACATAAAACTTAAAGTGGGTGGATAGGAGGTAGTGGCGAAACTTCTCTAGGGCAAACACCATTGCCAAGCACTCCAGCTCTGTCACTGTATAGTTCCGTTCCCTATCAGTGACTTTCCAGCTTGCGTAATAGATGGGTTGATCTAGCTTCGAGGAGCCCTTTTGGCATAGGACAACACCTAAGCCTTCAATAGATGCATCAGTATGTACATGAAACTCCTTTGTCCAATCAGGAGGTTGAAGAATGGGTGCCTCAATCAGACACTGCTTCAGAGTGGTGAAGGCTTTGTCACATTCTTCCGTCCAAGTAAACTCTGCTTCTTTCCTCAGAAGCTTGTGCAAGGAGGTTGCCTTTGTTGCAAAATGGGCTATGAACCTTCTGTAGTAACCCACATGGCCTAAGAATCCCCTCAACTTTTTGAGATTGGTGGGTGCTGTCAGAGCTGCAATCTTTTCGATCTTTGCAGGGTCTGTTGATATCCCTTGTGCAGAGACAATGTGGCCTAACATGACTCTAGAAGAGACCCCAAAGATGCATTTTTCGGGGTTGAGGGAAATCCCATACTCCCCAAAGCATTGTTTCAAATGTCCCTAGTGTTCACGGATCAAACTATAGACACAGAAGTCATCCAAATATACCTCAATAAAATTGTGCAGATGATTTTGGAATGCGGCCATAATGACTCACTGGAAAGTAGCAGGGGCATTGCAGAGCCCAAACAGCATCACTCGATAAGCATAGGTCCCCCATTCTGTAGTGAAGGTTGTTTTGGATTGGTCCTCTTCTGCAATTTGGACTTGGTTATATCCACTGAATCCATCCAGAAGGGAGTAAAGCTCATGTCCTGCCACTGTGTCCAACAATTGGTATGTAAAAGGAATCGGAAAGTGATCCTTCTTCGTCTTGGAATTGAGCTTTCGGAAGTCAACACATATTCGCAATTTGCAATTCTTCTTGGGTACAACCACGATGGGTGAAACCCATTCACTATTTGCCACTGGATAGATGAACTCGGCTTCCAGAAGCTTCAGCAGCTTTGCTTTTACCAAGGTCGAATAATTCGGGTTCATTCGCCTCTGTCGTTGCCGTATTGGCTTGGCATCAAGCTCCAAGTCAATATGATGCTGACATATTGTGAGATCAATCCCCTTTAGGTCTTTGTAGGACCACGCAAACACGTCCAAATTCTCTTTCAACAAGTTGTACAAGATTGACAACTCCTCTTCTGGGAGGTTGCTGCCCACCTTCAAGTGGTGTTCAATGCCTTCTACATCCACAAAAGTTAACTGCCTTTCACCTTCTACTTCACGGATGAAGGTCCCGCGGACCGCTTCTGGGTACAGATCCGACTCCTTCAAGGGAGTGGTGTCCTCTTCTGATGTCCCACTAGACCAAACTTCTTCTTTTGATGGAGACTTAAGGTGCTCCTTAAGATGTTGAAATGGGATTAGAGCCGTTTCGGGTTTGGTTTCACAATTAGTTACCTCCTGGCTTGAAGACTCATCTTCTGATGACACGTCCAGGAACGTCACATAACAGGGACCCTTTGATGCCTGTTGGGTTTGTAGGACTGGTGCTTGTTGGCACGGTGCATCATCATCATCTTTCTTTGGCCAAGGTGGGTGAGGACAGCATAAGCCACTGTTGAAAGACGGCTTATTCTTCTTAACCCATTTCTTATAACGATTTTGCAAATGAGAAGATCCATTTACCAGACCAAATGGTACCATCACCATTCTGTCCCATAGCATGAGCTCGTCTGCTTCTGATGCTTCTGAAATTTCTTCTCCAAATGTATCCTCTTCGGGTGGAATAGAATCTTCTGGCTCACTTTCATAACCTTCTTTGTCCATATCATATCCATCCTCTTCTGTCTCTACTTCTGTCTCTGTAGAAGCTCTGTAAGAGAAGAACAGGTTCTCTGTTTCATCTTCTGCCTCTGTCTCTGGCTCTGCTATGGCCATGTAACAGGGAGAGCAGTACATCCATGCTTCTATCTCACTGTCAGAAGTGATTTCGGAAATCGTTCCTAGTTCAGGTAGGAAGTATTCACCCATTGATAATGGCTTTGCATCTTTTGGGAGTTGGCTTACAGTATCCACTGTTAAGGAACGTGCCACTGTTTTCTTGGGAAGGATCTGTTTGACAGCATCTTCCTTTGCTGATGTTCCATCTGTAGCCTCATTAGGGGAGTTAGAAGATAATTCCAAGGAGGTGGATCCATGTCCTTTTTTAGCACCATATAGCTTCAGCACCACTTTGTTGGGTCCTCTACTCAAGGTCAAGGTTCCTTTGAACCAATCCGTCCTTGCTTTGGCTTCAAAAAGCCATGGTCTGCCCAGTAACAGAGGGTAGGATGTACCATAAGAGTTTGACTTCACCACCAGATAGGTTAGCCAATAATCTTTCCCAGCCACTGCAGTCTTCACATATGGGAGAATGCCTAAAGGCTTGATTCTGCTCTGATCTGCCAGTCGGATGAGCCATTGGGTTGGTTGCACACCTTGTAGGCTTAGATCCTTCATTGTCACATCCGTCATAATGTTCACTGATGAACCTCCATCCATCAATGCATTTGTAATAAAGCAGCCTTCTATCCACACGCCAGTCTTTGGAGTACCCGGATCTAGGAAGGCGTTAGCCACGTCCACTTCCTTGACAGGCTCTGGAGCTTTATTGGACTTTGCTGTTGTTGAGGGAGCAATCCTTAATCCACGTCTTCTTGTCAATATACTTTTGAACATTTTTCAGCAATTGGGAGACAACATCAATAATTGTCGGACTGAGGTTTGGTTTAAAGGTATCTAGATCTCTAACCAGATCGTATTCCTTAATAGGATCCACTGGCTTCTCTAATCGGTTAGGGAATGGGGCAACACCCATTTTCATTTTTCCTTTTTCTTCCAACAGAGGCATCATGGAAACTTCTTCTGCCACTTGTGGCACCTCCCCCTCTTCTATTTCTTAGACCTCTGGTCCTGTCTCTGGAACTATCTCTGTAACTCTCTGTGGCACTGTAGTGCTCTGTACGGCATTGTCACGCTCTGTTCTGTTCTGTTCTTCTGGTGGAAGATTGAACTTCACTGTTCTGGTAGGAGGATTATTTTCTTTCTGGATAGGTGGTTCCTTCTTCTTTGCACGCGTGATGGTAGCAACTTCAAATTCCACTAAATTGGAGGTAGGCTCTTGGGCCTTGGCCGGACTATCAATAGCATTGTTTTTCACTGAGGCTGGGCTTGGACAGTCTTTTGCAGTGTGGCCTTCTCCTTTGCAACGACTGCATAAGGGCTTATAATCCACTGACCTTCTAGGATTTGGACAATTTGGTGAAATGTGTCATTTTTCTCCGCATCTGTAACACTCCACTTCTGATCTCTGACCACCGCCAGACTATCTTCCTCTGTAACTTCGAGAGGGAAACCTTCTAGGTCCGAAATTAGGACCAAACTCTCTAGGCTTGGGTCCAATATCCTGTGTTGTCATTTTAGATTCCAGCAAGTTGAATCTTGCGTCTTCTTCCTTCCTTCTCTTGTCATGCATCTCCTTTAGAGAGCAAATGTCCTCTGTATGGTTCTTCCGCAAACAGTAGGAACAGAAAGCTCCAGGAATGGTTGGTTTGCGTGTACATTCAGTGGCTAAATGGCCTGCTTGATGACACTTACCACACCAAGTATTTAACCGCATCACATCTCTTCCTGCTCCTGCAATGTTGGATATACTAGCGGTATTCACTTTTAGCATCTGTAGTTGCTCTGTAAGCACATCCATCAACTCCTTTTTGATATTTGCAATTGAGTTGGATAAGTAATCCTTCAAGCTTTCTCCTCCTGAGGCACTGGCATGAGGTTTTTGAGGAGTTTCTGTAATCACTGCATAAACAGGTTGGGCTGGTGCAGAGGGATCTCTATTCTAATTCTGATTTAGAGCTCCTGTTTGAACTGTTGGCTGTTGGCTCCAGTTGGTAGGGTTCCACTGTTGCTGTTGATTTGGCATTGAGGAAATTGGTTGGGACCATTGTTGTTGTGGGGTTGAACCATCATTGGAGGCATGGGTTGTGGCCACTATGGATTTGGTGCACTGTACTGTGATACTGAGGGCATCTGTTGGTAGGGGTGGGGGACAGTCCCTGGGACTGCATTTGGTGGGTACATCATTCCTAGCATTAGAGGAGGTAGAACTCCTCTTCCTAGATTCATCGCCAATCTAGCTTTCACTTCATCGTACAATCTTGCACCTTCTATTGTAGCTTGTAGTGTGGCTGGTCTTTGCAGCTCCACAAACTTACGGACTTCTGGCTGTAATCCTCTGAGAAACACCCCCTTTTGAATGCCATCATCTAGATTATGGTTAGTCCATCTCTTCAGGATGGATTCCATTCGTCAAACATAAGGTTCTACTCTTTCTCCAGAGGATGACTTAAATTCATAAATTCCTCTCGCATCCGCTCTTCAAAACCTTCACGCCTGAATTTAGTGAGGAAGGCCAACTTTAGGTCGTCCCATGTGCCAAAAGTTCCTGCTGCTTGTCTCTCATACCACTGAAACGTCGCGCCCTTGAAAGTGGCGGGAAATATTGCTAACCAATGCTCAGGGGTTCTGGCATTGTTAGCCACACATGCTACCGTAAACTCTGCTACATGAAGATCGGGGTCTTCATTGTACTCTCCCTTAAAAACTGGCAATGGGACTACATTCGCTGGCCTGTCATAAGTATTTCCAGGACGGATCTGGCTTGGAAGTGGACCTCCAGCAGGAGGAGGAAGGGCTTGATGTGCCATTGGGACTTTTGTAAAGAGTTCCGCAAGGGTGTCAAAGGCGGCTTCTGCTGCGAGCTCTTTCTCGGCTCTGATTTTTGCTTTCTCTCTTCTCACGTACCTCTGGACTCATTCTAACGCTTGCCTCTTTATTGCGTCATTTATCAGGGGGTTGGCTCCACTATGTTGTTAGTGCTCCACAGAGGGTTAACAAAAGGCTTCAGTCTCTGGAGGACTGTCTTGCCAACATTTCTTCTACTTCTTCCTTTTCAACGTCTCTGAATTTTGCTTTCATGCCACTGCACAGAGGAAGGTATTCGGTTCTGAAGGTGTCAAAATGCATACGTCTGAGCATTGTGGTGGTGCCATCATCATAGTAATGCCAGGTTCTGATGGTTTCAACAGTGTATGTTGTAAAGAACACTCTGTCTACCAACTTCCAGTGGGTTGCCAATTGAACAAACAGAAGATTATCAGTGCACCAAGCATCCCATGTATCTTGCTGTTGAGCATCCACGAACAAATTCCAACTCTTTTCCTTCTTGTCCTTGTGAACCTCTACAGACCAAGACTCCTGGAGCTTCTTCACAATCTCCCACTTGATGATGTCTGGAAACTTCTCAATGAATGCCAAATCTTCCATGGATGGTCATTCTCTCTGTTTCTTCTCTTCAGTTTGTTCCCAAACAGTTTGCCACCGAGATGCAAGTTTCTGCTGCTTCAACAGGAAGAGGAAACTGTCCACCACATAGAGCATGCATCATGATGGTGATGTATTTCCGCCATTGTGGGATGAAATTCTTGTGGAAAGTAGCTTTAATTATGAGAAATTCCAACTCTTCAGTGGAAGAAGGAACTTTACAAACATCCATTGAATTCTTCTCTTCTTGGCAATGCCATTTCCTTCATTTTCAGCCTCTTCTAGTGCTTGTTGATGGCAAGATTCCCCGGCTGTGCACCAAAAACATGGAGCCCCAAGAGGAACACCAAGGAAAAGGGAATTATCTTGCAAGAAAATCTATCTTGTATCATCAACAAGCTTGTTCATTATGTTTCATATAATCACAATGAAGAAAAGAACACCAGGCACAACAAATCTTCATGCAACATCATGTAGATCTCCCACGGATTTGATAGAATCAACCATATTCTTCAATATCTTCACAAAATCCATCAATAGAACAAAGAAAGCAAAGGAATACACTATCTTTGAATGAAAATACATCACATAGTATTCATCTTCAATATCTTCATAGTCTTCTCTCTCAATCTCTCACATACAATCACTCTGTTTCAATAGAATTAGCTATCTCTGACTCTCGCTCTCTCTCTCCATCAATAATACATCATATCCTCACTACAATCTCTCAAAATCACTCATAATAATCCTTCTTAGGTCGTGGATACCCCTCCCAAGAGATATGTCTGATATGAAAAGTCACCAGAGCCACTACAGTGTCTTTTCATAGCTCACTACTGTCACTTCACTCCAGTCTTCACTTGAGTCTTCAACAGCTACTTCTTCCACTTCTTTTAGCTCTTTTGCACTTGTATTCACCTCTTTCCAAGGCTAGAAAACTTTCCCAAACTACACTCTCATCCATCAGAACACATACAGAAGCATACAGAACAGTCACAGAACAATACCAGAACAGCTACAGTACAGAACATAACAGAGACAGAAGCTCTACAGAAGACCTACAGAAGGTTACAGAAGGTCATCAAAACCACATAACTCATACTCAAACCATTCCAAACTCTCAAAAACTATTCAATAAGCTTTCACAAGATCTCAATCATCATCAATCAATACTCCATTCCTCCTTACAGAAGACAATCAAAACAAAACAGAAGCTATACAGAACCAATCAGAACCTATCAGAACATCAAGAACCACTGATAAACATCATGAACTTCCAAAACACAATCAATATCATCCAAAACACTCTCAAACCACTTTCAAACCAATCAATCATCTCATAAAATCAACCATTCAGCTCTCAAAAACAACAAAAATCAACCAAAAAACATGTCATTTCAACACTCAACACCATAATGTCTTCTTGCTAGTTTCTTCTTCTTCTTTTTACTCATAACACAATGTACACATAGTATAGATAAGATACAATATAAAGAAAAGTGGCCTATTACATCAAACATGCATAACTAACTATACTAATTGATTGGCGCTATAACTATATCAGTTGTAGGTAGGTGCAACAAACCAAATATAATAAGTCAATGGCCATGTGAGAATCATAATGACCACTAACATGCTTAGTGTAGATGTACAGAACCATGTATGCATGTATTGAGCTTGCTATCTCAATTGTCCCCCTCAACCTCAATTGTATCTCTGCAACTCCAAGTAAGCTTCAAAAAATTTGAAGCTTCTTTGTACCCAATGGCTTTGTGAATATGTCGGCTATCTGATCTTGTGTGTTAACATATACCAAGTCAATCTCTCATGTAAGTACCTTGTCTCTCACAAAGTGGTCATGCACCTCAATGTGTTTTGTCCTAGCATGAAACATTAGGTTCCTACCTAACTATATGTTACTCATGTTGTCACACTGAATGACAACTGGACCATCTCCTTGCACATTCAAATCACTTAATAACTTTTTCAGCCATGCTACCTCACATGTTGCCATAGCAATACCTCTATACTCAACCTTTGTATCAGTAATTGTAAGTTTCTTTTTGCTACTCTATATAATTAATGCACTACCAAGAGAAAACATGAATCCATTGGTCGATCTTTTATCAAGATATATTACCAGTCCAATCTGCATCTATGTATCCAAATACTTGTATATCCTTAACAAAGTGGGCTTCACATACTTCAATATGCACTAACTACATCCAAATGAGGCTTTCTAGGTATCTATATAAATTGATTGGCAAGGCCAACAACATAACTCAAGTCTTTGGCCTTGTGATAGTCATGTAAATCAGGCTCCCTACTATCCTCTTGAACATGGTAAGTCTTCTATCTCATCCCCAATATCAACACTCAACCTCATATTTTGCTCCAATGGCATTGAAAGAGGCTTACACGGTTATACCATACTTGGACAATATATCTAAGCCATATTGCATTTGGGATAGCCATATACCATCATCACATTTGATCACCTCAATTACAAGAAAGGAACATGGTAAGTCTTCTATCTCATCCCCAATATCAACACTCAACTTCACATTTTGCTCCAATGGCATTGAAAGAGGCTTACACGGTTATACCATACTTGGACAATATATCTAAGCCATATTTCATTTGGGATAGCCATATACCATCATCACATTTGATCACCTCAATTACAAGAAAGTATCTTAACTCACTTAAATTCTTCATCTCAAACTTCTTCTTCAAAAGGTCCTTAACTTCAACAATCCCACTGTCACGATTATATGTAATAATCAATTCATCTACATAGATGACTATGATGACCACACTTACATTTTCCTTTCTCACATAAAGTGAGTGATCAGTGTCAGGAAACATAAAAGCCAATGTTAATAAGATACTCTCCGATCTTGTCAAAGCATGCTCTAAGTACTTGCTTCGGCCCATAGAGCACCTTCTTTAACTTGCACATATATGCCAAATGTTCTAAAATCCTCAATACCAATTGGTTGTACTATGAATAGCTTCATACCAAAAATGCCCATGCAACTTCTATTATATGTCTATATTTTCTTTTTGCAATCTCATAAAATATTTTTCTTTTTTCATGGACATATTTTTCCTTTCTGCAATCTCATAAAATATTTTTCCTTCTTACTTATAGGAACTCTTTTATGCCATCAATGCCCATGCAACTTCTATTATATGTCTATTTTTCCTTTTTGCAATCTCATTTTGCTATAGTATATACATGTAAGTAAACTATCTCTTTATCTTACGAGACCTCAAGAAGTCACCGAACTCATTCGGGAAGTACTCTTCCCCTCTATTTGACCTCAAGAGCACTTGAATTTCAAGCTTGTTTCTATTTCAACACCAACCTTGAAAGTTTTAAAGTGCTCAAACACATGACTCTTTTCCTTTACAAAATACATCCACAACTTTCTTCAACAATCATCAATAGATATGAAAAATATTTACTACCACCAAGAGATATGTTCTATGTAGGTCCCCAAATATCCATATGCACAACGTTAAGTATATTTCTACTCATATCTCTATCATGTAAAAAAGGTTGTCTTGCCTGCTTACCAAACTCACATGCTTCACACACTTTATGAAATTTTGCAACTCTAAAAGCAAGCAACCCTATAACTAACTCTTTAGAATGCATTAATTTCAGCCTTTAAACATTTGCATGTCCAATACATTTATGCTATATTTCAATATATGTTATCACTCATTTTCCATTAGCATACATAGAAACATTCATAGTAGGAATTTTAGCATCTAAGGTGAAATGTAACTAACTCTACTTCCTTTTGTAACCAACCTACACTTATCATTAAAGTCTTTCACAAAACAACCTTTTGCATTGAATTGAATTTGTATCCTTGCTCTACCATTTGGTCAACAAGAACTAAATTCTTTGTCATGGATGAAATATGTAATATATCTAATTGTCTCTTTATCCAACCATCATTCAAGGACAAGGAAACTTTTTCAATGTGTGAAATTGGGTAGCATGAATCATTACCCATTTGCACATAACTTGGATTTAATAAATCCTACATCTCTCCAAACCATTTAACAAGGTTGGTCATATGATTAGATGCATCCGAATTAACATACCATACATCATCATGTCCTCTTTCTTGTAAAAACATTTATCATATGTTGCATAATAAACAGATACTCAATTTTATCTTCATTCTATTGTGAAGATGATGCATAGTTTCCTTGCTGTGATTTACCATTGCAGAGATCATTCTTTTTAGCATAACACTAGGCTACAATATGATTTGTTTTGCTACAATAATGACAAAAAATACCAAAATTGTTAGAACATATGTTCTACCATCCACCTCTTCCTCTAGAGCTCCCCTTGTCTCTAAAGTTTCCAATGCCTCTTGAAGCCTTGTATTTCACCAAACTATTGACATAACCTGTTTTACTGGTTATCACTAGTACATTCCATACCACAGCCTCTTAAAGAAGATTTACCATTTTCTCTTCTTAAACTTGAGTAAAATGCTTGAACTTGTTTATCACTTCTTTCAGATGATTCACCCTGCATATTGATCTCTTCAGTGACTATGAGATAGACCAACTCATCAAAATTTGGAAATGACTTCCATACATATACAGAAGTGATAGATGATTTATGCGCGTTCTCATTATTGAGGCCACTCAAAGTAGATGAAAACAAATCATCATCATTAGGTATTGCATCAATAGTTGCTAAGAATCTGCAATGCTTATCACTTTTAAAATATGCTCGTTTACAAACATCTTCTCTTTCTTCAAATTATTCAACTCTTGCTTAAGTTGAATCTTCCATGCATTTGTATTTACTGAAAACATATTCTAAAAATTTATCCAAGCTGCATGTAAAGTTTCTACATTTTTTATATATTCAAACATAGTATTATCAATGACTGCAAATAGCCAATACATTACCTTTTTATCTTTTGCATTCCATTCTTTCCATGCCTTTAAGACTTCTATAGTTACAGGATTACTTAGCTCTGGCTTCTTTTCTTCACCTGAAACAAACTCATAAAGGCCTTTTCTAATAAGGAAGTTTATCATATGAAACTTCCATGATGGAGAGTTATTCTTGTCCAGTTTCTCAACGATGGGGGTTTCATTGTTCTCTATTATTATCACAAAAGTGATACAAAATAACAAGTAAGTCTTATGCAATCTTTTATAACAAGCACACAACAATACAACAAGCATCATTTCTCATTGGCTCCTCAATAATATATGTAATTTGCAACTTTTAGTAGATAAAACTTGTGTTTGCTTCTAGGCAAACACATCAAAACTTACTTGTTTGAAAATTGTAACATGTGCACCCACTTTTTGTCAACATAATTGAAATTGCAATATACCCTGAAACTACTATTTGCAATCTTACAAGTCTAAAACACGACTTGATATGGCCTTTGATGGCTAAAAAAGAAGCATCCACACTCTAAAGGGCTTTTTTGCAGGATGTATAGTGCCTACCTTGCATAAAAAATCTCACATAAATTTGAGACTTTCACTTTGCCCTACTTTCAATGCATCCACATGCACTATCCAAGAGAGAGTGGAAGAGTGAGAGAGCTTCTTACTCATTACTTATGTGCTTATATCCTTACATCTTCTCCTTCACTTCAGCCTTCAAAACTAGCCACTCTAAGTGGCTTGACTTTGGTACCATGTCACAAATCGCATGGTGGGGAGACTTGCTTGAGCTACTACACTAAATACACACCATACATACAAGAGGAAAACAATATACACAAAGTGTAGATAAGATACAACATAAAGAAAAGTAGCCTACTAAGTCAAACAATGCATAATTGAATATACTAATCAAGTAGTACTATAACATATCAACTGTCGGCCCAAGGGATCCACCTATAAGAAATTATCTATATAATGTATATTCAAATGATATTAAGAAGAAATACCCCTTTTTTACATGCTATAAGGCCTTAGAATGACATCTTTTACTTTACTAAACTTATGAACTTTTTTCAAATTGTAAATTTTAAGCCCCTTTTGTAAATATAATCTTGTAAGTTTACTAATTCAAACAATGCATAATTGACTATACTAATCAAATAGTACTATAACATATCAACTGTAGGACCAAGGGGTCCACCTATAAGAAATTTTCT
This sequence comes from Lygodium microphyllum, assembly GCF_053477565.2. NCBI lineage: Eukaryota > Viridiplantae > Streptophyta > Polypodiopsida > Schizaeales > Lygodiaceae > Lygodium > Lygodium microphyllum. Next base: position 108,569,381 of record NC_141138.1, read on the forward strand.
ATATAATGTATATTCAAATGATATTAAGAAGAAATACCCTTTTTTTACATGGTATAAGGCCTTAAAATGACATCTTTTACTTCACTAAACTTATGAATTTTTTTCAAATTGTAAAATTTAAACCCCTTTTGTAAATATAATCTTATAAATTTAATAAGTATAATATCATTTCTTTTGAACTCGCATGGTATCTTACATATTCTATAAGGTGGACTCCCTAGGGCTATAGGTAGGTGCAACAAATCAAATATAATGTCAGTGGCCATATGAGCATCATAATGACCATTGACATGCTAAGTGTAGATGTGTGGAACCATCTAACCAAGTGATCTATCATCAATATCCGCATGTGTTGAGCTTGTCATATAGACAAGAGTAGAGCTTGGTTCACAAGACTAAATGATATTGAGAAGGCTCAATTCTCTATCTAGAAATACTTATTCATTAGGAGGTCCACTGAGGTTGAATATTGGGAGAATATGCTCATCTATTTGATGAATGTGACCCAACTAGATGATGATTCCATAAAAGACTATATCTCTAAGGTCTAGAGACTGACTATACAAGTGGATTCCAATTATAGAGTGGCTCGATGATAGAGTTGTATCCAAAGAATTTTTCAAAGACATTAGTGATAAGTAGTTGTATGATATGCCCTTGGTAGTAATTCTAGCTTGAATAGAGACTTTTTACGTGTAGTTTTGGAAGAAGCCATCAAGATAGACATCCTACATTGAGAGAGAGAGAGAGAGAGAGAGAGAGAGAGAGAGAGAGAGAGAGAGAGAGAGAGAGAGAGAGAGAGAGAGAGAGAGAGAGAGAGAGAGAGAGAGAGAGAGAGAGAAGCCAACCTTGAGTAGACAAATGGAGTACCCAATATAGAGAAACAAGGACAAGCAATCAATAGTTTCCCAAGATGTGGCTAGCATCAAGAAACAACAACATTATCCAATGAAATATGATAGTAAGCCTTAGGATAGACTAGCCTCTAGACCCAATGCACCATGCATCTATTGCAGAGGAGCCCGCTTGCCAATAGAAAGTTGCAAGTCTAGCAACCAAAGATTCAGCGCTAACTTTGGAAGGTTTGAGCATGATGCTTAGATTATAAATCCCCAGATCTCCTAGGCCTATCATTACGCATACTCCTAGTAATGTACCTACTCACTATATGGAAGAACATTTAGAAGAGGATCTCTATGCTAACCTATACATAACTCACTATGAGAAAGGAAACATGGTTGTCATGGATTGTCGACCCATATATGTGATGATGTTGAATAGAAAAAGAGGAAGGATAAGATAGGTGAGGGAAGAGGAATCCTATTAAGCTTGTGGCCAACCAAGACAAATCTCAACAAGATATCCAAAGAAACAAGAGGTGAACAAGGACAACAAGATTGATCAATATTATCCAAATGCAAAATAACTCACATGTACCCCAGCTGCCCATCACTACACAAAGCCTCGATGAGTAAAGTAGGATCCTCGATCCTTGTAAGCTTATTTCGAGTCAAAATGATTAATGAAGATTTGATATCCCCAAACACCATAGGTTGATCCAGTCTTAGTTGAATGGAGTAAGTCCACTTGGACCTTCCTTATTGGTAGGATTAGCTATAGGAAATAATAATGCTAAAAATAGACCATCATAAAAGAAGAAGATAACTTTTAAATTTCACCTCAAATGTGCTAATGACACAATAAATTTCATAGAGTCCAATGAATTGAGTGTAAAAGTGCCAGTAAGGCTTGGTAAACAAAAGTAGAGAGACTTGCCAATGTAGGAGACTATCTTAAGCTCGATCACCAATTAGAGATGATATAGAAGATCAAGGAATGGGTAAACTAATCTCAAAAGAGTTAGAGCCTAGATTAGAGAGGACAATAAATAGTGCATTGGACCTGCTTGAGTAGTAAACCACCAAACAACTCTATAAGTATTAAATCTCTTAGAGAGGAGACTACAACATGTAATATGTGAAGAACAAGAAGAGGAAATATAATCAACCCACCCATGCCTCAATAGACCTAGGGGATATAAGCAACCAAGGCACCAAAACTTTGAGGATGTGGATCCTTGTCTAATAGCTTTGATAGCTTCAACTCTAGCAACACAATCCTTTAGAATTTTATTGAAGGGAAACCATTTGGAAGGCCTTTAAGGCATAAACATATGGAAATGAGAGATAAGAATTGGAAGAAGAAAGTGAGGGAGGCAATCCTTACCCTAACTAGTCTCATTCCCAAAAAGAGCTTAGGAACATTAGGATTAATTACCTTGCAAAAAGTGCTTAGGAACATTAGGATTAATTACCTTGCAAAAAGAGCTTAGGAACATTAGGATTAATTACCTTGCAAAAGGGACTAAGACCATGTGGCTTTACTAGTCCTAGCCCTAGGATACTTAGAAGAGGAATACACACACACACACACACACACACACACACACACACACACACACACACACACACACACACACACACACACACACACACACACACACACACACACACACACACACACACACACACACACACACACACACACACACACACACACACACACACACACACACACACACACACACACACACACACACACACACACACACACACACACACACACACACACACACACACACACACACACACACACACACACACACACAGATTGATGTTTCAAAGATAAAATCACTAGGAGTCCTTAAGGATTGGGTAATAAAATATAACTAAAGTAGTGAAGGTTGACATTATAATTTGAAAGACCTCACTGGTGACCTAGGTACAATATCCAACCTCATGGTGGAATTATTGGAACCCACCACTACTACCAAAACCTTTACAAACTACATGCCCACCATTGAGGGTGAGAAGTATTGAATGTATATACATATCCTTGTGATACTAGACCTACCATTTATAGATGGAGAAGAGCTCAAGAAAGCCACTCAAATAGAGTTGGATTACCAAGGACTAAAGTTCTTATCACTACTTTCACATGGACAAGCAAGAGGGATTTTATATAGATATATTGGCACGTAGATGCTGATTTTGTAGGGAGTGTATACTCTAGGAAATCTATTCCTTACTTTCATGAGTGGTGTGGTCTCTTGGGTCTCTCGATTGCAGCCATGTATAGCTTTATCTACCACTAAGGTTGAATATGGTGTAGCCACTAAGGCATGCAAGGAAGTTATATGGCTTACTCATCTACTGGGAGACCAAGATGCTTACATTGCACTATGATAGTTAGAGTGCCATTTAGTTGTTCGCATGGAGCTATTCATTTATGCAAAGACAAAGTATATTGAGGCGAAGTATCACTTCATTAGCGAGACAGTTGAGGACAAGCATATTGGGCTTGTTAAGGTCCATACAGAAAATAACATTCTAGATCTTCTCACAAAGAGTTTACCTTTTGAGTACTTTACACATTGCAAAGTGGTGATGGCATTGGATAGTATATTCACTTTCTTTTTATACCCCCTAAAGGAGATTGGCCAAGTTATTGGTGGGGTAAAGGCCAATGGCTAATAGAGCTGAGTGGGCATTCCTTGTAACAATAATAAACAGTAAGGGTACAATCCATTGTACCCACTACAATCTATTGTGTGCTTCTCTCACATAACCTTCTTGCATTCCATAGCTTCTACCTTGCATCTCATCATTGCTTCCCTCTCACTTCAAGGAACTGCTCTTCTAGCTTCTTGTCTTTCATATTGTGCAACCATTTCTTGAGAGTGAGGAAGAGAATGATTGACAGTGTGTGCATGAGTGAGGATCAGAGAAAGTGAATCTCATCTCCATCTCTTGCTTCCCTTATCTTCTTTCCATTAGATAAGAGGTTAAGTTTGTAGTTGTGTATTTGAGAGAGTGAGAAACTTGGCAAGACAAAGTTCTTCTACTTCATCTTCTTTGCTATGTTATCTCTCAATGCTAGGCATGCTCAATGTGAATGAAAAGGAGTTGAGGTGTTCACTTTCAGCGCACATGACTCAAATTGTGGAATTGATTATAAGTTTCAAGCTTTGAATTAAAAACATGGGATGGTATGTGGTGAGTTCACTACATCGCAAAGCTAGTCTTGTATTCTTTGCTTTCTTGGATAGAGAGAAAGGATACTTGGTTAGTTTGGAGTCAGACTATGAGTCAACTAGTGAGAGATAGTTGAGTTGTGGTGGTTGAACCTCTTGTAACAATAAGTATTCCATCCAATGTCTTGTTGTCAAGCATTGAGGTCAAAATTATAGTTTTGTTGCTAGGATAAAGGATGGGAACCAAGCCACCCAGTGCTCGTACTCTTATTGTATCATAGAATAGGAAGCTTGTACACTTGCATATGGGTGGAATAATGAGGATTTGATCTCCCACAACACGCAACTTCCTTACTTAGAAACATGCATGGCTAGATTAGGAAGGCTGAACCAAATTGGTTTGATGGATTGTGATTGACCAGGATAAATGAGGATCAAGACAGAAAAAAAAGTTAAAAACAAAACAAACATTTGAAAGAACACAAATTTAAAAAAAATAAAAATAAATGTAAAACTCAAAGAAACTCTTATTGCACATGAAATTGTGAGGCACCATTGTGGTTAGTGATTTAGTTTCTATCACAACTCCTTATTGCCTGATTGCGTGCTTGCATTGATCAAGAAAAGTGGGTAATGAAAACCAAGATTTTGGTTTAGATTTTCGATTTTGTGAGTCTGTGGTGGGGCGAGATGGTGTAGATCTCTTGCTTGGGTGTTGGTGTTGCTTTCTCTTGGAGATGTTATTATGGATTGCATGATTACTAGTTACTACATCTACATGTTAGTTTGAATGAACTAAGGAGTGTCAACATCCTCAGGAGAATTTAAAGAAGGCTCCCACAAATGCACCAATCATATGGCCCCTACATAGAAGAATCACTTTTCATAATCTAATTTTTTTTAACTTTTGATTGCCTCCTTCGTCTATATTGCCTTGCTTCTTTCTTTTTCTCCTTGATGGCCTCTTTCTCATTCTTCTTCTTTTTCATTTTCAAGTGTATATAGTTTCTTAAAGCTATCTTTAAAATACATCCAAACTATGGATCAATCATCCCATATCTTTGTATTATTGGTCAAGATCTCTTTATCATCTTCATATTGAGCTAGAAAGTGAGTATAGTTGCTTAGAAAAAGAAAAAGAACCCAACACTATTTCATAGTCCATGAAGCATGTGTTGAGACTTCAAGGAAAGAAAAATCTTACTAGAAAGTGAGTATAGTTGCTTAGAAAAAGAAAAAAAACCCAACAGTATTTCATAGTCCATGAAGCATGTGTTGAGACTTCAAGGAAAGAAACATGTTGATCTTTAACTCTCAGATAGAACTATTCATGCAATCAAACTTTAGCATAGAGTTCAGGTCTTCACCCCTAAAATAGGCACAATTAGAACAAACCAATCCCTTAGGTTGGGTGAATCTCAATAGGTAGCATAACAGGACTCTTGCAAACTTGAGATCAATAGTAGGAATTGGCAAAGAATCAAAGAACCATGTGCACAATGGCTACTGAGCTAACAACTTTGCAAGAGCAACTTATTGCTTCACATTGTCATAGTGCCCTTTTTTGAAATTGCAAGAAAGTAACTCCTCCTTTTAATATCACACATCATGATACTTGAATGTCATTATTTTCAAGAGAGATTTATTTATGTACAATGGTTTTTTTAGGGACCCATAGTTGTAGAAACTAGGGTTACACTCGATGAGGGTGTCTAGGCTACTTGAAGGTTGAGCCATGAGTACATATAGGTAGGATGTGATGTCATCAATGAGCAACAAGGGACCACTAAAGCAACTAGTGGAAATGCAAAGCTTCTCTTCAATCAAGATCTTATCCAAAAGAAGGTAATGAAGTAACTCTTTAGGTGCATCTAGTTTGTGGGACTCGATGATGGATTATAGGGAAGTAGACTCATAATATGTGGGGTTGCATTTTAGCAAATTGATGGTACAATGTTGTTTGGCCAAGGTGATGAGGTGGGTGCCTTTGGTGCCATATTATATCATAGTTTGTGCCAACTTCGTACAAAGCGATGGAGGATTTACATTGCTACATGAGTGCATCAACCTTGTATTGGTTTGTAAGTTCCATAATGGATGCATGGTTAGGAAGTATTCAACAATTTTGCAATTACTTATTGGGAAGTTCACGTGAGAGTTGCTCCTAAATGGGAATGCTTTTGTGATATAAATGCTCTTGCTCTTTTCATGTGGGGCACATGGGAGATGTGGGTAGCCATGTCATCATTAAGTAGACTTACATCGATCATAGTAGTGAGTCTAGCTACATAAAGCATTCTATTGGAGAGTGTTTAGTTTTCTAGGCCAACTCCTCCAATGTTTTATAGATTTTGCAAAAACATCAATTCTCTTTTAAATTGGCCAAGTGTAGTGACTAGAGATCACCAATTTGAAGGGAGGCACATTAAGGTCCTTCTTATCAAGTAGACCAGTTGAGGCTTGAGATGAATTGTGGTTGTTTTCTTGATGTGCCAGGTGATCATAATTGGTTGTGATAAGAGCAATACAATTAGCAATGATGTTTGGTCCTCTCTTTTGGTAGGGTAGGTATCTTATGAGGAATTGGAGGGTTTGCAATAGGATGCTTTGGTCTATGAATCATCATAGGTCTAGAGTTCTCATTAAGTGCAACTCTTGTGGAGGTCTTGTATGTAATTTAATGGGTTTTTTTCTGGGACTCAGGTAGTAAGGTTGTCTTTGCTTAGTCTTCTTATATGTTTTCTCTAGAGAAAGTAGTAGCACATGGGTCGATGTTGCTATGTTTCTCATTTTTGAGTGCTCATGTTGGCCAATGGGCCAAGGCCTCTTGGCATAGCAACTGCGTGGACATGGATTGCTTAGGGAGCTAAAGACATTGGCAACCTTGATAATACCCTTGTGCATGTAGTAGGGCCTTAGGTACTCATGGATGTGTTCTTTGTAGCCTAAATTGAGTGTATCTATGTCAATGGGTTTTCCATCTTGAAAAAATGGAGTGGTCAAAGTAGACCTCGATTCCCTTTGGGGTTGGATCTTGAGCCTCCACTGCATGTGACATGGTGGACAATTCATGCTCATAGGCTATGGATGCTGAGATTTAGCAATTAGAACTTACTTAAGGAGAGTACTTCCAAAAATGTGGGAAGATTACTGGGTTGGTGAGGTGGGTGTAGTAATTTGCTTGGACCCTAGAGACCTATGCGTATAGTGGATATGGTTGTCCATGTAATTAATATTGTAGCTTATGAGATATTTGAATGGACACCCTAGTAGTGTTTTAGTTCAAACTCCTTCTCTATTTGGTAAAACACAGAAGAATATTAAAACGCCTCTGGTATCCATCATCAACACTACTCTACACTTTCCCAATAATGAATAGGGCTAGCCTCCATAGGAATTCAACTTAGCATCAATTGGTTGTATTAGCACTTGACTTGATTCTCTCCTATATCAATAAGGAATAGTATTGAAATCAACACCCTCTTCAATGAGCATATCAATGGTCACAACCTTGGTTGGGGTCACTCGAATGTAGAGGTAAGTGGGTGGAATCATGAAGTCATCTTCAAATACTAAGCCACTAATAATCACTTTCTCAATGTTAAAGCTTGTGGGGATAAAGGTCATTGAAGATTGGGCATTTCATTGTGTTAGTTGCTCCATTTTCTCATACCATATTTGTTTGGCTACAATGATGGATATGGCAAGAACATCGAGTTCCTTAATGGGTAGCTCGTGTAAGTAATGCCCTAAGGGGTCGTATAGTTTAATACAGTTGCCATGTAATTGTCCAATACTCTTCCAAGGTTTCTAAGTCTATATTAGTTGTTATGTTGAGTATACTGACATGGTAGAATTTGAGGCCTTTGAGTTTAAGCTCTTATTTATGAACTTTGATCAAGTATAACAATGCTAGGTCATCTTTCTTGAAGGATTTCTACTTTGATGTATTTATCAAACCAAGATGTTTGCTTGGCTTTTTTAGCTTCAATAGCAAAGCATGACATGAGTAGCTAGAACTCTTGTTTTAGTGAGGCATTCAATTTCAACAAGGCATTTGACCCAAGCTTTATTGCCTTCCTAGCAATCTTGTACTACAATACAAAGACTAGGAACAAGAAACTCCACTAGATGATTGTATTGATCCCATAAGTTAGGTTGAAGGGGTTTTGTCCCATGGCCATCTTGTAAGTTGTTCAATAAGCCCATAGTGTTACCACGAGCTTATGACTCCAATATAATTGTGAACTTGAGATAGTCTTGGTTAGGATACTAAAAATGAGGATCTTATTAGTGGGTTCAGCTTGGCCATTCATTTGAGGGTAGTAAGGGCCAATTTTTTAATGCAAAACTAGTTCATTTAGAAAATTGATTCCTTGATCTTGCTAATGATTTGAATGGGATAGCCAAATCATGAGATTACTTGTTCTCATAGGAATTTTACCATGGTGGGGGTATCATTCTTGCAAGTGGCGCTAGCCAATACCCACTTAGTCATCTAATTAGTTGGCCATTGTGATGTGGCACACTTGAGAATACTAGGTGGTAGGATTAATAGGTGCCATGAAGTCTATATCCCCCTTCTTGAAGGGTTCAAGGAAAACTACATAGCAAAGATCCAATTCATCTTTTTTGTATTGGTAGTTTGGTTCTTTAGTACTCACCAAAGTGTTTAATGAAATTGGCCACGTCCTTGAAAAGAGTTGGTAACCACAACTAGGAATGTAAAACTTTCCTAGTTGTGTTATTCACATCAAAATATCCACCTATCCCTCTGTGAGCTTCTTGTAGTAAGTTCTCAATTTCCTACTCATGCACACATCTACAAAGAAGACCATCCTATCCTAGGCAACATAATTGTCTAGTTATCATTTGGTAGGGTCGTAAGGTATAGGTGAGCCATGCCTTTTCAATGGGTCAAGCTCGCAAGCCATTTTCTAAAATGTGGAAAATATCATCTTCCCAATAAGATGTGAGATCTACCTTGAATAATTAAGCCTCTTGCTAGACTCTAATTAAATGGGCATTAGGGAGATTATCATCAACCCTAATTGCTTCCTCTCCACTAGTGATGTGAGACACGTGATTGACAATGAAATGTTGCTTCCCTTTATGCATGTCCATAAGAAAATCAAACTTCAATAGAAGTAGAAGCCATCAAGCAATGCGGTTCATAGCAAAAGGCTTTTTTACCAATTATAAAAGTGCTTAAAGTTCTACAAAAAGGGTGAATGGTATAGCCAACAAGTAATGTCAAAATTTCTTAACAATGTACACCATTGCTAAACCTTATCTTATTGTTGTAGAGTAATTTATTTTTGCTTTAATGAGTTGTCTGCTATCAAAACCCATAGGGAAATCCATGTAAGGTTCACCAAGTTGGCATATCATAGCTCCAACCATAATTTTTGAAGCATCAACTACACAACGAAAGATTTTCATCCAATCTAAGACTCATAAGATCAAGGTGGTCATTAGAGCCTTCTTCAATGCTTCATAATATGAAGTTGATCCATTCCTAGATAACCATCAGCTTATAGAGTGGTCTTGCTATTGAGGTGTAGTTCAACACAAAGTGTCAGTGATACTCATTATGTCCTAGAAAACATCGAATGCCATTTTTGTTGGTGGCTAGTAAGAGATCTATTATCACCTTGATCTTTGTAATGTCATTCACAATGCCATTCTTGGATACTACATGGCCTAAGATGATGGAGTGCTTAACCCAAAATTGACATTTTAAGGGGTTCATGGAGAGTTAATATTGCTAACACCTTTCAAAGGCCAAGCAAAGTTTCTCAAGGTGCTCCCCCCAACTAGAGTGGATGCAAAGGTCATCAATGAACATCTTGAGTCATTGTCTGATTGTATCCTTGAAGGTGGTGCAAAAATGTTGGAAAGTGGTCGATGCATTGGTCAAGTCAAATGGCATGACAATAGAGACAAACATTTCCCATTCAACAACGCAAATGCAGTTTTTGGCCTAACATCCTATCTTGGATATGCCAAATGGATAAATGATGTATGGGATTATAAAGTGTTACATTTGCATATTTCTATACTTGTGAGGATGTTGGGAATTATAAGAGATAGATTTTTGCATCTCTTGCACTTGGCAAGGCAGTGTAAGGGAAATGAAACAATAATTGCATATGTTACATTATTTTCTTCACAAATAAATTGAGATATTATTATCTCAAGGAAAACTCAAGGTGATCTTCTCGAAGGATGGATTCTTCAATCCGTGTTGTATCTTCTTCTAAGAAATCTTTCCACTACGCTAGATATTCCCATATAGTGTGGTTTCTAAGGGGCTTCTCCCTAATTTCTAACACTCTTTTAGTATATACCTCAAGGATTCCTTGAGTTGGCACTACAATTTGACTATTATCAAGGAAATGGTCAAGGCAAGAGATATAAAATTTTAGCAAGTTTATTTTTTGAGTTTTTAGATGGGGAGAAATGACTAACTTGTAGGCATGTTTCCAAAGGCACTTAATGATCTTGTTTAGACCATAATATCTTGAGTTGAGCTTCTTGGATTTTACGAGGGAAATGTACTCTTTTTAGGTTGGACTCTTAAAATGACCATATTTTTCTCCTTCAAAGTTTGGGATGTCCACTTGGGATCTATAGAGCCTTTTGTTAGTCTTGAGCTACTCTAATATCTTGACAAATTGCCTTGACTTGCTCCTCCATGTCCTCCAATACTTTTTTGGAGGCCTCAACCTTAAGGGCAAAGTAAAAAACATTAAGAGGAGATAAGAATTTCCTACCCATACAATGCTTGCAAGGGAGACATCCCAATGCTTTGTTGATAGGAGATATTGTAAGCAAACTCAACTAAAGGAAGGTATTCTATCTACCTTTTTGGTTCCCTATTATTGGCCATTAGGATTCTTCAAAGATATACTTGATTATTTACATTTGTCCATCAATCTGTAGATAATAGGTTGTGCTAAAGCAAAGTTGAGTACCAGTAGCTTAGAAGAGGTAGGTCTAAAACTTAGAAGTGAAAAAGAGTATCCATGTACTAAGAATTCTTTTTGGGAACCCATGTCACTAGAAGATTTCTCGATGAATAATCTTGCTATGTTGGAGGCCTTGAAGGTATTTTTCACAAGGATAAAGTAAGCTACCTTAGTTAATATATCAATGGATAGGTCAGCCAATGAAATCCATGCTAACAGATCCTCGCTTCATTTGGGGAATGTTAAGAGGATGTAATTTGCCAAGTAGCTTAACTCTTTTTGCTTTCACATGTTGATAGCTTAAGCATTGAGTTATGTATTGAATCATGTCATCCTTCATCCTTGGCTAGAAATAACTTATTATTATAGCATAGCTAGGATGCCTAGTTACAGGACCATCATGTGCTTCCCATAGGATTCTCTTCATTCTTAGGAATGCACAACATGTGTTGGTAGTATAGATGTTCTCTTTGGAGATGATAATATTTAAATGTAGCCTCTGCTTTCAAAAATTTTCTTTCAACTAGAATAATCTTGTTGATCCCAAGGTACTCTAGGCCATCAATAATTCTACTATTACAGCTTCAAGGATTGGGTTGCTTGACAACATTGACATTAAGGCTAGCAAGAAATTCTCAATTTGAGAGCTCTTCCATCATTAGGAAATTTAAGGAGCTTTATAGTGGCCAAGAGCATCAACTACAACGTTTTTCTTTCCAAGGCAATATTTGATTTCAAAATTGAACTCTTGAGGGGTGTCAACCCATCTTGTTTGCCTCATATTGGGGTCTAGCCAGGTAAATGTCCATTTGACACTTTTGTGATATGTTATGAGTGTGAATGTCCTGCCAAGTACATAGTGACACCAAAGTTTTAGTGCATGAATAACTACTACTAGCTCAATGTCATGAATAGCATGATTGTTCTTGTATGGTTTGAGCTTCCAAGAAGAATAGGCCAATGGACAAAACTCTTGTGAAAGAACACGTCCTAGCAATTCAATGCTAGCATTAGTGATAGCTTTCGAATTCTTGGGAGAAGTCTAACAGTTTCAAGATGGGGCTTATCAAAGCTCTTCTGTTCTTAGAATGTTCACACAATCCTAGCTTGTTTCTTAAGTGGTTCAACAATGAGGGCATAATCCTTGATGGAGATTTTATACAATCTTGTAAGTCTTAGAAGTCCTCTACCCTCTCAAATGTTTTGTGGTAATCTTGTACTTTTGCTAGATCTATTGTTATTTCTTCCCTTTAGACAATGAAACCCAAATACTCAATCCTTTTCTAGAAAAAGGCACATTGGCCTTTCTTTGCATAGATTTATTTGTCATAAGAATTCCATGGACAATGAGCCGAATGTTTTTATTCTTCCTTAAAATAAGTCAAGATGTCATTAAAAAATGTGAGCAGAAATTCATCAAGGCATGGCCTGAAAATATATTGGACCAACCCACCAAAGTAGTCGAAGCATTTGTCAATCCAAAAGAAATTATTGTACATTCATAATGGCCATACCTAGTAATGAAAATTGTTTTTGGAATGTCTTCCTCCTTGATTCGAATTTGATAATATCGTGACCTTAGGTTGATTTATGAACATATCATGGTCCCTTGTAATCTTTCAAGTAGCTCATCAATCTAAAAAATAAGACAAATGAAACCTTGATCAAATTGTTGCTTCAACTATTATTTTAATTCAATCACCTTTGATATGAATATTGTGTAAGGCCTTTTGGTGCGACTGGCTTTGCTCGTAGTGTTGGTTTGATTTCATGATCTACTTCTGAGCTCTTCACAAAAGATTTCTACAAACTCATTCAGTCATGAGGATTCTCTTGGGGTTTTAGGGGTTTTATATTGTTTAGCCTAACTAAGTAAATAGGAATCCCTTTAGTTAGCTTCTTAATAAGTAGTTGGCTTGCTTTAGCTAATTGTACTTTAGGTTTCCTAAGTGCCATGGGCTTGGATTAGTATTCCCCCAAGGTTATTAAAAGTATCTTTCCCTTGCCCATACTAAGTTTTGGCTTGATTTGGTACTGGCCAAAATCCAAGCCCAAAAGACAATCGTGTAAACTCCTAAGAACATGTCAGTGCTTTTGCAAGCTCGATTGCCGAACTTGATCTCATCAATGTATGCATTCTTCTCCCGAACCACACAAAAGCAAGAATGAATGGACCAATGAGGGTGCAATGAACTCATCAATTTGCCTTCTCTTCAAAGCCATGAAGCAAAGGCTCAAATGGAGGCTCCATAATCCATATGGTGGTACTCAATCCACCTTATTTATTCCATTGCTCCCTATATAATCTACAAGCACCAATCCATGAGAGGAAATGTGAAGAGGAAGAAAAGCAACCCAACCTCTCCTTCAATCTACCTGTCAGGGAAGAATACAAGAGCATGTGCAGGGAAGAAGCTTCACCTCTCAAGTCCCTCACACACACACACACACACACACACACACACACACACACACACACACACACACTCTCTCTCTCTCTCTCTCTCTCTCTCTCTCTCTCTCTCTCTCTCTCTCTCTCTCTCTCTCTCTCTCTCTCTCTCTCTCTCTCTCTCTCTCTCTCTCTCTCTCTCTCTCTCTCTCTCTCTCTCTCTCTCTCTCTCTCAAACTCACTCTTTCTCACTCTCAAGAGAGAGCACAAGTGGATAAAATAGAAGTAAGAAGAAGAAGCATGCTCTCAATTTGCATACCACAAGAATGAGCTTATCCATTCACTTTCCAATTGTTATACATGGGGTTTTGATTTTGGGTTTCCACTCAAGTTGGGCACCCATCTCTCCTATTTGGCACTTGGTTGGCCTTCTCCAATTTATGCACACACAATTAGATTACATAGATTGTCATATAAAACTGAATGAAAGCTATTGTATGCATCATTATTGAGTTGCAAAACTTTCTTTCTTGTAGAGAATGTTACAAGCTACATGGGTGTTACACCTACCTCTTAAAATTCTATTACAATTAGTTGTATCATTGTAGACATTGACAAAAAATTATTATGTGCCTTGCACTTCTCACTTGATTTGCACTTCTCTTTGCTTTTGTTATCTTTGTTTGCCTTTGCCAATTTACAATGTCATTATGCCAACCTTCCATTTTACAATTAATAGAACATAACCCTAAAGTTACATTGTGTAGTTTGGTTTCCCCGATTGGAATTTTACTTTGCTAATTGCTTGAGTAGAAATATTTCTTTTCCATCGGCTAATTCAGCTATGATTTTTCTAATAGACTTAGGTTTCATTTACAGTTTTCTTGCACATGTAGGGGAAATGAAGGAATGAAGAGCTCCACAATTAATAAATATATAAAAGGGAATACCCATCAAGAATAACAAGGCTACATGGCCTCTAATCATAACCCATACTCTTGGTGATATTCCTACACAATATGTAGAGGAACCATTGGATGAAGAATTTTACTTGAACCCTTATGTCACTTAAAGCAGCAAAGAGGGTAGTCTTCAATCTTGCATTTCAATAGAAGGAAGATACCCAGAACCCTAGGCTACTATAAACCTAGCAAAAGAGATAGCTAAAAAAATACACCAAACTCCAATAAAATGCTTCAACAGATTGGAATGATCAATCTACTTGCATGCATCTACATAGCTTATTGATATAGAATTGTTGAATAAGGGCAAGAAAGTGATAGTAGAGTTGCTACCTAATTCATGGGAGGAGCACAAGAACATCTTTAGTAGACACAAGGCACATGCTATAAAAGTTTCAAAGGCTCTCTTTGAGTCAAGACTAAGAGTACGTATCTTATTTTCTCTTATAGGAATAGCCTCACAAATACCAATGAAGAGGAAAACCAAGAACTAGGTAGAAAAGGTAAAACTAATCTAATGTTCTATTCTTGGAAATGGTACACAATTAGGGTCTTAAAAAGACACATAGGAAGTCAACTAATGACTAGTATTGAGCAACAAAGAGACACAAAGGCTACCAAACAAATGCTACCTACATATATAGCACTAATGTGTCTCAAAGTAATTAAGTTAATATGCAAAATGTTCCTAACCCAAAACTTCTAAATCATCCTCTTATAAACAACATCCTTGTAGAAGAAGATTTACACATCACCAATTTTATAGTATAGACCTGGTGAGTTAGAATAGCTTTTGCCCAAAATAGCTCCTTACAAGAATAGCAATAAACTTTTCTAATTTTGCTTGTTAATTGAGCAAAGGTTTTTAAAACTTCACAAATCAAGTGAATAATTGGATTTTAAGACTTAGCATCTTGAAATACTAATCTTAATATCGATATTCCATTTATATCAATAATAATATTAATAATTCACTCTTGTACACCTTAAATAATGAGGAATGTTATCAAATAAATCAAAGGATCTCCACAATAGGTAATTTCGATGGCATCAGAGAATAGAAGTACATAACATATGATCCAAAATAGGTGAATGTTTGACTCGACAACCTGACCATATTTGTTACCTATCTCTACGCATCAACCAAGTTCTAAAATTAGTGTAAGAATCAATACAAATAGATCAATTTTATCAATACTAAAATATTAAATAATTAACAACATTTGTCACAAAACAAATAGTAAATGGGTACTCTAAGGATACTCAACTATGAAAAAGAGTGTTGATAAAAACGTAAGTGTTAGTATTAGCTAATGTATATATTGGAAAATCACTTGCTGATGAAATCACTCACGTACACAAGAGTGAGTGCCACACATGGAAATGGCAGATGTCTTCATGAACTTTTCACCCAATGAAGAATCCTCTAAGGCAAGCATCCCGTAGAGAGCATTTTCCTTGAGACATAAAGGGGAATCATTGATGACCGTTATCTCTCTCTCTAGTACCTTATGGTAACATACCTTGAGGATGGAAAAGCAGTTTTTCTAATAAGATGTGTAGAGAACAAGGCAAGATAAGAACACAAAGCATGGGCTTTCATCCCTTGGGATTTCTCAATTAGATGGTTTTGAAATTTAACAAGTTATCAAGAATAAGTATTTCCTACATCGATAGTCATTTGGTTAGTGTTTATGATAGATGACACAAGAGAGAGCGAGTGCCTTGGATCCTTAAGTATGGGATATACCTAGGGAGTTTCAACTCATATTGTGTTTAATGTCTCCCAATCTAACAACATACATCCTGTGTATAAGAAGACTAGCACTTCCCTTAGGAAGCAAGTGCATGTGAGGTTTTGATTGTATGCATCAAAGCTTATAGATAACCCTAGCTATTCATCTCTACTTCCAAATAACGAGTTCACTACAAGATATAGGCCTTATAACAATGTTAAAAGTGACAAAAATGTAAATAACAAAATTTGCCTCTGTCGTCACAAAAAGCATTGTTATTGGCGACACCATAGAATAGTCGGTATTAGCGTCGTCAGCAGCGTCCCTATTTGCATCGGTATCAGTGTCCACGCTGATACCGTCGCAAATAACGACGCTGATAATGACGCTCTGCAACGCTGATAACAATGCTCTGCGACGCTAATAACGACGTAAATAACGATGCATGCAGGTAAATTTGCGACGCTAATAGCGACGGTAACAGGGAACAAATATTTTTGTGGCAGGGCAGTAAGCTGCGCTGCCACATATAGCACTGTGTGCTTTATTTAAGCCATACAAAATAGTTTCTGCGCTGTGTACAATGCTCATGTAAACAAAAACAAGTGTACAAAAATCATATCACTGATATATGAAATAAATATATGATCACATAATGAAAGCAACTGGTATAATCATGACAAGATATCACTACTACATAGAAAATGTCTACACAAATCAGGCCACCAAAAAAGAAGGGTGTGTGAGCTCCAGGGATCTAAGGGCGAGCTACATATCCTCGCCATCCGAAAGCTCATCCCGCTGCAAAGGAGCATCGAATGGAATCTGCAAAAAAAAAAAACAACTACACATCACTCTACCATACAATAATGCATTCTAATTATGCATGGTAACTATGAACAAGAAAGATGAGTGACTTGTAGGGCCTCCAGGTCTATACAATCGGTCGATCAATGTAGTGAGACCGTGCCTCTCTGCATATCGAGTCTCAAGGCCGATCAGATCACGATTTGTAATGGAGTGTAGCAAAGAAAACAAAATACTAACTGTTAGAAACATGATTTTTAGTACAAAGGATATTGCAAAAAAATAAGCAAGCAAAACAAAAGAAAAACTTACAAAGTCCTCCAGATATGTCCTGTGGCCGCCACTTCCAAGATGATGGACCACTCCGGCCTCTAGTCATGCCCTCGCCGCCTTGCGCTACTGACTCCAACATCTTGGAGAATCTGTAGCCTCCTCCCTCAGTCGGTGCAAGTTGCCCGCGTCTAGCCACTCGACCTTTGCAGCCCCACTCTTGAGTGGCTTGTATGCGTCCGATCGTCTGTGTGACATATATGCACGCATGAAGTCCATCATCCAGCCCATAGAAAATATATCTGCTGTGGCTGGAACTGGAAACTCCTCATGTAAGGATGCTACTATGTAGTCCTTGCTCCCCTCCGGTATGTTTTTCCAATGATCTAAGACGTTGTTCCAAAAAACTCGTCGACGCGGCTCTCTCATGCGAGCCAACACCCTCCTCCCCTCATCATTCATGATGATAGCTCCTGACCTATCATCGATGAATGATGAGGGGAGGAGGGTGTTGGCTTGCATGAGATGGGGTATGCATAAGATGGGTCCTCTCCCACCTGCATCCACGCTCCTGGGTATATCCAGGAGACCCCTGTACATCTAGTGTACCGACCGGGGTAGTATCTATCAGAGTAGCACCCATAGGGGTGCCACCTGCAGATGGCTGTGAGCAAAAGCCGGAGTAATTGGAGTAGACATCCCCATAGGTGTGACAAATCCTAGAGGTGACGCAACTCTAGCAGAACGACGAGATGGAGACACCGTGTCTATGCCTCCACAGCATCCGCTTGAGCCATGCTCCCTGGAACCGCCACGAGAGCGAGGAGTCGCAACTATATCCCATGCCGACCGTAGGCTCACTGCCTTCGTATCTCTACAGCATTCCCATGATCCTGTAACACTCCGTCCCTCTGGCCCAAGTCTGGAGCATCGGCTTAGTCTGCTCGAAGCTGAAGCATCTGATCGCACCGAAGTAGATCTAGTAGAGCAGCCTGACGATGTCCGAGACATGCGCGTGAAGATATCTTGCAACTCCTCATCACTCATCCCTCGACTCATCCTGAAAAGGTCACCTACACATACAAAAAATGATGTTAGCATAATCAATTTAAATCATACAAAGCACGATAATATAAATTCTAAAAAAATGATCTCATTTAAAATGGATATATTATATACCCTTATAAGCGATTAGTCAATGAATTGAGTAAGTGGATGCTCCAAGTATGAAGTATTCTATGGTCCCATATCAATCTCCTAACACAACTCCACATACACTAGAAGGTCGATAGACATGTCACCACAAAAGGATGAGTCCATCTCATTCTCAAAGAATTCTAGGACTTCTATATTTCCATCATTGTTAGCCGATACTAACTCCTCTACATGCTCCAAGCTTTCAGTGGCCTCCACCCCTTGTAATATTGACCCCTCTATTTGCATATTGTCCTCATCTATGCTTGGAACATCGCTTTGATCATATACTCTCACACTTCGGGGAGCTGAAGGTATAACATACCACCATCAAGGTTGTCGGGGGTTTGGATAGAAGATTACATGTTTACAAACACGTGTACAAGAGAGATTAAACTATTGTGACATGTACCATGTCGTAATACAATTAACAAACAAATAAGTTCATGCAACTGTTCACAATGGGCCGGTAACACAAAGGTGTCGTGCAAATCCGTCCTTTTTTTTGGAATCTATTTCGAGAAATCCAGATGGACCTCGTTGAACTGTTGCTCCAGCTCCTTCAAGTACCACTTTGAACCACTGCACATCGAATAATATAATGGAGAAGCTACAGTAATCCACCATAACAACACTTTGCAAGTTCCCAAAATACTCCATCTCATCTATAACCGTGTTTGGATCTGTTGCTCGTCGTCAGCTCTCTTGCTTAAACCTTGCCATGATACCATAGTCCATTGTGGAGCGCATTTTGTCAATACGCTCCACACGAAAATGTTGTCCGTGCGGCCACGCTGCACTATATATTTTGTACTGTACATTGAAACACTCAAATTAGTTGTCGCATATAAAATATAGATACGACAAATCCTAAACACATCATCACCTTTGGACTACATCCCCTCGAGAATTCCCACTCCTCCATTGAGACCTTCGCCCCTTCATGAGATGCTGCGGTCAAAGCTCCATGCAACCATCACGTTGACATGAACTGTGGCATCTCCTCCATGCCCTCGGGATATCGAATCGGTCAATGGTGCGTACTACGTTGAAATTCAGATCGCGCTTCCTCTCGATCTTGCCTAGCGATATGATACTTGGCGAGGCACGTCTCTATAGAGGCATGGTGCAACATACAAAAGCGATTCATCTTCTCCTCCATTGCAGCATCCATTATTTTTTCTACCCCATTTCCAACCACCACATCTCTGGTCAGTCTATCATTGTCCTTTAGCGAGACCATAGCATTTTGTTGTCTGGATCCACCGTTGGTAGCCATTGTGAAATATACACTAGCATCTCACATACCAACCAACCTTCAGCCATGCTACCTTCTAACCGAGCTCGTTGTTGCACAAAGCCTTTTAGGGTTTTCATGAAGCGCTCCAAGAAGAACATCCATCGCGTATGGATATGTCCAGCAATCTCCACTTCATCTACAAGATGCACAAAAAGGTAGATTTGTATCGTGAGCATGCTGATAGGCAGGTATTTCTCAAAGAGACAGACCTTCTTCACTGCTCCCTGCCTCGCGGATTCAATAGAGGACGTCTTAATCTCCTTCTGTGAGATTCATTACACCAAAGTCAACAACCTATAAATGGCTCCATGTATTTCTAGAGTAAGGCATCCAGCGATCGGGATCGGTAGTACAAACTGCCACAAATGAGAAAGCATTATGAACAATGGCTACACTCCAAATAGCAAAATGCGCATGCCAATTACAATCCATTCGTAGTATAAACCTGACATATCTGATGCCAATCATGGGATTTTAGCCCTGATAATTGGTCATCTTTAGAAAATGCAGACATGAGAGAACGCATCATACCCGTCAGAGTGCAGATAGACTTGACTACTTGCTTCACAATGCACTCTTCTTTAGTGGACAAAACCCAAGGAGCGCAAGGTAGCTGCATGAGACCATCAACACTCGACTGCGGCCAAAGCGCCTTCATCCTGGCTACCTCCTTCAAATCCATTCGTGCCCCTATAGTGTCTCTCTTTCCTCTGATGTGGTTCCATAGCAAGCTGCCCACATTCTTGAAAATATGCATGGGATCCAACAAGTGGTTGATCTGTAAGTGGGTCCAATATGGCAACTCGTAGAAAACTGAGAACCGTCGTATTCCGTTTGGATGTGACTCCGTGTGGACAATTTTCAGCTCGTACCAGCTTGCCGCATTCATACGTGTTGGAGATCGTCCAAGAAAACCTTCCCTGAGTTCATGACTCTCTGGCAAGAAAGCGACGTGTCCTTGATATACCATCTTCTTCATGGTTCGTGACCTTCAGGAGTCTAACTGTGGCTCGCACAATGGACATGCATGATAACCTGAGGTAACCAGACCTATTCCAACACCTCTATCTAGTGAATACAAACTTGAACGATATAAAATATAGATATTACCAACGAGAATGTAAGCCTATTTACTTGAGCACTCTCCGAATCCCGAAAAGTCATACATCGTCCACATGAGAATGGCTCGAATATTGGCGGACCGTCGACCATTGCACTTGCTCATATCTTGCATGGTGACCCTCTCCTCCCACAAAATCTTAAGCTCATCGACTAATGGACGAAGATACACATCCATATTTTTGACTTTGTAGCAGCCGGGGATAAGTAAGCTAAGGATGAGATGTCCTTTCTTCGTAGAAAGCCATGGAGGGATATTGTAGTTGACAAGGACTATAGGCCACACACTGTAAGAAGTTGAGCGTAGACTGAATGGGTTCATGCCATCCATTGCAAGACTAAGCCAAAGATTCCTTGGCTCTCGGGTGGGAAGGTAGAGTCAATGTGGCTCCATGCGTGTGAATCCGTTGATATTCATTGAACTCCATCTGTGGACCTATTCTGCGCATGCCACATTGTCAAGTTCGCCATGCCAGACGTACGAAATATGCGGTTTATGCGAGGGATAAGCAAAACGTGTCTAAGAACTTATTGAGGGATGGTTTGTCCTTGCAAGTCCTGTCGATACCTGTGAGCACCACACTTTGGACATGTCTCCATAGTCTCGTATTCTCCTCAAAACAGTATGCAATCGTTGATACATGCATGGATGCTGTTGTAGTCCATGCCAAGCTTTCGTGAAACATGTCATGCATCATCACGAGACTCAAGCATTGTATTTACAGGTGGTAATATATGATATTTCAATAACCTGAAAAAAAATCATAAAACACTTTGAAAAAGCACAAATCTTTTTGATAATAGTGCTGAAAAGAAATCAACAAAGCATACGTACAAGGTACTTCAACAACTCAGTCATACTCGCATCGCTCCACCCGTATTTTACTTGCACACTTAGGAGTGCAAGCAGTGTCTTCAGGTGAGATACTCGGCACCCATCATATAATGGTATGGATGCTTTCTCTCTAAGTGGATCAGAAGTCTCGACATCCATGGGAATCAATGCATCGATCATTGCCTCCATTTCACGCTCCAAGATTGTAGGAAGATCTGGAAGGCTGCCTGTCTCCTCTGGTATTGATGGTAAAGATTGGGTAGTGCCTTCCAAGTGGTGGATTGGCTCATGCACTCCATCCATCACACGCCCACGAACTCTTCTAATTGGCCGCAAAGGGTGCACTCCTCCTTGGGACGAGACGTCACCTCCTTGGATAGAAAACTTGCCAGCCACACCCAATCTTCTTGTATATGGTATTCAATTAGCTTGCGAGTACAATGCATGATTGATATTAACTTTTCTTACCGTTTGCTGAAAATCTGCAATCGCCTGATCAATGATCTCAGATTGAAACTCATCGAAGCGTTGTACGTGTTCTATAGACAATCAATGTTTTCGTCTAATTGCCAGCTTGCATTGAGAGCAAGGACATGGGATACACTGATTAAGATACGCCTCGTGATCTTGAATAACAATAACTTCATCGTTTTCCATTTTGTCTACGTTACGACAAACAATTTATTTTTGTTATCATTCTTTTTTTCTTTCTTAAATTGTTTGAGAAGGATTTCTTCTCTTGTAACTTAGCAAAAATTAACGTATGTAAAGTTTCCACCCACCCACCCACAGATTAATATATATATGTCGGAGTGTTTCCCGTCTCGTGGTGTTGCACCGGACCTCGCCACCACTCTCTCTTTGTTTTTTATCCATTCATTATCTCCTCTCCTTCCATCTCTCTCTCTTTTTCTCTTTCTTTATTATGTTGTATATTTATTCCCTCTCTCTCGTTCCTTCTTCTTTTTTCTCTTCCTCCCCCTCTCTCATTTTCTTTAACGATCACGGCTATGACTATGATGAAGACCACGACCACGACCATGACCACGACTACTTATATAAAGAGGAAGAGAGAGACAAGAGTTAGGGAGAGAGTAAAGTTAGAGAAAAAGAGGAGAGAAGTGAGAGAGGTAGAAATAGAAAGAGAGATAAAGAGAGAAAAGAGATAGGGAGAGAGAGAAGGATTTAGGGAGAGTATAGGAAGAGAGAAAGAGGGAAGATTGAGGGAGAGGGAAGGGTTGAGAGAAGAGAGAGGAGAAAGAGAGAGAGAGATCCGACTAGAGCATTTGACACCCATAGCCAACACACCATGGAGAACACAAGCACAAATTGACATTGACTTATGGCAAGAAAATCCACCACAAAACAATAGTTACAATACTCGAGGTAGGATTTCAAAGTCTTACTAATTTCAATTGGTCATGGATACCATACTATGGGTAGGTTGCACTCACTAAGAATAGAATTGTCTTTTCTACCTCATCTTCTCTCCGTCATCAATAGAATTCCCCTTTACCATTTACAACTCACCCACCTTCTCTCCACACTATTGCACACTACAATCTCTATGAGTGCATGAGATTGGGATCTCCACAGATACCAAAGCATGATCTCTAGCTTGATGGTTGCATATATACTACTACTACTCATGGAAGAAACCTTAAAATTGTTATTATGCTCAAATATATGCTTGTTAGAGCAGAAATTTATTCTTAAGACTATTCTAATGATAAAAGAGGGTTAATAATAAAAGAGTATCATTCCTTGCAAGTGATATTATATTATATTTTTTAATTAAAATTGATAGTTGAAGATAAGTTTCCTAAGAGATCTTGTGGTGATGAACATAAGGGACAATCTAGAAGTTATGTAGAATAGAACCTTTACTACCTAGGCTACTCATCACCTAATGTACTACCAGGACTAGTAACCTTAAATAATGTAAGATAAATAAAGTACTATGATATACTTGGGATGGAATTGTTTATCTTTAGTACTAGTTGTTATTGTACTTAACATAACAAGGGTAAGTTATTGTGGATCGCATCTTCTTTTGCGAAGCATATGAATGATGCTGTTTTAGTTTTTTGTATTTGTCTTTTTAAGAAGAGATTGATTTTTATAGAATATCCAAAGTTATTTTTTGAAATACGTTATGAAAAATGAATGTTTTTCTAGCTGATAAGCTGATTTCTTTTGTTGTATACTTCTACAAAAGTTATTGTGCCCTCATAGGTGGATATTTGGTTACACACTAAACCTCCCCCAAGGTTAGTGGCTAGACCCCTTCACCAAGGGGATAGTTTGAGCGTGGTGGAGGCTAGGACAAGCCCCATGTATGAGAGGTCTCTTTGTAGGAATGACATTATGCTAGGAGGCGCAAGTGTGCTAGGGTTCTCTAGCCATATATCCCTTAGGTTTGTTGAGGATCGGCCTAACCCCTATGAGCCTAGGATGAGCTTATTTTAAGGTCTTATTTCCTTTTCTCTCTTTCTCTCCCTCTCTCATTTCCTCTCCCTCCCTCACCCTCACCCCCACCCTCTCTTTCTCTCTTTCCCTATTAGGTTTAATGATTTTTCTCTATCTTTCTCTCTCCTCTCCCTCTCTCATTTCCTTTTCTCTCTTTCTCTCCCTCTCTCATTTCCTCTCCCTCCCTCACCCTCACCCTCTCTTTCTCTCTTTTCCTATTATGTTTAGCATCTTTTCTCTCTTTTTCTCTCTCTTCTCATCCTCTCATTTTTTCTCTCTCCTGTCTCTCTCTCATTTCTTCTCCCTCCCTCACCCTCACCCTCTTCCTCTCTTTCTCTCTTTCCCTATTATGTATAACATCTTTTCTCTCTTTTTCTCTCTCCTCTCCTTCTCCCATTTTTTTTCTCTCCTCTCCCTCCCTCACCCTCTCCCTCTCTTTCTCTCTTCCCCTATTATGTTTAATGTTTTTTCTCTCTTTTTCTCTCTCCTCTTCCTCTCTGTTTCTTTTTCTCTCCCTCTCTCATTTCCTCTCCCTCCCTCACCCTCACCCTCTCTTTCTCTCTTTTCCTATTATGTTTAACATCTTTTCTATTTTTTTTTCTCTCCTCTCCTTCTCTCATTTCCTTTTGCTCTCTTGCTCTCCCTCTCTCATTTCTTCTCCCTCCCTCACCCTCTCCCTCTCTTTCTCTCTTTCACTATTATGTTTAATGCTTTTTCTCTCTTTTCCTCTCCCTCCCTCTCCCTCTCCCTCTCTTTCTCTCTTTCAATGTTTCCCTCTTGCTCCCTCTCCCTCTTGCTCTCCCTCTCTCATTTCCCTATTATGTTTAATGTCTCCCTCCCTCTCCCTCTCCCTCTCCCTATTATGTTTAATATCTCCCTCTCCCTCTCCCTCTCTCATTTCCTCTCCCTCCCCCTCTCTTTCTCTCTCCCTCCCTCTCCCTCTCCCTCTCCCTCTCTCCCATTTCCTCCCTCTCTCATTTCCTCTCCCTCTCTCAATACACATGAATTATACCAAAAACAAGTAAAAGAGAGAGAAAAAACTCCCTCTCTCTCTGTGGGAGCTTTCACTCAACCGCCAAGACCCACGGACCGCTTATTGCTTCAAGCGTTCCAAGCCGAGCACTAATGGCTACCTCTCACATAGCCGACGCGCCATCCATATCTACGGGTGTAGTGAGCTTACCTCCATGCCGTTCGAGTTACCTCCTCTCCCGCACACTCCGGTAGCTCCACGATCCAAGTGCAAGCTTCAAGCAAGCTCCATCCTCAAGCTCCACGCTCCAAGCTCCATTTCCGTGAGCAAGAGAAGAGAAGAGAAGAGAAGAGAAGAAGAGAGGAGAAGATGGAGAGCTTCTTCTCCTCGGTCCCTCACCCTTACACACTCACTCCCTCTCTTAAGCACAAGCTCAAGCAAGCAAGAAGAAGAAGAAGAAGAAGAAGAAGAAGAGGAGAGCTACTTTTGGCCACACACAAGAATGAGCTTCTCATTTACTTTTCAACTTTATATACAAAACCCTAAATCCCTTTTGGGCGGTCATCCCCTTTTCGCCTTTTTTACATGGCCGGCCGTAGCTAGGCCCTTTTTCCCATTGTCCTTCTATCTTCCTAGCTTCCTTTCCACCGCCCGTCTACCTTTACAAATTGTACGGGTGAGAGCTCGGCGGTCCTTGAACTAAACCATGATGCGCTTGCGCTTTTTTACAATAGTTTGACTTGCGCTTTTCCTCGTGCGCCTTTGTCTTCCGTTTCTCTTTGCCTTGGCCTTGTCTTTATCTTCTGTTTTAGCTTTTCAGATTTTCCACGGCCTGGCACTCTTTTACAAGATTTCAGGGTGCGCCTTTATATTTTAAAATGTGCCTTTCCCCTTTTGCATTCCCCTTGACTTTTAAGGTTGCCCTTGCACTTTTGGCATTTTCTCCTCTTCTTTCTTCAGTCGGGCTACCTTTTTTCCGCCTTTGACCTGCATCTTTTTTATTTCCTTTTGCTTTCTTTGTATTGGGGTTAACATTACCCCCCTCCTAAATGAGTGTCTGTCCCATGGCACTCACCGTCGTAGGTAGCAGGCCGTAGCATGCACCAAAGATGTGGGTGACAAGAACGCCTGTGGTTGCCATGATGGAGTGTTGCTAGTGGTGGGGAGGAAGGTCGTTGGAGGCACGTTGGTGGGTAAGTGGTAGGTGGTAGGGCAATGGGAGTTGGTAGTAGGGCTGTTCTTTGGGGGGTTGCACTGATGGAGTACAAGTGGCAGTGTGTTGGGGCTTCTGTACATGTTGATTGTTGGCAGGCTTACAGGCTATTAAGGATAGGAATTCAGAGTTGAGTGTTGATGAAGAGTGAACAACGCCTTCGTGGGAGTCTTCAATACCTGCAATTGAAAACCTCTCATGTGGTCTCTCCCTAAGGGGTAGTGCTAGTCGTCTTATTGTGCACAAGACATAGTTTGATTAGTTTGGGAGATAGGTCGAACTCTAAGCAAGCAGAGAGTATTGTCCTGCACTTGAGGACCCAAACTGTGTAGACACTTCGGTGCATATATTATGTGAGTGCTCGTGCATACTTAGATATTACATAGTTAGAAGACCGCGGGCTAGTTTCTCGTAACAATGCATGGATGAAGCAAAGTTGTCCATGTTGAGAAGAAGTACAAGAAGGTATATGAGACATCCTTTGCATTGTGACTGCACGACATATCATAAGTGAATACAGGGACACCGCACTTTTGGTAGCTGGAAGCTATTGGACTTGCGTGATGAGGACGGTGTACTTTTCATGGCCAATCGTGCAGTGCTTACCACCACTGATTGCAATGGTACTAAGGCAGAGTGCAAGAGAGAATTGTGCAAGTGGGTCAGGGTGACAGGTCTAACCATAGGCGAGACAAGCTCCCTAGGTATGTCCTGCCCTTGATGTGCCCTGAACAATTGTGGGTGATGCTAAAGGGCTAGGGGACTAGGGATGGAGCCAGTCGATCAAGGTCACTGGACGTACCTAATTTAAGGACCCCTAGGTGCTGTGCTTGTGATTGTGGGTGCTTCTTTTCGTCCATTTCTTTTCTATGTTTTTCTTTTTCTTCTTCTTTTTTGACTTGCTTGAGTACAACCACTGCAATATGTTGAGGTTATCAGCCTTTCAGTGGGTTGGAAAATGTCAAGCTTCGAAGGCTCAAGAAATGGATATTATAGTGATGATTGAGCCCTAGCCTCATTGTTAGAGAAGCAGTTGTTGAGATGGGGAGGTATACTTGAGACATTGCAAACCTCCTTGCGTCACACGCGATGTTGGTACAATTGAGGTAACAACCGCCGTGAGCCAACTATAGAGCTTGACCCAGAAAGGGAGCGTGGCCCATGTGGTGTGGGTGGTTGGCAAGGGTGATTTGTGCTTTCGACAGTGTAGCTTTGCCACGGCTCCTTGTGGGGTCAATGGTCCTGCGGTGATCGGGCATTGAACACTTTCGCGCAAAGACCTGTCTCATCCTGTATCCACTTGTCACTTCATGAGAGTACATGCATGGTCTTTGCCGCAACTATAATAAACTAGTGTAATGCAAGGAGACATCACTTATCTGAATTCTATGGTGTTGACTTAGACATTTATCACCGCGCTTGATTAGCTTTTTCTTTTGCTAAAGACGTGAAGTATATTAAATGTAGATATGAAAAGTTCATACAATTCGGGAACATGTCAACATTTAACCTTTTAAAGACAAAAAGTTATGGCCAGGTAGCATTTGATAAGCCCTTTATACAGTATGGGGCTACTCTATTTGTATGAGGCGGGGTGAGTCTGGGTGGCCGGGTGATTGGGGCTCTGCTGGTGTGGGGCTCCTGTGGGGTTGGGTAGGAAACATGTCGACCGAAACATGAATGGTGTAGTCCCGGCCCGCTACCGTCTCCAGAATGTCTTTAAACAATTCATTAAATTCTTCTCTTTTTCGAGCTGCCCTTGAGCATTTGGGGCCCGAGCATGAGCTGGGGGTTCGTGCCACTAGTGCTGCCACCTGTTGCGCGTTTTGAGTCTCGGCTTTCTTGACTCAAGGATTCTTCGGCCTTCGCCCTGGACAGTGTCGCTTAGGGCCTCGCTTCTTGGCATACCTCTTGATGGTCGGCACATAGCGCTCCGGTGGAGGGGCGCGTGCCACATGCTCCCGTCTTTTGCGAAGAGCGTCTTTGCATGCCAGATCTCCATGATTCTCCATGCGTTCCGCCAAAAAAGGAAGCCTGCAAGACGCAATCCAAGGGTTAGACCTGGATATAGGATACAACTGTTTGCATGGAAGGGATTTTAGTGTGGTTTATGAAGCGCATATGACAAGAAGGGACAAGAAGGGGAGGGGTGAGGCATGCCGTGTTTGTTGTAGAGAAATGGCCCCCATGCTGATATTCGCATTGCCTCCAGTTATTAGCGGATATTAGCTTATGCTAAGTCGTGTGGACTGGTTGTCGTGGAGTGGGACAGGGCACATCCTCGAAAGGGTAGACCAAAAAGGGAAGCAGGTGTTTTGGAAGGGATTACACCGTGTCTACACCATCAGAGTTGTTGGTCAAGGCTTCCTATGGCGGCAATGTGGGTTGCATGCCCTTCACTTGGAGGTGGGGCTGGTCACACGGTTTTTGAATGTGTGATGAGAGGAGGACTTGAGGAGCTTAGTTTATCTGACCCCACTCTTCTCCTTGCGCTTGGCTGTCATTGCTTGTGTGTGTTGACATTGTTTATACATGGTGACACAAAAAGTAGTGTTTATTTATATACACATTTATGAATCCATGTCACTTCACGAGGATAAGAACCAAGTGTAGAACTCGGGGTTGTACCAGAGCGTGGCACATGCATCTAGTATTCGCGGCAGCTTACTTAATACTGATAGATATTTTGCCACGTCGAGTAGCATGGAACCTTGACCAAGTCTACTGGCAATATGTAACTCCTCCTCAGTGATAACCTTATCAATCAAAGGGCCCTGTAGCCTAGTTCCAGCTAAGTCCGTACCCCGAATGTCAGTCAGCACTCGAAGGGAAGTTGGTGCCACATAAGTTGGGTCTCTTTGAGACCGGCATTTGGCCAATCGCTCTTCTGAGACCGTCATGATCTGAGCCCCTAGTTCGGCCATTACAACACGGATTTCGCACCAATGCTGCTCAAATTGACGCTGGCCTGCTGACAGTCGCTTTAGTTGCTCTATGTCTACAAGATTCGGTCGGCAGAGCATTTCATTGAACGTAACAGTTAAGCGTAGTTTGTCAGCCTCCTCGTCAGGGATGAGTCGCATGCGTTCATGCAGGAACATGTTGTAGTGCTCGTTAAGATGTTCTTGCTCTTCCCAGGATAGAGGAAAGGACAAGTAATCTCCAAGCTGCTCCTTGGGGATTGTGCCCATGTCCGCAAGGATGTAGACACGTGCGACCACTTTGAGCTTAGCATCCAGCTCAATTAAGCATTCTGCGATACTTCTATGTTCAACGAGGGCTTGCTCGGTTGCCATCTCATGCAAGGTTCTAGGAGTTTCCTTAGGCTTTAGCATAGCTGGAGGCTCAGGCCTAGATGAGCAAGATTGGTCAACGCTAGGATTTCTTATGCTCTTGAGGTTCTCACGTTTCTCCTGAGGTTTTGTTGCTATTTTGTCATGGTTCTTCTCGGATGTGACTGGTATGGATTTATCACCCTGTTGTGATGACGTTGTATCCACTCTTGATTGGTCAATGCGAGTTCTATTGTCAGTGGATAGAGTGTTGCAAGCAACTATTGATGGTAACAGCTGCTTTGATTTTTCAGAACACATGGATATGTCTGAGGTTTCACCGCTATTAGGAGAGGCATTAATGGGTTAATTGGTGGATGGACTCGATGCGTTATTCATCAACTCTCCGGCGCTCTTCGTCTCAATGTTCTTGGGGTCCACAACCACATGTGATTGTTGTTGTCTTCGTTGCTTTCTCCTCTTTTTCTTGGTCAGTGCAGGTGCATTTAATAGCTCAGGACCTTGGGCTAGGTCGACCATTGATGTGCTTGGTTGGGCCTCAGCATTTCCCTTCTCTAGTGCGTCCTCGTGGGACACGGTCGTGGCCTGCTGAATAGCCTTACCAAGCTGTGAGGGCACAATTGTCTCCCTTTTTGGAAAGTCTAGCTCTTCAGCCAACTCCCTTGCGTGTAACTCCTCCAGCCTAGGCTTTAGGCACTTTGAAAGTGCTGGAGTTGTCCAGGAAGTTGGTTGTGACACCTCCTCCACAAGTAGACTTCTAAGGACATGTTCCACACGAGGCATTGTCACGGCCAAGGGCTGTCACTGCTGTGATCCCTGATTGGGAGTAGTAGCAAATAATTTAGTGGGCTGGCTACCCTTGGTGGATTGCGGTGTCAAGTCTCTAGGGCGGTCAGAAGTGGTTGTGTCTTTTGTTGGCCTTTGAGCACTCATCAGTGTAGATTGAACATGAGCTGATCTAGTCGCATTAGGTGGCTCAGGCATATCCTTGGGTCGAGAGCTACAGATGGCGTCATGTCCCACCTCTTTGACGGTTGGAAGCTTAGATGGAGATAGAGATTGGGATTGAGCAGTCGCCCTTGACAACTGCTGTAGTGCTTCCTGTGTCTGTTTGGGAGAAGAGGGCGTAGGAGATCTAGGACTCCTATGTGGAAGTGGCACTAGCTGAATGATTTTCTCAAGGCTATTAGATAATTGTGCCATTTGCTTTGTTGAGCGAGTAGCCTTGCCATGAGCATGGTTGTGCCTATGATGTTTGTTCTCCCCTTGGGAAATCAAAGGCTCATTGGGCACTAGCGGCTTCTGCGTATCCTCAACGATAACATCTAGCATCTACTTGTCAAGCACGCTAGGCCGAGGATCTACCCTCCGATTGGTCCCGTTTGGTTTCTTGATTTCGACCATGAGGGGCTCGGTCACTCCACTGTTGTTGACTCGACACTTGGTTTTTCGTTTAGATCTCCTCCTACGCTTCTTTGCTTTTGATACGATCTGGTCTTCAATAGACCACGAAGGTTTAGCAAGGGATTTTGGCACCCAAATCCATCGGTTGCCTACATAATACCCTTGAGCCCGAAGCAACGCCTTGGATATCCATCGTGGCGTTGTGCTAGCTCTCCATCGATGCTTGCGTCTATAAGGCTTGGGCTTCTTTTGGGGTCTTCTATGATATTTGTAAGTCCAAAGCCTGTCCTTGGCATTGTCTCTTGACCTTCTTGGTTCAGGCATGGCCTCACTCACTGGCTCTCGTTGTTCGACCTGTGCTTGTATTAACTCTTCCAATAAGTCCTTGCTCTCGTTAATGGGCTTGACTGTTACGTCAGCACCTTCCTTGCCTTCCCCTCGAGGTTTGCTGAGGTCACCCTTGCTAAAGGTCGTGACTATCCTCACACCTGGTAGTGTCAAGTGTATCCTCTGAGCTACGTAATCAGCCTCACACTTGGTAGCCTTTTTAAAGGGCCTTCCTAGGAGGATTTCCTTTCCATCATTCTCCCTATTGGGAGGGACATAGAACAGGAGTGGCAAGCTTTCTGTTTCAATTGTTACAAGGATTCTGCACTTCCCTAGAAGTGCTTGTGGGTGTTCCCCGTAAGGATTAAGAGTTGCATCAGTCGGTGTGAGCTCTGGTTGGCCTAGTAGGGTCCATGATTCATGGGTCAAGATATTAAAATCTGCTCCTTCATCAATTAGAGTATTAACAATATGCTCTCTTTTCGCGGTGAGTTTGACCCTAAGATAAACAGGTGGTACTATGTCTTCATCTTCCGGGTCTTGGCTTGTAAATTTAAGCCTTCTGACAGATGCCCTTGAGTTCTCGACTGCACGACCAAATGTGGATTCTCCACTGCTGTCTTGGATCGTCAGTGCAGTGCTATTCAAGGTACATCCCTCGTCAAGAGTGTCATGTCCAGTCATCTTCGCATTTGTAGCTTGCTGAAGTTGCATTTTGCTCTGACTAGACACGGTTTGAACACAATATCTTTGTGTTCTCTTGGTGTGGCCTTTTTGCCCTTGATGGCTAGATTGGCCCATTGATGTTCTAGGGTCTCTGTTTCTCTCTGTTCGGGTATAGGCTTTTGGTTGCTCTATTGCAAGTGAGACTCCATGCTCGTGTAGAGCCATTGCTACACTAGGGTCCAATTTGGAGAACCTGTCACAGCGCGCATTTTCACTTGCAATTTGGGGGACAGGGTCGTTACGGTAAAAGCCATGCACAATTTGGAGGACTGTTTATAGCCAAATTTGAACCACTTACTCTCCATTCCAACCCGACAATGGATCTGTGATATGGTTTCTGCTCTATATGGTTTCTCGGTTAATTTCACTGTCTTCTGGCTAAAATTTGAGACAATCTAAATTTGGCCTAATAGGTCCGAATTGCAGGGTCCGAGTGGGTCACTCGGACGGTCCAAGGCGCATGGGCCGAGGGCGAAGTTCGGACGATTGGGACGAGATCACTTGGCCGGGCCGAGACCCTTGGGCCGAGGGCCGAATGTGGGGCGTGGCCGAGGGCCGAATTTGAGTCTTGGATGGGTCGACTCGAACGGTCCGAGGTCGACCAAGGTTTGGCCGAGTCGATGGGGTGGTCTGAGGGCCGAGTCTGGGCCTTGGACCAGGTCGACGTGACTCGGACGCGCCGAACGCCACACGTGTTTTTGCCGTAGCTCGCAAAATTCGACATGCAGGGCGCTGGGGGTCTTCCCCCTTGTTGTGCAACTCCAGATTGGTCCTACTACTGTAGGGGAAGGTGTAGAATTACCTGGGCTAGCCGACGATCTCCTTGATGCCAAGATCGAAGCGGATTTCCTTGCCAAGCTTTCCTCTTCTCTCCTCCTCTCCTGAAACCCTGCAAGCACAGTGTGGCCTTTCTTGCCCCTTCTGGCCCTTATACCCTCTTCCAGGTATGGTATTGGCACCCCCAATAACTCACTTACCGACCTTTAGGCATCACAAGTAAGTTTTTACCCCTTATGCACGATTCTTGCCCTGTTTCTGCCCTATTTTGCAACAGTAACCCTAATGCTTGTTTTCTTTGTTTTTCTTTGTTTTCTCCTACTCTAATGCATCCAAATCACCAAGTAAATACCTACACTACTCCATCTCACAACATAAATCTCAAGAAAAACAACAAACCTACTTGCCAAGGAGATCGAATACCATCTTCAACCCCCTCGCTTCCTACCTATCTCAAGCACCGGTTTGGGGCAAACCCTACTCCAATGCTCGATTCGAAGTGCGCAAGCACTCAAGGCTTGGATCATTTGTCCCAGCAATGGAACCAAAATGTGGGAGCTTTCACTCAACCGCCAAGACCCACGGACCGCTTATTGCTTCAAGTGTTCCAAGCCGAGCACTAATGGCTACCTCTCACATAGCCGACGCGCCATCCATATCTACGGGTGTAGTGAGCTTACCTCCGTGCCGTTCGAGTTACCTCCTCTCCCGCACACTCCGGTAGCTCCACGATCCAAGTGCAAGCTTCAAGCAAGCTCCATCCTCAAGCTCCACGCTCCAAGCTCCATTGCCGCGAGCAAGACAAGAGAAGAGAAGAGAAGAGAAGAGAAGAAGAGAGGAGAATATGGAGAGCTTCTCATCCTCGGTCCCTCACCCTCACACACTCACTCCCTCACACTCTCACACTCCCTCTCTCAAGCACAAGCTCAAGCAAGCAAAAACAAGAAGAAGAAGAGGAGGAGGAGAGCTACTTTTGGCCACACACAAGAATGAGCTTCTCATTCACTTTTTAACTTTATATACAAAACCCTAAATCCCTTTTGGGCAGTCATCCCCTTTTCCCCTTTTTTACATGGCCGACCGTAGCCTAGGCCCTTTTTCCCATTGTCCTTCTATCTTCCTAGCTTCCTTTCCACCGCCCGTCTACCTTTACAAATTGCACGGGTGAGAGCCCGGCGCTCCTTGAATTAAACCATGATCTGCTTGCGCTTTTTTACAATAGTTTGACTTGCGCTTTTCCTCGTGCGCCTTTGTCTTCCGTTTCTCTTTGCCTTGGCCTTTGTCTTTATCTTCTATTTTAGCTTTCCGGATTTTCCACCGCCTGGCACTCTTTTACAAGATTTCAGGGTGCGCCTTTATATTTTAAAATGTGCCTTTCCCCTTTTGCATTCCCCTTGGACTTTTAAGGTTGCCCTTGCACTTTTGGCCTTTTCTCCTCTTCTTTCTTCAGTCGGGCTACATTTTTTCCGCCTTTGACCTGCATCTTTTTTATTTCCTTTTGCTTTCTTCGTGTTGGGGTTAACATTCTCTCTCATTTTCTCTCCCTCCCCCTCTCCCTCTCCCTCTCCCTCTCTTTCTTTCTCCCTCCCTCTCCCTCTCTTTCTCTCTCATTTCCTCTCCCTCTCTCAATACACACGGATTATACCAAAAACAAGTAAAAGAGAGAGAGAGAGAGAGAGAGAGAGAGAAATCCCTCTCCCTCTCTCATTTTCTCTCCCTCCCCCTCTCCCTCTCCCTCTCTTTCTCTCTCTCTCCCTCTCCCTCTCCCATTTCCTCCCTCTCCCTCTCCCTCTCTCATTTCCTCTCCCTTCCTCTCCCTTTCTTTCTCTCTCATTCCCTCTCCCTCTCTCAATACATACGAATTATACAAAAAACCATTAAAAGAGAGAGAGAAAACACAAAAGCAAAGCAACAATGGACAATGCATCTACCGTAAAGACTAAAAGAAGGGTTTGGCGGCTCCTCTTCGCCCTCCGTACACCTCCTCCTCTTCTTTGCGAATGGCAATGGAGGTGGCGGTGGTGCGATGAGAAGCCTTTTTTCTCTCTTTCTCTCCCTCTCAGCAAGATGGTCGCTCTCTCTTTCGTGAATGCGCAAAAAATGATGTGTTCGAGTTTCGGCCTGCGTTTTTTTGCTCTGTCGTCACTATTTGTGACGCAAATAGCGATGCCGCTATTTGTCATTGCTAATGCGCATCGCTATAGCCTCATATCCTTGTAGAGGTTCTTCATACTCATACACCTTAGATTCCTCATTTCTAGCACTTTAAGTGACGATCCTTATAAAATGATTCACCAATCAAGTGTATTGATATCAGCAATGGCACTAGCTTTGATGAAGCCTTGTCATTCAACTTTTATCTTTCATCCCTAGCAAGAAGGGACATCTATATTCCTAATCATCTCCCGCAACATGAGCTAGAAGCCCATTATTGTGACAACCATTTCTCTTTTATTGAACCTTATCACTCAAGTCTCAAAATTCCATGTCTCCACAATGTGTGCTACAATACATTATCCTTGAAAGAGAATGCCAAGGGATGAGCACTTATAAAGGAGGAGACAAATATTAATCAATTTTAATAATTATTAAATATTAGATATTAAAATATTAATCATAAAATATAGCACTAACTAAAGTCCAAAATGCTGAAGGAGTTGCCAAAGAAACCATGAGTTACCAAAAGTACCAATCTTAGAAGTTCCCAAAAATAGTAATTTTCAAAAATAGAAAGCAATAGCTAGCACGCAAGAAGAGACCAAGATGAGAGCCAAAAAAATAACAAATTAAGTTTCAATGATGGTTAGTACTTTGGTATCTTTTAAATTACTTTAGGTTCATATTTTTAGTCTCATGGACTATTCCACAATGTTTTAGAGTTAGTTTTGAAAAATCCATATTATGTGAAGCATGCTTATTGGGAAATCTTAGTGATGAGCTCGCTCCTATGCAAATTATATAAACTCATGAGTAAAAGTAAAATGCCCTACAATCTTATCTTCATTATATTCTCTCATAGAATTAACAAAAGAACTTTGTGCATGAATTTTAAAAATTCATAGGCAAGTCAGAGAGGCCTAGTCCAAAGATCAATCATATAATTGGATAAGAGATGGCAAAAGATTGAGTGTCCACCCAAAAGGAAACCCTATTTATACAATGTGTAAAAATGAATAAAGAGCTCATTACTGTGTGTGCAAGCTCAAGAGCTAATGCTTCAATCATCTTCTTGATTGCACCACAACCATGGGGAGAGAGAGAGAGAGAGAGAGAGAGAGAGAGAGAGAGAGAGACACCTTGGGCGAAGCTCTTTTCCTTTTCTCTTTCTACTTCTTCTTCTTTATCATTTCTTGCAAGCAACAACATTTGAGAAGCTTCCAAGCATCATGAGACCATTTCGTGCAACCTCATATAGGCTACACTTATTGGATGATCTTGGAAAGAAAAAGAATCAAGATTGTAGACAAAGTAGGCCATGAATTTGAGAAAACAAAGAAAGCTACACTCTTTGCATATAGCTTGCCTCTTAAATAGGCACATGAGTACATTGGATATATTGTACTTTGCCCACTTTGACTTGTTGAGTCACATTCTTATCCATCCAACTCATCATCCTCATCTCTCCACACTTTAAGGTAGAGTTTTTATTGTGTTGCATAAAGAAGGTACCACTCATACGTACGCAAATACAAATGTTTCAACACCACTCCCTTAGTGCCTAATTTAGCTACTATGTGGTCATGCAGTTACATTAATTACATTGATTGTCAATTGTCCCCCTCACAAGATGCATCCTATGGGCACTACTAGTGGGTGGTCATATTCTTTGTCATTGGATCTTTAGGTCTTCAAGTCTTGTTCTTAAAAAAAGGATGCATTCTGTCTTTTTTCTTGGTTGTTTTCCTCCATGAAGTTTGTTTATCCTTTGAACCTACATGTCTCTTCATGACATCCAATTTTTTAATAGTGATTACATTTGGCTAAGTGTTTCAATCTACATTTGTGCTAATGTGTCCTTTTCTCCCATAGTGGTAACATTTCTTGGGATCGTTCTTTGTAAAGAATATAGTGTCCTTGCTTGTAGATAAGTCAACCTATCCTTCAAGTTCCTTATTCTTTCAAAAGAATAGAAGATATACACACTTCAAGGTTAAGTGATTCATGTGCAAGGAGTGAATCTTTCAAAGACTCATATGCTTTGGTGGGCTTACAAGTAGTATTACAATGGTTTCCTTGTTAGGGATTTTGACTTAAATTATTTCAAGTTGGTTGATTCTGTAAGTGAGACCTTGTATTCATGGTGGAGACTATAGAGATCAATTTTTAAATACATCTCTTAATTTTGTGCTTTTACACCAAACATTTTATTCAACTCCTCCCACTCGTTCTTTGTTGTTCTTTTTATATTAATATGATGGATAAGTCTTGGAACAAGTTGTAGACCAATTAAAGAAAGTACTTGTTCATCCTTCTCTATCCATGCACCAATTAACTATGGTGGAAGCATCTCGAATTGTGGTCCATAGTTTTTTGTGCATGAGTAGAAACTACATCTAAGTGAGAACAAAATGAGAACAAAAATAATCAATGTGGATTATAGACAAAGTAGACCATGAATTTGAGAAAGCAAAGAAAGCCATTGTAATGTCTTAGTAAAAATTTTAGACGTAAAAAAGAGAGATAAAAATAGGTGTCGCTTGCAAATATGCGCCATCCCCATGCTCACCATCGATGTCATCAAATCAACATGTGATTCATTATCAAATTTGTCATCAATGTCATGATTTCTAACTTTATCCTCACATTGCGAATCTCGCTCGTCGCGATCATCTCACCGATCCTAATCATCTTCGATGTGATCATGTGCATCCACAAAGAACTCACCCTCAAAGGACTCCATCTCACTCATTGCGAGATCCCAAAAAGAAGGCAATAGGGCATCGTCTTCTTAGGCTATATAATGTTGGGGGTAAAGGCATCTATGCCTAGTCACCCTTGTATTAGTTACACTGATAGTACCAACATACTCGCAAACTTGTACACTACAAGTGTTGGGTGCCTAGTATTGTCACTTCATTCTTTATTCTTTTAGTGACACTTGAATAAAGGGAAGGCCAGTCACACATTATGACTATTGGAGTTCCCCATCTTGTGTGTGCATGTCTCTCTCTCTTGCTCTTGCTC
Organism: Lygodium microphyllum; assembly: GCF_053477565.2. NCBI lineage: Eukaryota > Viridiplantae > Streptophyta > Polypodiopsida > Schizaeales > Lygodiaceae > Lygodium > Lygodium microphyllum. The sequence goes on from NC_141138.1 coordinate 108,607,363, forward strand.
CTTGCACCATAGCTCTTGATTCCACTTCAAGGCTCACTCCCTTCAACTGGTATCAGAGCTTTCTTCTCTGTGATCTCAAGCTTGGTCTCGACATTACTTCATCAACTTCCATTCGAACTACCTATATTAGGGATTCACCACTTGCAACTATTGCTTCATCTCTTGCGATTTGTATCGGTCATTTATTGCTCTAGCACTCATCAGGACCTCTTCAAGCCTGATATAGTAACATGGTAGAGGTCATTCATCATTGCTTTAAGCCCTACTATGGGCAATAAAGGCAATAGCAACTCCACGCTAGTTTGCATCTATTTAGAGGTTGTTTGAGACAATAATACTCCTCCAGCCTTTCCTCCTCATGGGGCTACTCACACTGAGCACTTACAACTCCTCTTGGATACTCTACATTGGCCTTGACATTGGCTTCAACCCTTGGCATTGAGATTGGGCAACTAGTATTCAACTCATTGACTATGTATTCAACATACAGTTTGTAAAAATAGGGTTACTCCCTATCATTGATTGTTCTTGCTTAGTGGTGATGCATAAATGATGCCCATTCATGCTTAGTTGATATTCATACATTCGAGGAAGCATACCCATTGATAATCGTTTTTTAGCTTATTCGAGCATTGTTCTTGCTCTGTTTGATAGTGATCTAGTTGCTATAATAACCAAGGTTGAAGTTTATTTGATCAGTTGTGCTTGTTTGATGTTGAAATGGATATGTATGATGCTACCATGTTTAGGGATGGTATGCCTATGCTTTGAGATCATATTGGTTTGATTGGAGCACTTCATTTACTAAGTATGGATAGAGACTTCTATTATTTATAATAGGGGTAAGACTTATTTTATTAGTGAAAGCTCATTTATCGATGCTTATGGATGATGTAACATGCTTTGTCATGGCTCTAGAATGCATTTGAGCTATGATTGAAGCTCATTTTGCACTTGGATGTTAGATGTTTGATATGGATGCTATATGTCTTGGCGATGTATGATGAACATTTGGGCTTTTTCTTGACTTGCATTGAGTTACTCTAGAAGAGCTTTGGACAGTGACATTGGCATTTTAGTCATTGCATTGGATGCTATAGTGGATGCTTTGTTGACCATCTTGACTTGGATACTCCTAGATATGTGCTACTTGGATCTTGGATACACGGGTGCCTTCTACACGATGTTTTGAGCTTTGTTTGCTTGTCTAACATTCAACTTTTGTTCCAGTGGGAGCCACTGCTTGACACTTGGATATTATATTGAGCATTTGGTTACACAGTTGAGCTTGAGGGTCTTCCAATGAGACCGTGGGACTTGGTGACATGTACATGCTCTTATCATGTGTTATATACGCAATTGATACTTAGTGGGTTGATCTAACATTCCTCTTAGGCTAGCACCTATCTTTGTCACAATCTTGTTAGTGATGTATGCATCTTGGTCGGTTATGTATTGAGCTTCCATTACATTTCTCAATTTGTTGTGCCTTTAGTTGGTCTCTTATGTATCCCATTAGACCCACTCTCTCATGATGGTTATGGAGCCTCATGTCCTCCCAAAATCATTTTGAGCCCTCTATGCATTATGTCATGGTGATAGATTTTGGTGATCCCCTCATAAGAAATCTATGTATAGATGTGATAGCTAGTCTTGGGAGAGGGCCATGCAATTTTCCTATATTTCACTGCAGAAAATCCGTACATGGGAGTTGGTTCCATTTGTCCAATGGAAAACATGCATTGCCATGAAAATGGTTGTACAAGTTGAAGAATACCCATAGTATCTTGAAGCCAATATATAAGGCTAGATTGGTTACTATGGATTTTAAGCAAGAGAAGGGAGTTGATTTTGATGAGATATTCTCTTATATTCAAGATGGCTACCCTATTCTTGGTATTAGCCTTAGTTGCGTAGATGGATCTTGACTAGTACCAAATGGATGTGAAAACAACTTTTCTCCATAGGAACTTGCATGAGGATATTTATATGCAGCAACCTAAGGTCTTTGAGGAAAAGAGCAAGGAATGCCTAGTATGCAAGTTGAGGAAGAGTCTTTATGAACTTACGCAGACACCTAGAGAATGGTATCATAAGTTTGATGCCTTTATGCATTCACATGGTTACTTCTAAAGTGATATGAATACGTGTCTTTACAAGAAGAATGCCCATGATGGGATCCTTATCATTACGATTAATGACATGCTAATTGTGTTGGGAGTGCTCATGATGAGCTAGATCCTTTGAAGTTTCTTGTAATGTGCATGCCTATCGGCTATCCAAGCACGTTTTTAGCGGTCCATTGAGAGACAAATCTAAGTGACGCCGCCCGGTAGTCCCATGGAATGTTACGGGGTTTGTCGCCTAGGGTTTCTCGAGTCCACCTTGCAATGGAACGTTTGTGGCCGAACCCACTAGGATCGACCTGAAATCTGGGTCCCTAGTGGCCAAGGTCTCCTAATGGCATCCTAGCTTGGGTCCTAGACATCCAACTTTTCACTGAGATATCCAATACGAAGCAGATCCATACTGCACTAATGAGAGGGATGTGCCATTCAACCTCTCTACCCGTGGGGCATAGTCCCATTCGGGTCCCCTAAAACAACGTGAATCGAGGTTCTAACCTGACAATTTCTAAGGGTCAGATGTTGTAAAACCTTGTGAGAAGCCTCCTAGTTCTCTAGGACCACCCAGCCATAGCACAGATCTGTCGGGGTCGGCCCACCTACTTCTCTTGATAGCTTTAGTTTTCTACTTAGGTCCTACCACAATTATGTGTGACATTTAAAATCAACTTCCTTAATTAAGCCTTTTAGGGAACAGGGTTCATTCATGTAATTTACAGCGCAAACACGAATATAGAGCAAGTAATCCTTTGAAAAAAAAGTTCAAATAAATTTCTTAACTTATCTTCACGCTAATCTTTGTCTCCTACCCATACATGAGAAATTATGTATCCCTTTTGCCTTGTAGAAGTAACCGGTCTAAATCACATGGCACCACAATTTCCATCCTTTATCTAGAATAGGATCTTCCAACGCCACAGACGTTGGGGCCATGGTAGTCTTCAACTCTGTTCCGGACTAGGCAAGGGGTGTCCAAAGCTCCACCTAACCCACAAGCGACCTAGGAGTGAGACACCATTTCCATGGTTAGCCTTTTCACCACTTGATCTTCGGCCCGTGAATTGAGTAGTGGCCTCTTGGGTTGAAGCGCGGTGTGACCTTGGAGATGCTCCATCCGCGCAAAATATTCTTTTCTTAATTAATCCAGTTAAGAATCAAGCACAATCAAGGCAATCAATACTAATATCATTTTCCAAGAAAATATTCCTTTACCCTCATGGCAATTTGTCATCACAGACCCCTGCCATGAATTTACCATCAATCACAAGTGCTTGGAATAATCATCCAAACCACAATGCAACAATCAGTTGAATGTAAAAGCATTTAGGGTGTTGTTTGATCAATCAACAAAACCAATTGGATCTCTTCCAAACAAAGCAGTAATAGTTGCGATAACATTTTCATTGCATATTCACTCTCCCCCTTGGGATCTAAGAGCGGTGCCATGCAAAATTTACTTAACACTTCAACTAAGGCATATGTTAAGGGTTCAAACACTATATAAGACATAAGCTCTATTAATCACTTACATTAATTTATAACCCAACCTTCTTCCCAAAAAGTAGTGGTCTTTACTTTGTCTCAGGGTAGGATTGATAAACATGGTAGCTATCGGACGAATCTCAAGGCATCTTAGTTTTAATCCTTGTGATCATTGTTTTTACTAGCTATGCATAACATCAAGATTCCAATCTATCAAACATGAGCTATCACTTCCTGTTGTTAGCAAGAGCTTGGGCAAAGCCTAAAGTTTCAAAAATGATTCTCTTTAGACTAGGTTGCTTACCATGAAATCCATTAGGCATGCAAGCTCAACATATCCCTTCAACATGGCAAAAATATAGCTATTAATTTGCAAGAAGAGGGAGTCGACAATACCTTGAAACCTTATATGTCATTCATGCTACATATGGATTTGTCGCATAGCATTTAGATGCACTTTGCAAACTCTACCTTTTGAATATGTGAGATGAAATTTATCCTTTTTGATGACCTATTCTCGTGCAGCATAGTATGGGGCCTAATATGTCTCATGTGGGACTGAAAGCAAACATCTCTTAATTTGGAAATACATTACTTACGACCAATACTGAAGTTGGATTGGCAGTGATGCCCTTGCCCGAGGCTTTGTTGTGGATTGTGGAATTGCTAGCCGCACTCGATGCTCTTCACTTGAGATACATTCATGATCATCCTTTCTGTTGCGCGTAATTCCCACAGGATTTCAGCAACCTCCTTTCTCAAATAGCGGGGCCAATTGGGAGAAAATTTGAGCTTACTGGGTGGAGGATAATCTCATGAGGAAGGGAAAAATATAGGTGCATGTGACTACCCTCTTAGGAGGGGAAAGGGGGAAACCTACTGGAAGGTTCTCTCTCTCTCTCTCTCTCTCTCTCTCTCTCTCTCTCTCTCTCTCTCTCTCTCTCTCTCTCTCCCTCCCTCCCTCCCTCCCTCCCTCCCTCCCTCCCTCCCTCCCTCCCTCCCTCCCTCCCTCCCTCCCTCCCTCCCTCCCTCTCTCTCTCTCTCTCTCTCTCTCTCTCTCTCTCTCTCTCTTTGTGTAGCATGCTAGGGCATCAAGACCTCCTCCTATGGCATAGGGGGAAAGGAAAGGGGGGTTTTATAGCAGGAAAGAGAAGTTTTTTTTTGGGGGGGGGAAGTAGTTGTGGTGCATCCATCACCTGTCAGTTTCTCATGGTAGCGGGGAGTCTTCAGCTTCCCATGGACTGGGTGAGGTGGCTTGGAAGGGTGATAGGCCACATGGCCTCCCCCTCAACTTCATATTCATTGTCGTCCTCTCCTTCATCATCATTGTGACCTTCATTAACTTCACCTTCTTCCTCACTACCATTTTTTCCTCCTTTCTTGTCATCATCGCCTTCTCCTTCTTCCTCCCCATCGACGTTGTCACGTCACCTCCCCCTTCCTTCATCCCTATTTCTTCTTCTCCCATGCCATCGACTTCCTCACCCACATCATCTTCTCCCTCTTTCCCTTGCCACCTATTCGGTGACAGCAGAGGGGGGGGAGAATTTCATTAAAAAATCCATTAGTTTTAAGGGGGGGTTTCAATGCGGAGAGGGGGTGGAATGTTACAATTCTTCTTAAGAAGAGCTTTAAGATGAAGAACATGAGACATGCCTCTCACATACTTGGTATACACATAATATACAATTGCTCCAAGGGACTCCTCTACTTATCACACAGAGGGAATACATTCATAAAAGTCCTTAAGTGATACCATATATAGGGTGGTAGGGTGGTAAGCCTACTGGCTACCCATTACCTTCTCATATGAAGCTTAGTCAAGTAGATTATTCCTAGTCAAATGATTAGAGGGCTAAGATGGGTAACTTAATGTATGCTAGGATCACCACTATACCCAACATAGCATTTGCAATGGGAATTATGGCTTATTTTATGGCAACAATAGGAAAGTGACATTGGGATATGGTAAAAGGTATCATGAGATACCTTAAAGTAAGTGCAAACATGTGTATTTGTTATGGTGGCCAAGATACTAGAGTTATGGGTTACACAAACTGTGTGATTATGCAGGATATGCAGATAGTAGGAAGTCTACCTGTGGCTATGTCTTCACCTTGCCGAACGTGACGTTTCTTGGATATCTAGGGTTTAAAAATGCATGGTATTGCCTATTACTAAGGCTAAGTACATTTCAACTAAGTCAGGCTTGCAAGGAGGCCCTACGGTTAGGCTGTCTGGTGGCAAACCTTGGTATGACTATGTCTCCTACATTGCATTCAAACTCTATGAGTGCCATCTAGGTGGCATGTAATGCAATCTTTTATGCGAAGACCAAGCACATCGAGGTTCGTTATCACTTCATCAGAGAGGTGGTTGAGGATAAGTAAATAGAGCTTACAAAGATCTCAATTGATGAGAGTCTTGCAAATCTACTCACTAAAATTCTCTAAGTGAAATGTTATACCTTCCTTAGGAAAATGATAGGCATAGGATGAGATGACGTCTAATTCTCATCCTATTATACTTATATCTACACTTTGTACTTTGTCACTTTTTTCTTATTTTCTCCTCACTCAAGCATATTCGCCCTTAAATGGGAGGTTGCTGAGTATTAAAGGTTGGCTGTGCTTAGCCACCTATATTTACTTATACTTATCACCTGCATCCTTGTACACTGTAGGTAGCAACTACTCACCACTGTCACTTTATTCTTTATTCTTTACGTGCCAATAGTTAGGGGAAGGTAGGTCACACATTGTGATTGTTGGAGTTCCCACATACTAATCTTGATCTTTCTTGCTTGAACCTCTGTAGCTCTTGATTCTCTCTTTCTTTTGTTTGTACTCCCACTCCCACTCCACCTTTCAAGAATATGGCCCATACAATATGTTCCTTCTCTACCCTCTTTGAGATTCATAGTCCCTCATTATTCTTGACACTTCAAATACCTTGTCTTGCATAGTCTATTGATTACCATTGCCATAATGTAGGGCTTGAATTCTTCACTTGAGCCATCTCTTTTCTAGTTGCTTGAATCACCTTTTGCATTGTGTTGAGTCGTAGGGCCTTCCTAAGCCTACGCATGGAAAATTGAAAGTGACTTGCATTAGTGTTTCTTGAGTCTCCCATTGCTCCTATGCAATGATCTCCTTGTTCTAGCTAACTGAAATGTGTTACAACACATGTTTTGAGCAAAAAGGTGACATTGGGCTATGGGGAAAAGAAGAAGAACAAGTAGACAATCATGATAACATGAAGAAGACTTGCTTGATTGATAGTTGTGCCAAGTACATTATTTTATAGCTTTTACAGCTAGGATGCACTCTTCCCTCTTTGTTTATGGGGTATTGTGCTTTACATGTGCTTGTAGAACAACCTTGAGCACCATATCTTTTAACACCCCCCTTGTTGCTCACTCACCCTCTATATAAATGCACCTAAGGTGTACGTTCCCTCCCTTAATGCTTGCAAGGATTTTTTAGCTCATGTAAAGCCAAAAAGAGTGTATGCAATGCAACATCTTAGAAAATAATTTAAGTCTATTGTTTAGAAGTTGATTCTTGTACCGAGTTGGCTTTTTGATTCCAATAGTCCTTGTCAAATTTTTTGAGTTTATGCACTTGGATTTCCCTTTATCCCAACAATCTTACTTCTTGTGTCCACTTTTTCCACATGCCCTACAAACAATCTTGGAAGATCCTTTGCTATAAAGTGTAATTACTATGGGGCTCAATGAAGTTTTTAGGGTCTTCTCTTCGAGTTTGCTTTGTTGCTTATAAAGGGAAACTACCACTAAGTTGAGTTTTCTATGTAACACATTTCTCAAAGTTGATACCACTTGTTCATATCCTTTGTTAGGTTTGTCCACGTTATCAGTAACACAACAATTGCTTTATCTTTTTTGATGTTTTTATTATTGGAAGCTAGTTGCACCTTCAAGCTTTAAAGTTTATTTATCAATTATGTCAAGGAATCATAATTGTTTAAGCTTATCCTAAATAACTCTATTAAAATATTTAGCTTTGAGTTATTTTCTTGGGAGCCAAATGTTTTGTCCAACTTCTTTGATGCTTTCTTACCTTTTGTGATCTCTAAAATCTGATGAAGAACACAATCTAATAAGCCCTATGCTATTATCCCAAGTGCTTTCTTATTCTTTCTTTTCCATGTTGGGTCCTTAGAAGCCTCAAGTTGAACAAAAAGTTCCCAAATATATTTATGCATTAAATGATATATGGTTTTCATTTTCCAAGTGTGAAAATTGTTGCCATGGAAATTTTCTACGACTTCTATTTCAAACATTTTGGAAACGAAAGGGTCTTACCAAGTGATTCACGCAATAGTATCTTTCTCCATACAATGAATTTTTAGGATTTTACAATGGCCATTAACTAAATTTTAATAAGCCAAAATTTGCATGGGAACAACAATTTAGGACTTTTGCAATGAATGTCTTCTCAGGTTGAAGTGCACAAGAACAACCTTTAACAGACAAGCTAGTTTACATAGTTGTTAGTGTGAATGCGGCTTTAAAAATAACCAAAACCAAAGGACTCAATGTGAACACAGGCTATTCTATACTAATTTATAAGAAGAAAGTGTGAAATAGGATTGGAGTTTGACCAATTCGAGACAAGAGGTGTGAAATGGGTTATTTCAAAGAGGGCCTTTTCTAAAAATAAAGAATGATAAGCATTATTGTTTAAAGGATTAAAGGGGGGGGGGGGGGGGGGGGGGGGGGATGACTTAATAATAAAGCAAGAAGCCTTACCATGCGATGCACCCAACTAACCAAAAATGCCGCAGATTCACAAGGACAATGGTATGTTTTTGTTGCACTTAAATCCATTGATCTCATATTCTCATCTTGCTATGACTAATTTTGGGGAACCAAGATCCATAGCAATAGAGAGAAAGTCTTCAATTCTTCTCTTCTTTCTTCTGACTATCTTATAGAAGAAACCCTTGTGCTTCTTTAATAAGCACACCCTTTAGCCATGACCCTTGCTTATTACACAAGCTTCCCCCTTAAGCAAGGCATTCAAGCAACTGTGCAACCAATGACCACCAAAAAAATAAATTGATAGGGTTTGAAACCAACCTTCTAATGGTAATAATCTTCAACAAGAGCCATCAAGAACACTTCAAACAATGATCGAGTAGAAATGATATTTTCTTATACCTTGCTTGAATAAGGCCTCTTTCACACCTCCAATGCACTTGAGAGCCTTCAAACTTGAGCCTTGAGCTTCTCCACCTTGTGTGTAGCTATGGATGCCTCTTTACCTCACAAGCCTCAAGGATGAGACTCTAACACCATGTTACAAAACATGGTTTCAAGGAGAAGATGAGACTGGGCTATGGGAGAAAGAAGAACAAGTAGACTATTATGATAGCATGAAGGATACTTGCTTGATTGATTATTTTTCCAAGTACATTATTTTCTATATTTTTCACCTAGGACACACTCTTACCTCTTTGATTATGGGATACAATACCTTGCATGTGCTTGTAGCATAGTCTGTAGAACATTTTAACAATATGTACTCCCCTCATTACGGGAAGGGTATGTCTAGTACTTGTTGCTAAGGATTGGCCAATGAGTTTTCTCTTTCTTATTTCCACATTCTCTCTTTTCTTTGCATGGCTTCTATCATCCCTTCTAAGGAAGTGGGTTCCTCCTTAGCCCTTGTAGTGATATCTGGTTCTTGTGGCACTGGCACTTCAAGTTCCTATGGATCCCAATTTATTTGAAGTGTAGGAGGTGATGATGGTGGTTCTTCTATGGTGGCTGGAGTGGGTTCTTCATTATTCACAACCCAATTTAGTTTTAGACCTTGTGTTGAGAGTCCAACTTCTCTTAACTATAGCACCTAAACTTCCTTTGTCATTTGGTAACCAAGCTATGGTATTTTTGCCTCTGAGTTGTGTTTAACTGTTTTTCTGATGAGTTGTAGCTTTCTTCTAAGTTTTTCAATACAATCCTCCTCACATGGCTCTAACAGTGTAAGAAATTTGTTGGCAAAATTTTGTCGTTGCATTTATATCACCTCTTCTATTGCTTTGGCACTTTCATTTGCCAAATTCTTCTCATATAATCTAGGTAGGTGCCCAAGTTGCATATGGTGTCAACACTTATCTCCTTCCATTGTCCCACCTTCTCCTTTCCTTGCTCTAGCCCCTTGTTTTGGCCTTTTTGTGAGGATTTCTACTGTATTATGCTTCCCAAGTTTGACTCAAGTTTTTCTTTGTTGCATTTCATACTTTAATTGCTTCTAGAGTTATGTGTAATGATGATAGCCCTTTTCTATTTCCTTCTCTAATTCCATAAGCTTTCTATTCTTGTGTCATGCCTCTTTATTTTTTTGTCTTACCTCTTTTAGTTGTGTTGTTAGTAGCCCTTGCAACTGTTTCAATGCATTTAGCTCTTATTCTAGCTTGGCTTTATCCCTAATGGCTTGTATGTATTGACTCTCGAGTTACACCCAATTTTCTCTCTCAAATTTGTATTGTTCCTACAGCTCTTCATACTTCTCTCCTTTGTCACTACCCACCTTTAGTGTTGCCAAATCCTTCTTTAGATTACAAATTTCCCTACTTTTCACTATCAATATGCTGCATGGATCTCTTTATATTTTCCTAGGGTGGGTAAGGTAGCCTTCATTTCTTCCTCCAATTGGTCTCTCTAATCCCGCAGATCCTTTAGTAACTCTTTAAATCCTTGTGCATGGCTCAATGTGACTAAAGGCATTTAGGTTCTTGATCCTTCAACCCTAGGAGTTTTAGGTGCCTTTTTCTTACATTCCATATCTACAATTGCCACTCTCTTTGTACACCTACTTGTGTCATCTCCTAATCTTTCTTCTGAGAGGGAAACAACCTATGATGCTAATTCATAGACCATATCCTCCAACCTGCTTCTAGCATTGCTTTCTCTGTGAACATTGGTATGGAGGGTGTGGTGGCTAAAATTGGTGGGAGAGGGGCTTCTAATGGGGCTCTTCCCTTGTAATTATTATTGGTGGCTACATTAAGGGTTTTGCTACACTCATGCCTATTTGTGATAACATTTGAAGATTGAAGTTCGTGAGTGCTACTTTCTTGCCTCTAGAAGGTTGCTTGACTGAATATTGAATGACTAGAGATATATACTCTTCTTTTTGTTTATTGATTTTCTCCTCTACTCCTTGATGTTTGTGATTCCATTCCTCCTCTTCCTTTCTTGATTCCTCTTTATCTTTCTCTATGGCCTTCCCCCATCTAGTGGGCATTTTAATGTTGAGCTCCTTTCTCCTTGCTTCCTTAAAGGCAGTTGGCGCTGGTATCTCTAGCTATGCTTCCTATTGTTCCCATTGTGCTATTAATACCGCTAGTTGTTGGTCCTAGAACCTCTTGCTTCTCATCTCCGGTGCTCATTCTAGTGCTTGGAACTAGGAGGTTTTGATTGCCAAGTGTTATGGTGGTCGATTCACCTCTTCTTTGGTGAGGCTTCTCTTGGAGGCTTGACTTGATACTTTTTAATGGGACTTTTGTCATGTCTTAAGCTTCTTTTGATTCCTACTACAATCTCCTAACCTCCTCTTCTCTTATATCTTCTATAGGTTCTTGCTCTGATGTACCTTCAAATGTGGAAGGCACTTCCTATATTAATACACCTAGAGGATTTGAGATTGTCGACACCTTTCTTGTATGTGAATATTTGATTTCTTCTTCTATGAATGTAGTCAATAGACCCTCAAATCCCAATAGCGTGGCTTTGGTTGTAGCTTTCCTCCTTTTTCTTCCATGCTCATTGTTGATGCGGATCCAAATCCTTCAAGGCCTTGTGTTTGCATGAAGAAACACAATGTGTATATCAAAAGATGAGACAAAGAAACTTAAAAATAATGAAGAAGAAGATCAATGAAGAGTGATGAACAACATTGTATCATACTAAATGAATCATGTTGATCCAATGGAGCGAAGGTCCAAAATGACTACACTATCCTAGCTAATCTAGCATCACTAATAATCCAATAGAACGTGGAAGGGACCTTCACTATGAAGAGAGTGAAATTCAATCCTTTAGGTAGAGACATCAATGAAAAAGAAAAGGGTTTCTCTATGGAGGGAGATAAATGCAATCCTCTAAGAAATGGAATGTGGAGTAGGCACTAGAAGATGAAGGACATTAGTAGAGGGAGCAAAATGTAGTCCCTAGAGGCTATCAGAGATGAAGGATATGCTAAACTCTCTAGGAGGATGGTTGCTATCAAGGCAACTACCGGGCAACCCTTTCAAAGTGAAGAAAACACAAAAACACATGTACGCATGTAGGGTTGATAAAGAGGGTGTAATCTACTATAGACTACCTCAATCTATTTCATTTTCTCCATAAAGTGCCTAATGGTTGGGAACTATCATCTAGGTGCTAGGTTGGTAGGAGGAGCTCAAAACACACACATTAATGATGAAGATCATCTAATGTGCCATTCCAAGGAGGAGTGAAACCAATAAAGCAAAAATGGAAATGATAAAGAACAAGTTGCCAAGCAATGTGGACTCAAAATGTAGCAATCTAGAGTGTCTATAGCTAATGGTAATGTGAATCCTAGACACTGATAAATGATATAAATAGAGCCTTTTTTGGGGTTTAAATGGAAGCTAGAATAGGAATTAATGGTATACAATGCACTTAATGACTTTAGTATCTCAACAATGTGGTCTTTACCAAAGAGGCAATTACTATGGAAGATACTGCATCTACAATGATTCTACCATCGTGCACATAAGAGAGTGGTCTCTACAAGCTCATACTCCCTTGTTGCTTTATCTTCTTTAACACAGCGCAAGGGCAACCTCAAAAAGCCCAAGGTAGATGAAAAAGGGGAAAGGTGCATGTTAAAATACAAAGGCGCACCCTAAAATCTTGTAAAATAGTGCCAGGCGGTGGAAAATCCGGAAAGCTAAAATAAAAGACAAAGACAAAGGCCAAGGCAAGAGAAATGGAAGGCAAAGGCGCACAAGGAAAAGTGCAAGACAAAACTTTTGTAAAAGAGCGCAAGCGCATCACGGTTTAATTCAAGGAGCGCCGGCTCTCACCCGTGCAATTTGTAAATATAGATGGGTGGTGGAAAGGAAGCTAGGAAGATAGAAGGACAATGGGAAAAATGGCCTAGGCTACGACCGGCCATGTAAAAAAGGGAAAGGGGGATGACCGCCCAAAAGGGATTTAAGGTTTTGTATATAAAGTTGAAAAGTGAATGAGAAGCTCATTCTTGTGTGTGGCAAAAAGTGGCTCTCCTCTTCTTCTTCTTCTTCTTCTTGCTTGCTTGAGCTTGCGCTTGAGAGAGGGAGGGTGAGAGTGTGAGGGAGTGAGTGTGTGAGGGTGAGGGACCGTGGAGTGGAGAAGCTCTCCATCTTCTCCTCTCTTCTCTTCTCTTGCTCGCAGTGATGGAGCTTGGAGCGTGGAGCTTGAGGATGGAGCTTGCTTGAAGCTTGCACTTGGATTGTGGAGCTACCAGAGTGTGCATGAGAGGAGGTAACTCGAACGACATGGAGATAAGCTCACTACACCCATAGATATGGATGGTGCATCGGCTAAGTGAGAGGTAGCCATTAGTGCTCGGCTTGGAATGCTTGAAACAATAAGCGGTTCGTGGGTCTTGGCGGTTGAGCGAAAGCTCCCACAATTTGTTTCTGTTGTTTGCCAGGACAAACGGATTCAAGCCTTGAGCACTTGCGCGCTTCGAATCGAGCATCGAAGTAAGGGTTCTCCTCGAACCAGTGCTTGAGATAGGTAGGAAGTGAGGGGGTTGAAGATGGTATTCAACCTCCTTGGCAAGTAGGTTTTTGCTTTTTTGAGATTTATGTTGTGAGATGGAGTAGTGTAGGTATTTACTTTGTGATTTGGGCGCATTAGAGTAGGAGAAAACAAAGAAAAACAAATAAAATAAGCATTAGGGTTTACTGTTGCAAAACAGGGCAAAAATCGTGCAAGAAATGGTACAAAGCTCGCTTGTGATGCCTAAGTTGCCAAGTGAGTGATAGGGGGAATCAATACCATACCCAGGAGGGGGTATAAGGGCCAAAAGTGGCAAGAAAGGCCACATTGTGTACTGCAAGGTTTCAGGAGAGCAAGAGAGAAGAGGAAAGCTTCGTGAGTGGATCCGCTTCGATCTTGTCATCCGAGAGATATTTGCCCAGGCCAGGTAATTCCACACCTTCCCCTACATGAGTAGGATGGATGTGGAGCTGCTTGACTAGGGGGAAGGCCTCCAACGCTCGGCGTGGTAGATTTCGTGAGGTTCGACAGAAAAACGCGCCGCGCTCGGCGTGTCCGAGTGACGGCGATTCTGGGTGGAGTCCCAGAATCGGCCCTCAGACCATCCAACTCAGCCCTCTTGACCACTTGACCCGGCCCTTGGCCACTTAGTCCTCTGACCATTCAGCCACTACCACTCTGACACCCACCGCTCGGCCCGTCCGAATCGAGCACTCGGACTAACTTGGAACTCAGCCCTCCTGACTCAGCCCCAGCCCACTCAGCCCTCGGACAACTAGGTTCGGACTGCCCGAATTTGGCATTCGGACAGTTACATACGGCCCCTTCTACTCGGCCCTCGGATGAGCCTAATCGGGCACTCGGCCCCTGCAATTCGGACCAGTTGGGCCGAGTGTAGATTTTCATCAAATTCTCAAGAAATTAACCTGACCCAGTTAGAACTCAGCAACACAAATTGTTGAAAGCCCTTAGGACGCTCAGAACTTGATTCTAGCACACAGAATAGGCAAAATCGTAGGGTGCAACGGCTTAGCAGCTAGAAGTAGGCAATTACGAGGCCAGGGACTTAGACGCAAACCACTGAGTGGTAAAGCCTGATTGGACCCAAAAACGAACGAGGAAACAAATTAGAAAAGCTCTAAACCCCGAAATTGACCCCACAAGTTACATAGAGCGAAAGGCACATCACAAATCCATCACTGGGTTGAAACTTAGAGCAAGTAGTTCAAGATTTGGCTGAATGATCCTCCAAACTGTGCATGGTGTTTACCGTAACGGCCCTGCGGGCCGAGGAGGGGACTGCCCCCCGGACCCCCACAGAGGGGGCTCCGCCCCCTTCGCACCTCCCCCAAGTAGGTTGGAGAGAAAACGCGTGCCATGACATGTCCTCCAAATTCGACCCTAGTGTAGTAATGGCTCTACATGAACATGGATTCTCACTGACGAAAGAGCAACCAAAAGCCCATGCCCGGACCGAGAGAAACAGAGACCCTAGAACCTCAATGGGCCAATCTAGCCAACAAGGGCAAAAAGGCCACACTATAGAAACACATACGTGTTGCATTCGGACTGCATCTAGTCAAAGCGAAAAGCAACAACATCAAGCTACAATAGCGAGAATGACTGGATACGATAGTCCTGACAATAGATGCTCCTTGAATAGCACCGCACTGACGAACCAAGACATCAGTGGAGAATCCACATCCGGTCGTGCAGTTGGCCACTCAAGGGCATTTGTCAGAAGGCTTAAATTTACAAGCCAAGACCCAGAAGATGAAGACATAGTACCACTTGCTTATCTTAGGGTCAAACTCACCGCAAAAAGAGAGCATACTATCGATGCTCTGATTGATGAAGGAGCAGATTTTCATGTCTTGACCTATGAGGCATGGACCCTACTAGGCCAACCAAAGCTGACACCGACTAATGCAACTCTTAACCGTTATGGGGGATCTCCACAAGCACTCATAGGGAAGTGCAATATCCTTGCAACAATTGAAACTGGGAGCTTGTCTATCCTATTTCATGTTCCTCCAAATAGTGCTAAATACGGTAAGGAAACCCTCCTGGGAAGACCCTTCAAAAAGGCAACCAAATGTGAGGCTGACTATGTAGCTCAGAGGATACACCTGACACTACCGGGTGTGAGGATAGTCACAACCTTTAGCAAGGGTGACCTCATCGAACCTCGAGGGAAAGGCAAGGAAGGTGCTGACGTAACAGTCAAGCTTACTAACAAGAGCAAGGACTTGTTGGAGGAGTTGATACAAGCACAGGTCGAGCAACGAGAACCCGTGAGTAAGGCCATGCTTGGAGCAAGAAGGTCAAGAGACAATGCCAAGGACGGGCTTTGGACTTACAAATATCGTAGAAGACCCCAAAAGAAGCCCAAGCCTTATAGACGAAGGCATCGATGGAGGGTCAGCACAACGCTGCGATGGATATCCAAAGCATTGCTATGTGCTCAAGGGTATTATGTAGGCAACCGATGGATTTAGGTACCAAAACCCCCTGCTAAACCACCTCTACCAGAAGCCCAAGTTATGTCAAAAGCAAAGAGGCGTAGGAGAAAACCTAAACGAAAATCTAAGTCTCAAACCAAAAATATTGGAGGGATTGAGTCCCTCATGATCGAAATCAAGAAACCGAACAGGACCTCTCAAAAATTAGATCCTCAGCCTACCATCCTTAGCAAGAAGATATTGGAGGTAACTGTCGAGCATGCACGAGGTCCATTAGTGGCCAAGGAGCCTTTGATTTCCCAAGAGGATAATGAGCACCACATGCACAACATCGCTCATGATAAGGCTGATTGCTCAACAAAGCTAATGACAGAATCGTCTAACAATCACAAGCAAACCATTTGGCCAGTGCCAAGTCCACCTAAGAGTCCTAGATCTCCTACATCCTCTTTTTCCAAACGGACACATGAAGCACAACAATGGTCATCAATGGCGGTTGCTCACTTGCAACCTCTATCTCCATCAAAGCTTCTGCATATCCAAGAGGGGGGACATGACACTAGCCGTAGCTCTCGGCCCAAGGATATGCCTGTGCAACCCAATGTGACCAAATCAATTCATGCTCGATCTACACATATGAATGCTCAAAGGGCAACAAAAGACGCGACCACTTCTGATCGCCCTAAGGACTGGACACCGCAATCCACCAATAGTAGCAAGTCCACCGAACTAGCTGCTAGTGCTTCAAGTCAGGGATCACAACAATCAATGCCCCTTGCAGAATGTATCCTTAGTAGTTTACATGTGGATGAGGTGTCGCAACCAACTTCCTTGACAACTACAGCACCCCAAAGCACCTAAAGCCTAGGCTTGAGGAGAAACCTCCCAACGATGTGGCCAGGGAGATGGCGCATCGAACCACTCAACCTAGCAAGGCTAGACAACAGATCACGGCTATGTCCCATGAGGACACCCTAGAGACAGGAAATGCTAAGGCCCAACCAAGCACGACAACGGATGACCTAGTCTAGGGTCCTGAGATGTTGAGAGATGCACCTTCACTGACCAAGAAAATGAGGAGAAAACAACGAAAACAACAATAGTTGCAGGTGGTTGTGGACCCCAAGAACATTAAGACAAAGAGCGCTGGAGAATTGATGAACAAAGCATCAAGTCCACCCACCAATGAACCCATTAACGCCTCTCCTAATAGCGGTGAAACCTCAAACATGTCCATGTGCTCTGAAAAATCAAAATAGTTATTACCATCAATGGCTGCTTACAATGCTCAATCCACTAACAATAGAACTTGCATTGACCAATCAAGAGTGGATATAACGCTGTCACAACAGGGTGACAAACGTATACCAGTCACATCCAAGGAAAACCATGATGTAATAACGAAGCCTCAGGAGAAACATGGAAACCCCAAGAGTGTCAGACATCCTAGCATGGACCGATCCTGCTCATGTAGGCATGAGCCCCCAGCTACACTAAAGCCTAGGCTAACTCCTAGAACCTTGCATGACTTGACAACCAAGCAACCCCTCGTTGAACATAGAAGTGTCACCGAATGCTTAACTGAGTTGGATGCCAAGGTCAAGGTGTTCGCACGTGTCTATGTCCTGGCAGACATGTGCACATTCCCTAAAGAGCAGCTCGGAGAATACTTGCCATTTTCCTTATCTTGGGAAGAGCAAGAACATCTTGACGAGCACTATAGCAGGCTCCTGCATGAACGCATGCTACTCATCTCGGGCAAGGAAGTCGACAAACTGCGCTTAAATGTCACATTCAATGATGTGCTCTGCCAACCAAATCTCTTAGAGATAGAGCAACTAAAGTGACAGTCAGAGGGCCAAAGTCAATTTGAAGAGTGTTGGTGTGAAAACCGTGTTGCAATGGCCTAACTAGGAGCTCAAATCATGACAGTCTCTGAGGAGTGATTGGCCAAATGGCGGTCTCAAAGAGACCCCACCTATATGGCACCAATCTCCCTCCGAGTGCTGACTCCCATTCGGGGTACAGACTTGGCTGAACCTAGCCAAGAAAACTATCTGTTTGGTAAGGTTCTCACTGAGGAGGAGTTACATGTTGCCAATAGACTCGGGCAAGGTTCCACGCTACTCGATGTGGCAAAATATCTATCGGTATTGAGTAAGCTACCACGAATACTAGCTGCATGCGCCACGCTCCAGTACAATCCTGAGTTCTACAATTGGTTTCTATCCTCGTGAGGTGACACTATAAACAATGATTTTTCTGTCACCCTGTATAGACACTATCAACACACACAAGCAATAATAGTCAAGCGCAGACAGAAGAGTTGGGACCAACGGGCTGGGCTCGTCCGGTCCCCCTCTCACATGACCATTTTCACCTCCGGGCAAAGGGCATGCACCCGCATTGCCACCGTGGAAAGCCTTGACCAACATCTCTGATGATGTAAGTAGGGTGTAGTCCCTTTCTATACACCTTTCCCTTTCCGATCCATCCTTCCAAGGATGAGCCCTGCCCAAATCCATGGCCACCAGCCGATGTAACGCAACATGAGCCGAGATCTACAAATGGTGGAAGGCTAAGTTAACATCATCACGGGGGCCATTCCGCTACAATGAGCACATCATGTTCCACCCCTCCTCTTCTAGTCATATGCGTTTGATAACCCACACTGAAATCCCTCCCATGCGAATGATCTTATTCCACATCAAGGCCTAACCCTTGGGTTGCATCGTGCAGATCCCCCCACAAGGAAAACATGGAGAACCACGGGTAGCTGGCTTACAGAGACGCTCTTCGCGGACGATAGGAACATGCAGCACACGCCCCTCCGCCAGTGCGCTACGTGCCCACTCTCAAAAGATATGCGAAGAGACGAGGGCCTAAGTGACACCGCCCCGGAAGAAGGCCGAAAAATCCTCGGACGAGGAAAGTGGAAGCTCAACGAAGCGCGCAAGACGTGGCAACACCAGTTGCACAAATCCCCAACGTATGCTCAAGCACCAAATGCTCAAGGGCAAAAAAGGCGGCCCGGGACAGGGAAGAGTTCAATGAATTATTTAAAGGCATTTTGGAAACGGTGGTGGCCTGGGACTACACCATTCGTGTCCCGGCCGACATGTGCCCTGCCCGACCTGATGGGAGTCCCGCACCAGCACCACCCTAGTCGCCTAACCAATCGGACTCGCCCCGCCTAGTACAAATCGACTAAGCCCCTATGATGTACAAGTAGCTTGACAAGTTATCAGGACATAACTTTTTGTCTTTTGATGGGTAAAAGGGCAACTCCCCACTTGTACAACTTCTTTTGTCTATCACTAATGTATGCCACGTATTGGACAAGCAATCGCATGGGCATTGCAATTAACATCATAGCATTTCGAAAAGTTATGTCTTAACATAACTGCATCGATTGAATTACTTAACAAAATCACGCATGTGCTCTCACGAAGTGACAAGTGGATGCAGGGTAACACAGGTCTTCGTGCAAACGTGTTCAACGCCAGGGTCACCGCAAAACCAGCAACCATGCACGAACCGCAACAAAGCCACGCTACTAAATGCGAACAATCACCCTTGCGAGTGCCCACATCGCACGAACCAACGCATAGTCATGGGCTACACTCTCTTCTTGGGCCAAGCTCTACAGTGAGCCCACGATGGGTGTCGCTGCAATCATATTGCAACAACGGCTCCCCTAACAATGAGGCTAGGGCAAAATCATCACGGTCATATCCATGTCCTGAGCCTCTGAGGCTTGACATGTCCCGACCCATTGAAAAACTCATAGCCTCCGCATATTGCAATGGTTGTGCTGTGGCAAAAAAAAAAAGAGCACCCACGATCACAGCACAGCACCTAGGGGTCCTCAAATTAGGTGCGTCCAGTGACCTTGGTCGGCTGGCTCCGTCCCTAGTCCCCTAGCCCCCTAACATCACCCACAATTATTCAGGGCACATCAAGGGCAGGACAGCCCTAGGGAGCTTGTCTCGCCTGTGGTTAAACCTGACACCCTGAACCATTCACACAATTGCCTCTTACACTCCGCCTTAAAACCATGGCAATCCATTGGGGCATGCATCGCACTAATGGCTATGCACAGTACACCGTCCTCATCGCACTGGCCCCATGTCTACCACCTATGGATAGTACACTATCCCTGGGTTCTATCCTACTACATCGTGCAATCACCATGCACAAGATGTTGCACACACCTTCACACGTACTTCTTTCTATCATAAACCACTTTGCTTCATCCACACGACGTTATGAGAAACGAGGCCGCAGTCTTCTACCTACGTAATATCTAAGTATGCACGAGCACTCACATAATATCTGCACTAAAGTCTATACACAGTTTGGGTCCTCAAGTGCAGGACAATACTCCAGGCTTGCTTAGAGTTCGACCTGTCTCCCAAACTAATCCAAATATACCTTGTGCATGCTACGAAGACTAGCACTACCCCTTAGGAAGAGACCACCTGAGAGGTTTTCCAATTCCAGGTATTAAAGACTCCAACAAAAGCACTGTCAGCCCTACATCAACACTCAACTCTGCATTCTTGTCCTTTACTTCGTCATGCAAACCACCAGCGAATCATCACGAGCAGGATCCACCATGAGCATCCCACGCACACCAAACCCCGTGCCAGCCATGAGTGGCCATTCCCAACAAAGAGTAGCCCTATCGCCACCTCCAATAATCATATCACCAGCCAATCGAAACAACACAGCGTCACCACCGCCCTTCCTCCGCGCCACATAATAACTCCTCCAAGGCAAACCACAACAACCCTTCTACCCACATCTTCGGTGCAAGCTCTGCATGCTACCTTCGACGCAGAGTGCCATGGGACTGGCACTTGTCTAGGAGGGGGTAATGTTAACCCCAACATGAAGAAAGCAAAAGAAAATAAAAAAGACGCAGGGCAAAGGCAGAAAAAAGGTAGCTCGACTAAAGGAAGAAGAGGAGAAAAGGCCAAAAGCATAAGGGCAATCTCAAAAAGCCCAAGGCAGATGAAAAAGGGGAAAGGTGCATGTTAAAATACAAAGGCGCACCCTAAAATCTTGTTAAAGAGTGCCAGGTGGTGGAAAATCCGGAAAGCTAAAATAAAAGACAAAGACAAAGGCCAAGGCAAGAGAAATGGAAGACAAAGGTGCACAAGGAAAAGCGCAAGACAAAACTTTTGTAAAAAAGCGCAAGCGCATCATGGTTTAATTCAAGGAGCGCCGAGCTCTCACCCGTGCAATTTGTAAATATAGATGGGTGGAGGAAAGGAAGCTAGGAAGATAGAAGGACAATGGGAAAAATGGCCTAGGCCGGCCATGTAAAAAAGGGAAAGGGGGATGACCGCCCAAAAGGGATTTGGGGTTTTGTATATAAAGTTGAAAAGTGAATGAGAAGCTCATTTTTGTGTGTGGCAAAAAGTGGCTCTCCTCTTCTTCTTCTTCTTCTTCTTCTTCTTCTTCTTCTTCTTCTTCTTCTTCTTCTTCTTCTTGCTTGCTTGAGCTTGTGCTTGAGAGAGGGAGGGTGAGAGTGCGAGGGAGGGACCATGGAGTGGAGAAGCTCTCCATCTTCTCCTCTCTTCTCTTCTCTTGCTCGCGGTGATGGAGCTTGGAGCATGGAGCTTGAGGATGGAGCTTGCACTTGGATCGTGGAGCTACCGGAGTACGCGGGAGAGGAGGTAACTCGAACGGCATGGAGGTAAGCTCACTACACTCGTAGATATGGATGGCGCGTCAACTAAGTGAGAGGTAGCCATTAGTGCTCGGCTTGGAACGCTTGAAACAATAAGCAGTCCGTGGGTCTTAGCGGTTGAGCGAAAGCTCCCATAGTGCTTCTTTAGAGGTATTAGTTGAAGATTTGCCCATTTTCCCTTCAAACTTCCTACTCTACACCCTAGTTGTCAAAGGGGCAGATAACATCATGTGCCTTTTCCCAAGGCATCTATTTGAAGTGCATATACTCCTTTGAAGTTGATACCTATAGATATGTGTGGTCCCATGCCTATAGCTTCTTAGGGAAAGCCAAATATCTCATACTCATGGTTGATGACTTCTCTAGAAATGTATGAGCCTATTTTCTGAGTTCAAATTGGAGACTTGTTCCTTATCTTGTGAGTGGAAGATCTTTGTAGAAAATGGATTTGCCTTGAAGGTTCAAGAAGTTTGAGCCCATCTTGGAAGAGTTTTCCTACAAAGAGTCTGATAAGTCTTGTCGGCAGCATGGGATATGGATGGAGTTGTTCAATACTAATACAGTATCTAAGAATGGTGTAATGCAACAATAGATCCAACCATGTTGGAGATGGCCTTAAGCAACAAGGGTTGTCTCAAACCCTTTGAGGTGAAGCAATGTCTACAAAAATTCACATTTTAACAAGTCTCCAACCATTGCATTATATGACATAACTTCTTATCAAAATTTTGTGTAGATCTTGCTAGTTGTGTCAAGGACATTGTCAATGCAGACCTATGTTACTCCCATGTAAAGTAGTACAATGTGAGGTGCTTGATTCATTGTCATCAAATAGCCTAGATTTTTCATTGGTCATTACTTGCATTATTATGCATGAAATCACACTTCAGATCATGCTAAATCATAAGAGAAATTGAAATGACATGGAGTAGGAATAATTTATCATGCTTAAAAATACAAAGATACATGACCTTAATAAAATAAATGCAAACTATTTGATTGATTTGGAAAGAGTCCTTGGGCCACCCAATTGCCATACTACCCCTTTTTCAATCATCAATGCCAGTCATTGAATGGGCCCTTGTACACACAAGGGGATCCATTGATGCTAACCCATAATATACCCCAAGTTCCACCTCTTGAATATCTCTAAGTGTCAAATTTTATAAGACCGTTTTTAGCCTAGGATTGCATATGGTAGTGAATGTCTTCTCAAGAAATATTTTAACCATCACTATAGTAAAAAGTATAAACAAATAATGCCAATATAGTTAGTTAATACTAAGATTAGTACTACTATAAACTGAGTGTAACTCTAAGGCTAATTAATTAGAGAAGTTGGTATTACTAATACCTACAACTCTCTTCTGAAAACAAGATATCACCATCAATCTTAGTCAATAGAGTCAGAAGGATACGCCTATTATCTTGAATCTAAAGCAATGGAAAGAAGATAAGTTAGTACATATAGAGCACTTACAATATTATATTGACCCTTGCAATAGAATAGTATTAGTCAAATTCTCGAAGGAGTTTAGACCGTCTAGCATTTCTTCCCTTCAAAACCTTTTGGATTGTAAACACTTGATTCTTTCTTGGTTTAATACCATCCCAAACATTAGCACGATACAAATAATGGCATCGCTTCTTCAAAGCATGGACAATTGCATAGAGCTTATGTTCATAAGCACAATATTTGTGATGAGCCCTATCTAGCTTTTTACTTATGGAAAGCTTTCAACAAAAAAGTGATAGATGTTAAGACAATAAGGAAAACAAACATAGGGAAAAGAGTCTTAATTCCACCTTGCATTTTTCATTTACCATGAAGCAATGATATCTTCCTTTTAATTTAGAAGCATCGATATTTAATCATTATTAGTTGTATGTTGCATTTTTTCCTCATGTCATGTGAAGGTCTTACAATATGAAAATGAAGGGGCTATGAATATCACCACATACCTTGTGCACAAGGATGTGCTTGAGAAAACGCATTGATATGTAATGCTTTCTTGAGGAGATGTGTTTGTTGATAACTTCTGCAAGTCACCTCCCTCACTGAGTTGTAATGGTTCTTCATGTTATGCTTGACACATGCTCTTTTGACGATGGATTTGTTCCCATTATTCAACATCATCTTGACTTTTTTGCAAGTCTATTATGCCCTCTAGTTATTATCCATATTCTTAGTAGTAGCAAAATCTTAGCATTTGAAATATAATATTATAATAAGGATGCTTGCAAGAGTCATTCAACATTTGGCTAATTATCATCAAATACATATCATCCTTCATTGTTTATTGAGATTTGACATATAGATTGTGCTTAATGGTTCTTTGTCCTCTTTCTTTATCCAACCCTAAAGCTTCATTTTAAATTATGTCACTCTAATAATATACCCACGGATAGGTGAACTATGAGTTATAAAACTTATGATGTTTTGCATTATTACATCATGTTCAAATAGCATCTACATGGTGCTTCGCAAATGTTTTCTAGGTGTTGTTTTCTTATAAGTATGTAAAGTAAGAAGCTTTTTCTATTGGACACGCACCTACATTTATTTATGGTTTTTCTTTAGTTGTATGTGTAGAAAAAGTGAAAAGACCAACAAACCATCTTACATGTCTTTGTAGGAAGTAGCTTTTGGCCCTCCTTCACCTATCCATGTGCTTTGATATGGAAACTTCCCCAAGGATTCTTCTAGAATGAGGAAGCCTCGTTTCAATTAAGATGTGAAGCTCTCTTCTTGCTTTAGCCTAATTTCCCACATGAAGCCTTTCTTTGAGTGTCCTAGCATGGGGGGTTTGTGTGTAAAGTTACATCATGCCTAGCATATAAACCAACTCATCCAAGGGAAGTAAGGATACATGTGGCTCTCCTACAACCCTACTTCATGTCTAAAATTGCCATAAAGCAATAATGATTATTTATTCTATCTAGCATAGGTCTCAAACTTATTTTTGACTTTGCCCAATACCCATCTAAATTTTGGGATGCAAAGACTCCAATATGAATGGGATAATATAGGGACCTAAAAGTTGCTCCTTTAGACCTTATTTCCATTCCCAACCCAAATCTTGTATGTGCTCCACATTCACCTTAGATTTGATCAACTCTGCATCAATTTCACACTAATAAATCAAGACTTATGCCCATTCACACTAATATTTGAAGCTAAAGAGAAAATTTCCAAAGTACAAATATTTGTTGTTTTGAGCTCCTTGAGATAGTGTGTAAATATCATTGACTATCTTGGGGCCAAAAAGGAAAGTTTTTTCGTAGGTGTTAAGACCCTGATTAGAGACAAGGCCATTTTATGTGTAGCCCCCTGACCAGATCGGATTTACAAGTTTAATCGACATGCATGGCTTAGTAGTCTAACTTCGTCACTTTTGTATAACCATTAGGTTTTGCCCTTTTGGGATTCCTTAGGGATTGATTCACTCTGCGTAGATCGACTAAACACAAAAACCCTGAAACTATTAGACGATCATGTTCTTTACATGCTTTCTGAAATAGACACATGGGACGAAGTTATAAAAGATGAAATATTGGGTCCTCACTGTGTAATCAATTATCAAAACATGCACCATATTTTCATAGATTCTAAAATTTTCAAATTACAGTGATGCCTCAAGTACACATCGACCCCAATGTAATCCCATTGAAGTTGATCAAGTGCATTTCCTAGTTAAGCTAGACAAGAACTTTGTGTTGCATATGATTTGCTTCTAGCTGTCCTCCAATGAGAGATTGTGGTCCAAATAAGCTTCTCATGAAAGAATACCCCTTTTCATGTCACATAATACTTTTTTGTTTACAAGGTAATGCATCATAATTGAAAAGTACAAACTTTGTTAAAATGTCTTGTACATTCAGTTGGTGCATGCCATTCTTACAAAAACATATGATTTACTTGGAACATAATTATTTGGCTTGGTATGTACACAATTCACATTGTCTAGATAGCAATCATTTAACTTAGTACATACAAATTTTATGGAAAGAAAAATGCCAAATCATCAAGCTTGATCTAAGGAGACAATGTATTTTGTTAAATAGGCAACATAATAAGTAACATGGCATCTTGCATAAACCTACTTTTAAAGAAGTAAAACAATTTTATCCAATACTAGATTGAATAGTATGAGACAAAACTCGTTTTCTCAAAGTACTCAAAGAAAGCTACCTCCTTGCATGACAAATATCTTCTCATCATTCTTCTATACTTGTACAAACATCTTCACTTTAAAATTTTGTAGATTTTTTCCTAGGCATTGAATGGCATTTCATTAAAATACATCTAAAACTAACTAACGTTTATAGATTTTAAAATATTATCATTGAAATTAGATGCATTCCCATTATTTGCAAGTCACTTGACATTTAGCATTGGTGCTTGTGAACATTGAATGCTCCACAGATTATAGGTGTAGACTTGTGAGTCATCAATACTTGCATTAAACTTGTCAATTAGAAACATATATCTTAAACTTCAATTTAACAAATTCTTCCATCCCTCTCAAAGGCAATGCTTTCTCATTATTTGCAAGTCACTTGACATTAAGCATTGGTGCTCATGAACATTGAATGAGTCGCAAATTATAGGCGTAGACTTGTGAGTCATCAATACTTGCATTAAACTTGTCAATTAGGAACATATATCTTAAACTTCAATTTAACAAGTGCTTCCATCCCTTTCAAAGGCAATGCTTTGCTAATGGTTAGGGATTTACCTTTTTTATTTCAAACTTAAGGTATCTTCCTACTCATTTAAGTGTGCTTTGTTGTGTAAAGTGGTTGTATGTCATGTTACCATTCCCTTTCTTAAGGATAACATTATTCAATTTGCCCCTTACATACAAGGAACATTGATTTTAAAGTAAAATCCTTTCAACATTCTCACTTTCTATGCTACCTTAACACATTTAAAACAACTTACTTATAAAAGGGTATAAAGGCTAAAGTTTATGATGTGTTTGAAGTTTTCAACATAACACAATGATTTGGTGCTAGTGGCTCCAGCCAAACTTTTTAACCAATCCAATACACCCCTCAAAATAAGTTTATAGGTACTAGAAAAAAATCTTTAAACACTTACATGCCACAATGTGAAATATTCAAGTATTTCTAGGTTTTGGGGTCCTTATAGAGAGGATTTGCTTATTTTGCCATTTTGCCCAACCATTTAATAAAGGAGTTGGTATAAAATTCTCATTCTTTACTAGTATTAAGTGCAAAGGGGTAGTTATCATTGCTTTTCACCTTATTTCAATGCACTGCCCTTACATATAAAATCTCCATATCTTGTTTGGTCTTCTTTGCTCTAAATTTGATGGATTGCTCCTTACCTCTCCCTCTTGCACCTACATATTTATTACTAGTTTTACATTTACAAGGATAGTAGCTTGTTTTATTGCCCCACCAAGAAAAATAATTACTTTGCACCACTTTTTTAAAATATCTATGGAGTTGTTACACTTTATCATCTTTTCACACATGATTAATACTATACACTTTGGAAATATTATTTTTCCTTTGATTGTGAAAATGAATTATTAGAAGCATTACATCAAGCAATAATGACAATATTGTGTAGGCCATTTCATCCTTTTATGCAGAACAATGTTTATTATTGCAAATAAGGACTTTAGCAATCTACTTTATGCTACATTATATAGTATATCCTAGACTTGTGCATATATTTCCTTCATGTAGGCAACTTCTCATCAAGTGCAACCAATCACCATGGCTTAAGAAAATGGCATGTTCTAGATGTTGATTGTTAAGAACAAGCTAGATGGAATCAATCCATTCTAGATTTGTATGTTGTGTCACATATTGGTTACTTGATAGATTTGCACTACAAGGATATAGGAGAATAGCGACGGCCATTTCCGATGCAAATTAGCAACGTCACTATACTCAAATGAAAAAAAGCGGGCCGAAACACGAGCGTAGCCTTTTGCGTAAAATAGTGAAAGAGGGAGCGAAAGAGAGACCGAACTGCATCGTGTGTTTGAGAGGGAGAGGGAGAGAAAGAGAGAAAAGAAGAGCTTCTCATTGCCACCACCGCCGTTTGCGAAGAAGAGGAGGAAGTGCACGAAGGGTGAAGAGGAGTCGCCGAATCCATCCTCAAGCCTTTGCGATGAGTGCATTGCTCCCTCTTGGTTTGTTTTTGTTTTTTCTCCTTTTCTTTTACTTGTTTTTGTTAAAAATGATGTGTACTGAGAGAGAAAGAGAGGAAATGAGAGAGGGAGAGGAAGAAGAAGAGAGAAAAACAAAGAATGAACGAGAGAGAGAGAGAGAGAGAGAGAGAGAGAGAGAGAGAGAGGAAAATGAATGGATAAAAAACAAAGAAAGGGTAAGATCTTGTTCTTTAATTTCTTCTTTTGTTGTTTATAGTAGTAGTAGTGGTGGTGGTGGTAGTAGTAGTTCTTTAATTTCTTATTTTCTTGTTTGTAGTAGTAGTGGTGGTGGCGGTAGTAGTAGTAGTTCTTTAATTTCTTATTTTCTTGTTTGTAGTAGTAGTAGTAGTAGTAGTAGAGAGAGAGAGAGAGAGAGAGAGAGAGAGAGAGAGAGAGAGAGGTTTTGTTAAAGATGCGCCTTTGGTGTATTCGAGAAGGCGAGTACTAGTAGTGGTAGTGGTAGTGGTAGTGGTCGTGGTGGTGGTGGTGGTGGTGGTGGTGGTGGTGGTGGTGGTGGTGGTGGTGGTGGTGGTGGTGGTGGTGGTGGTGGTGGTGGTGGTGGTGGTGGTGGTAGTGGTAGTGGTAGTGGTAGTGGTAGTGGTAGTAGTAGTAGTAGTAGTAGTAGTAGTAGTAGTAGAGAGAGAGAGAGAGAGAGAGAGAGAGAGAGGGAGAGAGGTGGTGGTAGTACTAGTAGTAGAGAGAGAGAGAGAGAGAGAGAGAGAGACACACACATATATATACATTGTTAAGGGTGTACCTTAGGTGTGTTTAATGCTTCGGAAAGGCACGAAAGGCTTGTGTATCCAAGCCTGGTAAAGCGAAGAGAGATTGGACTTGGAGGTGAACAAAAAGGTGGCGAGGTCCGGTGCAATACCACGGGATGGGAAATAGGGTAGCTACTTCCTCCTCCCCATGCATAGCATATTAGACTTTACATACTGTAGGCCTAGGTGGATGGAGACTTTACGTACGTTAATTTTGTTGAGATACAAGAGAATAAATCCCTTCTCAAACAATTTAAGGAAGAAAAAAAGAATGATAGCAAAAACAAATTATTTGTCGTAACGTAGACCAAATGGAAAACGATGAAAGCCGTGATGTTCAAGATTGCGAGGTGTATCTTAATCAGCATGTCCCATGTCCTTGCTCTCAATGTAAGCTGGCAATTAGACGAAAACATCGATTGTCTATAAAACACATACCACGCTTCGGCGAGTTTCAATCAGAGATCATGGATCAGGCGATCTTAGATTTTGAGCAAATGATAAGAAAAGTGTATATCAATCATGCATTGTATTCGCAAACTAATTAAATATCATATACAAAAACATTGGATGTGGTCGTAAAATTTATTACAAGGAGGTGACGTCTCATCCCAAGAAGGAGTGCACCCTTTGCGGCCAGTTAGAAGAGTTCGTGGGCGTGTGATGGATGGAGTACCTAAGCCAATCCACCACTTGGAAGGTACTATCCAGTCTATACCGTCAATACCAGAGAAGACAAGTAGCCTTCTAGACTTTCCTACAATCTTGGAGCCTGAGATGGAGGCAATGATCGATGCATTGATACCCATGGATGTTAAGACATCTGATACGCTTAGAGAGGAAGCATCCATACCATTATATGATGCGTACCAAGTATCTCGCCTAAAGACACTACTTGCACTTCTAAGTGCGTAAGCAAAATATGGGTGGAGCGATGTGAGTGTAAATGAGTTGTTCAGGTACCTTCTACGTACGCTTCATTGATTTCTTTTCAGCACCATCATAAAAAACGATTGTGTTTTTTCAAGGTGTTCTATAATTTTTTTCCAAGTTACTAAAGTATCATATATTACCACTTGCAAATACCATGCCTGAGTGTCATGATGATGCGTGACATGTTTTACAAAAGCTTGGCATGGACTACAACATCATCCATGCATGTATCAACAATTACGTACTATTTCAAGAAGAATACGAGACTATGGAGACATGTCCAAAGTGTGGTGCTCACAGGTGTCGGCAAGACTTACAAGGGCAAACCATCCCTCAAAAAGTTATTAGACACTTTCTGCTTATCCCCCGTATACATCACATGTTTCATACATTCGGGGCATGGTGAGCTTGACAACGTGGCATGCACAGAATAGATCCACAGATGGAGTCAAATGAATATCAGTGAATTCATGTGCATGGAGCCACATTGACTCTACCTTTCTAGGCTTTATCCAAGAGCCAAGGAATCTTAGACTCAATCTTGCTATGGATGGCATGAACCCATTCGTCGGTCTATGCTCAAACTCTTATAGTGTGTGGCCTACAGTCCTTGTTAACTACAACATCCCTTCATAGCTTTCTACGAAGAAAGGACATCTCATCCTTAGCTTGCTCGTTCCCGGCCGCTACAAAGTCAAGAATATGGACGTGTATCTTTGTCCATTAGTCGATGAGCTTAAGATTTTGTACGAGGGGGACACCGTGGAATATACGAGCAAGCACGATGTCGACGGTCCGCCAATATTTGAGCCATTCTCATGTGGACCATGCATGACTTTCTGGGATTCAGGGAGTGCTCAAGTAAGTAGGCTTCCGTTCTCATTGGTAATATCTATCATAGCTCGTTCAAGTTTGTATTCACTGGATAGAGGTGTTGGGATAGGTCTGGTTACCTTAGGTTATCATGTATGTCCATTGTGTGGGCCACATTTAGACTCTCGAAGGTTACGAACCATGAAAAAGATGATATATCAAGTACATGTCGCTTTCTTACCAGAGGATCATGAAGTGAGGGAAGGCTTTCTTGGATGACCTCCAGCATGAATGAACACCCAAAGCTAGTACAAGTTGAAAATGGTCCATACAGAGTCACATCCAAACGGAATGCGACGGTTCTCAGTTTTCTATGAGTTGCCGTATTGAACCCACTTATAGGTCAACCACTTGCTAGATCCCATGCATATTTTCAAGAATGTGGGTAGCTTACTATGGGACCACATCATAGAAAAGAGAGATACTGCAGGGGCACGAATGGATTTGAAATAGGTAGGCAAGATGGAGGCGCTTTGATGGCCACAATTGAGTGTTGATGGTTGCTTGCAGCTACCTCGCGCTCCTTGGGTTTGGTCCACCAAAGAAGAGCACATTGTGAAGCAAATTATTAAGTCTATCCGCACTCCCATGGGTATGATGCATTCTCTCAGGTCCACATTTTCTAAAGAAAATCGATTATCAGGGCTAAAATCCCATGATTGGCATAAGATATGTCGGGTTTGTACTACAAATGGATTGTAAGCGACCTATGTATTTTACTATTTAGAGTGTAGTCATTGTTTGTAATGCTTCTTTATTTGTGGTAGTTTGTACTACCGATCACGATCGCAAGATGCCTTACTCCAAAAATACGTGGGGCGATTTACGAGTTGTCAAATTTAGTACAATGGATCTCATAGAAGGAGATCAAGACATCCTCTATTGAATCCGCAAGGCGAAGAGCAGTAGAGACGGTCTATCTCTTTGAGAAATACTTGCCCACTAGCATGCTCACGATAAAAACCCACCTTCTAGTGCATCTTGTAGATGAAGTGGAGATTGTTGGATCTGTCCATACGCGATGGATGTTCTTCTTAGAGCACTTCATGAAAACCTTGAAAGGCTTTATGTGACAACGAGCTCGATCAGAAGGTAGCATGGCTGAAGGTTGGTTGGTGTTTGAGGCATTAGTGCATATTTCACAGTGGCTACCAACGGTGGATTTGGACAACAGTATGCTATGGTCGCTGAAGGACGATGATAGACTGACCGGAGATGTGGTGGCTGGAAATGGGGTAGAAAAAAGAATAGATGCTACAATGGAGGAGAAAGTGAATCGTTTTTATATATTATACCATGCCTCCATGGAGACGTGGCTTGCTAGGTACGAGCACGCCAGAAAAGATCGAAAAGAAGCGCAATCTGAATCTCGACGTAGTATGCGCCATCAACCGATTCAATATCCCGAGGGCATGAAGGAGATGCCGCGGTTTATGTCAATGCGATGGTTGCATGGAGCTTTGACCGCAGCGTCTCGCGAAGGAGCAGATGTCTCAACTGAGGAGTGGGAATTCTCGAGGGGATGTAGTCCAAAGGTGACGATGTGTTTAGGGTTTGTCGTATCTAGATTTTATATGTGACAACTAATTGACTATTTTAATGTATAGTACAAAATATGTAGTGCAGCGTGGTCGTGCGAACGATATTTTTACGTGGAGCGTATTGACAAAATGCGCTCCACAACAGATTGTGGTATCATGGCAAAGTTTAACCAAGAGAGCCGATGACGAGCAATAGATCCAAACACCATTATAGATGAGATAGAGTATTTTGAAAACTTGCAAAGTATTATCACGATAGATTACTATAGCTTCTCCATGATCATATATTCGATGTGCAGTGGTTCAAAGTGGTGCTTGAAGGAGTTGGGGCAATAGTTCAATGAGGTCCATCTGGATTTCTCAAAATAGATTCCAAAAAAAGAGGGATGGATTTGTGCGACACGTTTGTATTGCCGACCCATTGTGAACATGTGCATGAACTCATGTTTTTTTAAAATTTAATTACGACATGGCACATGTTACAAAAGTTAAGTCTCTCTTGTACATGATTTTGAACAAGTAAATTTCTATCTAAACCCTCGACAACCTTGATGGTGGTATGTTATACCTTCGACTCCCCGAAGTGCGAGAATATATTATCAAAACAATATTCCCAGCATAGATGAGGACAGTATGCAAATAAAGGGGTTGATATTGCAAGGGATGGAAGCCGCCGAAAGCTTGGAGCATGTAGAGGAGCTAGAATTGGGTAACAATGATGAAAATACAAGAGTTAGGGAATTCTTTGAGAATGAGGTGGACTCATCCTTTTGTGGTGGCATGTCTATCAACCTTCCAGTGTATGCGGAGTTGTGTCAGGAGATTGACATGGGACCATAGGATACTTCATACTTGGAGCATTCACCTACTCAATTCATTGACGAATCGCTTGTAAAGATGCATAAGATATGCATTTTAAGTAAGATCATTTTTAAAATATTTATATTATCATGCTTTTCTTGATTTATATTGATTATACTAACATCAATTTTTGTCTATGTAGGTGACCTTTGTGGATATTTGGATCCACATGATGAGTCAAGGAAAGAGTGACAAGGAGCTACATGAGAACTTCACACGTATATCTTCAAATCAAATGGCTCGATGCAGACATTTTGTGGACCAGGAGCTATCTCAGACACCATCAAGTCGTTCTATTAGATCTACTTTGGTGCGCTCTGATGCTTTAGTTTCCAGTAGACGAGATCGACGCTCCACACTTGGGTCGAACGAAGGGAGTGGTTCTGGGGGATGCTACGGAGATGTGGATATAGTGAGCCCTCGGTCGGCTCGGGATACAAGTGATATTCTTCACTCTTGTGTAGGTTTGAGAGAGCGTGGCTCAGGTGGTTGTTATGGAGGTATCGATGCAGTGTCTCCGTCTCGTCGTTCTG
The DNA here is from genome assembly GCF_053477565.2 of Lygodium microphyllum. NCBI lineage: Eukaryota > Viridiplantae > Streptophyta > Polypodiopsida > Schizaeales > Lygodiaceae > Lygodium > Lygodium microphyllum. The sequence goes on from NC_141138.1 coordinate 108,640,593, forward strand.
TTGGAGTTGCATCATCTATGGGATTTGTCACACCTGTGGGGACGTCTACTCTAGTCACTCTAGCTTTTGCTCATCCATCAACAGCAGGTGGCATCCCTATGGGTGCTACTCTGAGAGATACTATCCCCATAAGTACACCAAATATACAAGGGTCACCTACATATGCCTAGGAGCGTGGTTGCATGTGGGAGAGGACACATCTTAGGCATACCCCAGAGGGATTTGGATATCTTGTAGATGATAAGACATGAGCCATCATCATGAATGATGAGAAGAGGAGGGTGATGGCTCGTATGAGAGAGTAGTGCAAACAAGTTTTTTGGCACAATGTCTTGGATCATTGGAAGAACATACTGGAGGGAAGCAAGGACTACATAGTAGCATCCTTGCATGAGGAGTTTTCAGTACCCGTCGTAGCAGATAGGTTTTCCACATGTTGGTGATGGAGTGCATGTGTGCATAAATGTCACACAAACGATCGGATGCATGCAATGCACTTAAGAGTGGAGCCTCAAAGCCCGAGTGGCTAGACGCAGATGACTGGCATCGACTCAAGGAGGAGGCTACAGATTCTCCAAGACATTGGAGACAGCAGCGCGAGGCCACGAGGGCACGAGGGCACGACTAGAGGGAGAAGTGCTGCATCATCTTGGGAGTGGCGGCCACAGGACTTATCTGGAGGACTTTGTAAGTTTTTCTTTTGTTTTACTTATTTATTTTTTTCCAATATCCCTTGTACTGACAATTGTGTTTCTAACAGTCATATTTTGTTTTCTTTGCAGTACTCCATTACAAACTGCAATTCCACACCGGCCCTCGAGACTCGATATGTAGAGAGACACGATCTCACTGCATTGATTGACCGATTGTATGGATACGGTGGCCCAGTAAGTCACTCATCTTTCCTGTTCGTAGTTAATAATTTTAATTAAAAAGTATTATTGTATGATGGACTCATGTGTAGTTGTTTCTTTTTTTGTAGAGTCCATTTGATGCTCCTTTGCGGCGAGATGAGGTTTCGGATGGCGAGGATCTATAGCTCGCCCTTGGATACGTGGAGCGGACATCCTCTTCTTTTTTGGTCATGTGATTTATGTAGGCATTTTCTATACACTATGTTATTATCATCATTTGTATCTTGCCATGATGATACCATCGCTTTCATTACGCGATCTTGTATTTATTTTATGTATGATGAATCGTATGGATTCAAGTATACTTTGCCTTCATTTTGACGAGCATTGTACACTTTATTGTAACTCTTTTGTATGGCCCAAATGAAGCCAAAAATAATAATAATCATTGTAACCGTCGCTATTAGTGTCACAAATTTATTGCACGCGTCGCTATTATCATAATTAGCATTGCAAATCGTCGCTATATGCAACGCTGATAGCGACTGTTCTATGGCATCGCTAATACCGACGTTTTTGTGATGATGGGGGCAAACTTTTTTATCAACATTTTCGTCGCTGTTGTACAAAAAATTTCATATATGCCATGTTATGGATGTTAGAGCTACAAGTGTAATAGAAACAAGTGTTGTTGAGCACCTTGCAAGTTCCAATTCTATTGTAGTTAATGCTAGAGCACTACTGTGTACTAAAGTTCTATTGTAGTTAATCTTGGAATACCACTACCTACTATTAAGTAGATTTGTTTGGATGGTAGAGATACAAGTTCATTTCTTCATTGCATTATTTGGTAAATACCATGACCCCACACATTCACTCATGCAATAGAGCTAGATTTGCTTATGATATACTTGTACATCTACAATAGGGAAGAAATGGGACCCATGTATGCTTGCCCATGTAAGCATTGAAGGAGTGAATACATGGATGAAACTGACTCCATGCATAGTTTTTAGATAGAGATAAAGATATTTAAGGAGCAGTTAATTGTTGTAGCTGAGGTTTTGCCACACAATTTGCTTATGTAAACTATCATCAACGGTCTTTCTCATTCTTATTAGAGTTTTGTGTCTATTTTTCCATATATATATATATATATATATATATATATATATATATATATATATATATATATATATATATATATATATATATATATATATATATATATATAGAGGGAGAGAGAGAGAGAGAGAGAGAGAGAGAGAGAGAGAGAGAGAGAGAGAGAGAGAGAGAGAGAGAGAGAGAACTTCATATTGAGCATTGCACTTGTCAAATATGCATGCATCTGCAACCTGCATAAGCAACGTTAATCAAACTCTTATTGTTTATTACACAAAGAGCTCTAGCAATGTGTTTTTTTCTAATGGGAAAAGGAAGGTAAAACTTAACACGTGTGGAACATAATCTTTTTCCCAATTTCAAAGCAAAACTCTCTCCAAATTCGAAGGAAAAGAGAGCAAATTTGAGGATAACTAATGATACTATTGCTCATGTTTATGCCCTAACAATTTAAACTTGATTTAAGAACTTGAATTGATAACCTCCTTTTAGATCATTGACAACTTCATTAAGGAACGGGTCATTGTCTCTTGTGTAGCTTGTTCTATTATAAACCCTATCTTTGGTCATCTAATTATCTCTCAATATTGATTTTCTCACCCTTGGCTTTATCTTGAGCCTTTAACATATCTTTCTTTTTCACTATCTCCAAGAAATTATATTCGGAGTGTGACGACTGCATATGGATTCTTTTCTTAATAATTATGTTTTTTACCTGCAAGTATCACAATGAAGAATACATTACACATCATCACTAACACCATACAAACAATTTCGCATGCCCCACGGTGATATGCACACTCATGGAACATATGTAAACAATGTGAAAAAAAGCTCATTTTGACATTGATGGTGTGCTTATTGACATTTTGGGTGATGCCATTGTGGCATTGCATGTGATATGCACACAAATGGAAGCTCAATTGAAGAGATGTAAACGATGAATAAATAGCTCATTTTGATGTTGATGATGTGCTTGTTGACATTCCAGGTGACACCAATGTGACCATCAAAGAACTTGTGTGGGATGCTCCTATGGATGGCTCCATTCACTTTGATGTCAACATAGTCGTCGATTATGTAGGTGTGTAGGTATGTGGACAAGGAGATGTAGCCCTTTCACCCTTCCAAATAGAGAGAGGAGATTGTGCATCAGCCAACAAGCATTGTTGCACTTGTGCAATGCACCTACACTACTCCTCTACTTGTGAAATTATTGCTTGCTTGCTTCAAAATAATGCTACACACAGAGAGAGAGAGAGAGAGAGAGAGAGAGAGAGAGAGAGAGAGAGAGAGAGAGAGAGAGAGAGATATATATATATATATATATATATATATATATATATAATTTTGTTTAATTTTCTTTAAAACCCTTTTCAAAAAACAAGATATCCACACACATAGGCCTTTAAGTGGGCCATTTAATTGAACTAGTGGGTAATTTTTTTGGGACAAGCACCACCTTGTCATTGCACCACTGTATAAGCATATGCCCTAATGGGCAATGCTAGTAAACTTTTGAAAGTAATATAATATTTTATTCAAAAGAACAATGCTAAATAACTCTTGAAAGTAATACAAATATTGAAGAGTATGGCAATGACTTGCTACTATATTGGCATTTTCTTAAATTTGATGTAAAGCAAGATATTTATCCTTTAGTGTATAGTGTTAAATAACTCTTGAAAGTAATACAAATATTGAAGAGTATGGCAATGACTTGCTGCTATACTGGCATTTTCTTAAATTTGCTCTAAAGCAATATATTTATCCTTTAGTATATAGTGTTTCTAAGGTGTGCTTCATCCTTTAGTATGATAGTAGTCAATCCTATAGATAATAGCCCTTATAGTATATAGTGTTTCATAGGTGTGCTTCATCCTTTAGTGTGATAATAGTCAATCATACATATAAGAGCCCTTACAGTCTCCTTTATACTATGATACATAGTACATGCTAGTCTTGTGCATATTTTCATCTCTACATACGGCTTTTGCATCAAGTACAATCGATGGTCATGGCTAGCAACAATGATCTATTCCATATGTTGGTTGTTGAGGACAAGTTGGATGAAACCAATGTTGGCTTATATGATGCATTGTGCATGTAATTGAAAGGCATCTTGGTGGTGTTTTAGAAGTTGCAAGTGCAATAGAAATAATAAAAACATGTACCATTGAGGATGCTATAGATTTCGGTTTTGTTGATGGTGAGATAAACAAGCATGAATCTGAAAGCAATTCCTCTTACTCTATCACCTCTTCTCCCATATATGCAAAGCCATGACTAACTATATACTTGTTTTTTGTGTCAATCAATCCATTGCATATCAGCTAGCTCATTGGCTTTCTTACCTAATGTCCAATTCAATTGGAGAGAGAGAGAGAGAGAGAGAGAGAGAGAGAGAGAGAGAGAGAGAGAGAGAGAGAGAGAGAGAGAGAGAGAGAGAGAGAGAGAGAGAGAGAGAGAGAGAGAGAGAGAGAGAGAGAGAGAGAGAGAGAGAGAGAATAGCAGTTGATACTGAGAAAGTTCGAACTTGGGGAATATATTTAAAGAACATTAGAGGTGTGGAACCACTAGGAACCAAATATAACTCTCAAGCTACATCTAACAAGGCTATAAGGTCACTTTCGTCAACACGTCAGATCTCAAGATTTCTCACATGTTAGATTTTTTAAACCATGTAAACTTTTGGAATATATTTATACACATGCAATGTTTGTATCACTTGTTCCAAAACATGAGGAGTCACCTTTGGTCTCTTATGGGTCAATTTAGAGTTTGAAATAAATAATCAAAAGGCTCCCCCATGTTCATGGACCTTGGTACTAGCATGTTGATATGAATAGGCCATTGATTAGGATTAATGTATTTTGTGTTGTTGGTGGACAAATATTTAGGTCAAAGAATTGGGCACGGTCATGGAAATTATGATTTACTAAGGGAAGCATTTGATGGAGTGCTAATAATTGTTTGCAACATTTTTATTAGTTGCATGTTTGGAGCACAAGACATTTAATTGCATGCTTCTAGGTTGGGTGTTACTATTATTTTTTGAGCTGAAAGATATTATATATGATTTTGATATTATTTAAATATTAGGAAAAGGAGAGTCATTTGCACAAGATGAATAAAAATCAATAAATGCATATATTGGGGAGAGCCCTCCAAATGTGTGGGGGGAAGATTGCACCCAATTTCTATCGTGCCTTAGTTTTTGGATTTCCTTATATTATATTCTCTTCTTATGTGCGCAATTTCAATTTTGTGCAAGAGTGCCACCAAATTGTGGTTTATGGTGGTTTATTAACAATATTAGCTTGAAAAAACATCTAAGTATGCATAGACATTGCTTGAGTTGTAGATAATTACTTTGTGTCTCATAGAACAAGATGACAAGTAAATGTAAAATCTATATAGTCCAATTTGATGCTCTCATAGTCAAACAATTGAACTACTTAGATATTCCCTCCATGGAAATGTTTTCTGCTTTTATCGTCTCACATTTTTGACCTCTGTCATGTTGCTATCCATCTAGCTTCCATCTTGCATAAAGTGGAAAGTTGCATCTTTACAACAACTCATCTAGCGTAAAGCCTCAACTTTTAAGGATGACATGTCCCTTTTGATATCCAATCAAAGCTTGTCCTTCAATATGCATGAAAAGGGACCAAGGTGATGGTTTGAGTCTTGGTTCACTGACATCTTTGATTGGCTTGATGAAGCCGGCCTTCAGTTTTAAGAATCACTCTCCCTCATAGACTTGACTATTGGGTAATGGAATACATAGCTCTCCCTAAGTTTAACCCTAGATAATTGATAAGCACAAGAATGTAGTTCAACATATATGCATGGAGCAATTAGGTATGATGATGGCTACGAAAACTAAGGTCCAAGATAGGATAACTTGGAACAAGAATGAGTCCATACCATCTCCTACAAATTCTTAGCACAAGAAAATATATCTCCAAAATTTTGAGCACAAAGAACCTAATAGTATATAGTGTAGATCAAGAGCCATATTAGAAGAAGGAGGAGGAGGAGGAACATGAAGTAGAAGGTGAAGAATGGTGCTTCAATTAGCATAGTATAATTTGTTGTTGAACAAATTCGGTGAGGTGAAGTTTGATGTAGAAGAATAGTGGCAATTGTAGCACGTCGAATCAATTAGCGTGGAAAAGAAGCCGGCACATATTGCAACCATGTTGAATCATTTCGGTTAACTTTTGTGTGAAAGTGTGTGCTTGTCTAATTTTCCAACATGTGCAAGTTCATGTACTTGCATGTGTCTAGGTGCTAATGTAATATAATATTTTTATTAAGGTGCCAACCCCCCCCCTATAGTGAGGCAAATGAAGATTGGTCCTTGGGATTCGAACTCAACCTAAACACACACACACACACACGTATGCACATTGTTGGCATTTAAACCTGATTCATTTAGCAACTTTGTCAAAGTGCTGGTTGATTCTTTGTGAGCACTTTGAGCCTGAACACTCCTCTTAACGTCCATCAACTTGAGAAAGTTTGCCAAGTGGCTAGTGCAGTGTACATGTTTGTAATGCCATCCACTTGCACGACCCTAAACGTCCATTATCAGCACATTCTGTGGTGTTGAGCCTAGTTGATGGAGTACTTCTGTCAACAAGAGAGAGTCCATGACACGTGGCAACCATCTATTCATTATCAGCACATTCTATGGTGTTGAGCCTAGTTGATGGAGTACCTCTGTCAACTAGAGAGAGTCTATGCCACATGGCAACCATCTATCTATTCATTATCACCACAACATAAATGCTTCTTGTTTCATTTCTAGTAAAGGACAGACGCTTCTATCTCATAGATTTTGCCTCTTTCTCCTTGCTCATTGACGCTTTAGTATCAACTACAGTGGGAATACAAGACGCTAGGGTAATGCACTTGAGTTCATTGACTTGAGAAAGACATGATGTTAACTTTACAAGGTAATGTAGTTGAGTCCATTGACATGAGTGGGACACAACTCTTACTAAGAGAATGTGAGTATTGTGAGTGTTGTCTTGCAAAACAGACAAGGGGTGGGAATGTGGAAAGGAAAGAGCTGTGAGATACAGGAACGAGAGAGGGAGAGAGAGAGAGAGCGAGACCAGCAGCATCAGCAGCAGTAGAGATTAGAGACGAAGAGAGAGAGAGAGAGCGCGTCTCCCACCCACCACCACCGCGGCCTCTTGCCTACCTGGCCACAGAGAGACAACACACGCGCGCGCACACACAACGCTAAAGGCCATGTAAAAGGAGGACCCATCAGCATCATCATTAATTCCCTTGGAGGGAGTCCTGGGCCCCGGGGAACGCCACTGTCGGTGCACAGTGCACTGCCACCCGGGCGAGGCCGAGCGAGAGAGAGAGAGAGAGAGACAAAAGAGACGACTCCTCTCATACAAGTAACAAAGCTCATCTTTCTTCTCCATTTGTCTACCACCTTCTCCACCCTGCTTCATCAGACTTTAGCAAGGGAGAGAAGAAACCCCCTCCTCCCCGTCGAGGTATTGCCCTCTCTCTCTCTCTCTCTGTGTATCTATGTATGTGTGCGTTCGAGACAAAATGGCTGGCCTTATGGTTTCCGGCATCCACGAAACCATTGGATCTTTGGACGATTCATCTCCTAGGTCAGCCATGGTAGCTTCCGCAGCTGCTATGTAACTTTAATCCTTATGTTGATAGGTGGGATGATGGTAGGTGCAGTACGTGCCTGGGTAATGGGCAGCTTAGAAGGTACACTCTTTAGCACAATGCATGCACTGTCAAACACTAACATGTCCGACGACAAGCCATGACAAACATTAGCATTTTTGAGAACAAGTATGGCACATGCAAATGCCTGTGTTTGATGCCTTTTTTCGTCGGGAGGGGCTTGCATAGAGAGCATCGAAGCACCCATCGCAGCCGCAGCTGTCTCATAGCACGATCCGTACCCCCCATTTGTCAGGTTTTTTCCGATTGTAACCAGTTTCCAGTATACTGACCTCATTCTTCTCTTTCTGATCGCCAGGATGAGCTCTCCCAAGAAGCAACAGTCCGAGGGGAAGGGGTGGAGCACGACCTCCATCTTGGTTGTCATTGCCCTGTGTTTTCTGTGCTATATCCTTGGGGCATGGCAAAATGCTCCAAAGATTGAGTCGGATGCTGTTCCAATCAAAGAAGTTGTGGCATCTTCAGACTGTGGGACTCTGAACTTTGATTCCCATCACACCTCAGATGACACCTCAGATGATACTTCCATCAAGCTGTTTGAATCATGTGGTCCAGATTACGTTGATTACACACCATGCCAGGATCCAAAGAGGGCACTGAAGTTCCCCAGGGAAAAGCTAATGTACAGAGAGCGACATTGTCCTACTGGTGAGGAGAAACTCAGGTGTCTAATACCTGCTCCAGCAGGATATAAAACTCCCTTTTCATGGCCCAAAAGCAGAGACTTTGCCTGGTATGCAAATGTGCCTCATAAGGAACTGACAGTTGAGAAAGCCATCCAGAACTGGATCCAGTATGAGGGTAAGAAGTTCCGCTTTCCTGGTGGTGGTACAATGTTCCCTCGTGGTGCAGGTGCCTACATTGATGATATTGCTTCTTTGATCCCTCTATCTGATGGCTCAATTCGAACTGCTCTAGACACAGGATGTGGGGTAATTTGCTCTAAACTTGTAATCTGGTACAGTTCTATTGATCTAGTAAATCACAAGTTTTAGTTATGATTATCAGATTTAGGGAGGGGCAAGGTTTCTCAGTTGTTTTAGTCTCGTCTAGGGCAGCAGTCCATTCTTTCATTCAAACAATAGCACATCCAAATCAAAAGCTTCTACCAGATGTGCACATCTTCTGCTGGATCAAGCTGTTCTGCCTTTTATTTTGAGAGATTCTGGATTTTGCACTCCGAACTAAGAGCCAAGTGTGGTCTTTGATCTCAGAACATGTCCGGAAGCATCAGATTGTTCTGCATTGTCTCATGTGATTCATAACTTTTCCACTCTGAACTAGAATCCAATATGCCATTGTTCTCAGACATATTTAATATTTTAACTGAAAAATAGCCTCATTTGTTCATGTATTGATGAAGGTTGCAAGCTGGGGTGCCTATCTTCAAGAAAGGAACATTCTGGCAATGTCTTTTGCTCCAAGGGACACCCATGAAGCTCAAGTGCAGTTTGCATTGGAACGAGGAGTACCTGCTATGATTGGAATCATGGCTACCCAGCGTCTTCCATATCCTGCCCGAGCATTTGACATGGCTCACTGCTCGAGGTGTTTGATCCCATGGAGCAAATATGGTATTCAATACTATTCGGATTTGTAATGTACAGATTATAGACTGGATCTGCACATACCTCCATTTTGTTGGAAAACTTGTTTTGATTTTGGCACGTGTCACATGTCAGATGGACTTTATTTGATGGAAGTTGATAGAGTGCTGCGTCCTGGAGGATATTGGATCCTCTCTGGACCTCCAATCAACTGGAAAACACATTGGAAAAGTTGGGAAAGAACAAAGGAAGATTTGAATGAAGAGCAGGAGTCTATTGAGGTCCTAGCTAGGCATCTTTGCTGGAAGAAGATTGTGGAGAGGAACAATCTTGCGATCTGGCAAAAGCCATGGAATCACATGGACTGTGCAAAGTTTCACAAGGGAGGTGTTTTACCTCGGATTTGCAAAGGAGAAAATGCTGATATTGCATGGTATGTCTCTCTCAGATGGTGCACTCATGAATGCACACTTGCACAGACGTGTGCACATTTTTTGCCCTTAACCACTGGCCTATATTAGTTCAGTTTTGGTGTACTTCTAATCCATTAGATGTTACAACATAAGGTTATGGGTGCTCACAAAGTCTGCACCTGCTGTGCATGCATTTGAATGGCCTTTCGAACTTTGTTCAGAAAACTGTCACACCTTGCAGCTAACTCCAGTTGGTTATCAGAGCTTAGCTGATGCTTTGTGGTGGGTTATATTAAGCAGGTGTTATGCTCTGTGGTTGCAGTTGTGGAATCTGTTTGGAGTGAATCTTGACCATCATGTGGGCTTCTGTGAATGCAGGTACAGGAAAATGGAGACCTGCATTACTCCGCTTCCTGAAGTGCAAGACAAGAAAGAAATTGCGGGAGGAAAATTACAGAAGTGGCCAAAGCGACTTTCTGCAGTACCCCCTAGGATTCTTTCAGGCTCTTTACCCAGTGTAACAGCTGATTCTTTCAATGCAGATGCACAATTGTGGCTTGAAAGGGTATCTTATTACAAAGAATTGGTGATTAGGCCCCTTGCTAAGGGAAGATACAGAAACATTATGGACATGAATGCTGGTTTAGGGGGTTTTGCAGCTGCATTAGCTGCAGATAAAGTGTGGGTAATGAATGTTGTTCCCTATGATGCAAATGACAACACTCTCGGAGTTATATATGAGCGTGGACTTATAGGAACTTATCAAAATTGGTATAACATGTCCTGCACTGGCTGTCCAGTTTTATTACTGTGATTTTCCTGTGTATCTGATTGAGGCATTGTTTGTTCGCAGGTGTGAAGCTTTTTCCACCTACCCCAGGACTTACGATCTCATTCATGCGAACTCATTACTCAGCATTTACCAAGACAGGTGCTGTATTTTTTCATTTGAAAACTTGTGTCCACATCCTAGGTAATTCGTCAAATTGATGTGTTTGCTTGTAGCAGGTGTGACATCAGAGACATAGTGCTTGAGATGGACCGTATTCTGAGACCCGAGGGTGCTGTACTAATTCGTGACAATGTTGATGTTCTCAACAAGGCACGGAAAATCATCAGTGGAATGAGGTGGGAAAGCAAGCTTGTTGATCATGAAAGTGGCCCATTTGTGGAAGAGAAAATCCTAGTGGCTGTAAAGACTTACTGGACCGACAGGGAAGATCACAATTCAAGGAACGCAACAATGGCTGCCTGAGATGGACACGACATTTTGTGTCAGCAACACAATGGAGCTTGAATGATGGGATGGATCATCCTTAGCTTCTCACATTGGATATGAGTGCCAGCTGCACTTTTCCCCTGATCCTAAATCATACAGAAAATTGATACAACGATGGTTGCCCATCAATGCAGCTCTACAGGCCTAAGAGGCACTATCAGGGTGGTTATTAGTCACTGGCCTCCAAAAATTCAAGCTAGTCTTCAGTGTGAAGTGTTTCCTACACCCTTATGTAAATTTCTCCATTCTAAAGAAATTGTTAGCATTGCCCTTAGGCAATCCTTAGTGGATGGTGCACTCCAGACCAGTGGATTGTGCGCTTTTTAAGGATTAGTATCTGTTTACTCTAGCCATTTTGGCATGTGGGCTTGCATGGTGTTTTTTTTCCCTTTCTGCAGAAGAGAGCATTGAAATTAGGGACATTCTCCCTATGTGTATAGAGGGAGAATGTCTCTCTCTCTACACACACACACACACACACACACGTGCTCAGACACGTGTGTGCACATGTGCTGAGAGATATATGTATGTATCTATGTATTCTTTTTTTCGGGGTGGGGGGGGGGGGGGGTTCATGTGCACGTGCTAGTGGTGCCATGAAGGGGTTCTTGTTTTTGTGCCAATAGCACCTTGGAGTGGGTTGTAACTAAAACCTTGATGCTTCTTTATCCTAAATAGATATTTGTACTTGTATGCTTAATAATATTTAGTCAATATATGAGTTTTAAGTTCATGTTAGAAAGAAATATCTTTGCAAAAAGTAGGTATCTTGACTTGTCAAGGTATTAATTTTTTTGCAATTCACTTTTCCATTATTATTACTACGTTAGTTAAAATGTACTATAGTTATAGAACTGATGGGGTTTGTTTTGTCACATTCAAGAAGTATTATCTAACGTATTTTACATAGGTGGGATTCATCGTTTTGAAAGTAGTGGTTGCTTTCTTTAAACATGGGCACATCGCTCTCAAACATGTTAAATGGTTGGTAATGTGAATGTAAAACAACTAATGTTTTGAATGTCTTAAAGTAAGTATTCCATTGGTCATTACTTGCCTCTATACCATGTAAGTTCAATGTGTTCTAAGTATGTTTACCAATTGTGAATCATGAAATATGTTCCAATATAAGTATTTCAATGCTTCCCAAACGTGTTTACCAATTGTAAAACATGAAACACTTTCTAATATAAACGTTTTTGCCTTTGCTTGAAATAATGAGAAATTTCATATTTTAGAGGTTTTTTTTAGGAAGTACATGGACATCCACAGCGAGATAGCTATTTGACTTTGGTCTACTAGAATGGTAAGATATTGATATTTGTGGAGTGTGAATCTTCTCTCTCTAAATCTTGGGTTCTGGTCCTTCGAGTTTAAAATAAGGGTAGTGAGGATTTGAAAAAGATAAATGAATAGTGCACAAAGTACTCCATCCTTGTACAATCACATTCGTAATGAATTAGCTATTTGACTTTGGTTTACTAGAAGATATCAATATTTGTGGAGGGTGAATCTTTTATCTTCAAATCTTGGGTTTTTGATTTTTAAAGAAAAGCGTAATAGGGATCTAGAAAAGAGTAATTGAATAGTGCATTGAGTTTTAAGGATCTCAATCCTTGTACATTAACCACCTTTTTTTTGCCCAATTTTCAAGTGTGATATTTTTTTCTTGTCCAAACTAAGTTTGATTAAAAAATTGAGCACCTAACTCCTTTTCCTCTCTTCTATATTTGGGTAAATTTTCATATGCATCGAAGCTTTGTACTATGAAACGTTAGTGTTTTGATTGTAGTCTTGTCCCTTTGATTTCTTTTACTTGTAGTAGTATATCTTAGGCAAAACATGGATGGTTACCTCTTTGTTTAAAAAAAAAAAAGGGTTTTTAGTAGAGCGTAATGCCAATTTTGAGAGGAGTATTTTGAGTGTTGGTTCTAATTGGTACTTTAGTTCTTTTTACAAGAATTAACTTTGAATAAAACATTTATTTTTCTTTTACAAAATAATTTTATACGTAAGTTTTCACTTTATAATGTCAAAAATTTAGGGTTTGATCAGCATTTTTGGGTTTGTACTGAGATGTATTTGACTTATATAATATGTAGGTGTAATATGATGTCATGAGGCGGCTTTTATCTATCTAAAATAATATTTTTGTTATGAGTTTTACTATTTTTGATGATAAGATCAAACTTTTCATGTTACTATCTTGTTTATTTTGTAGTTACTTTAAATCTGTGTTAAAATGCATTGATATTTTGTAGTTACTTTAGATTTGTGTTAAAATGCATTGATATTTTGAATAACTCAATCTCTATATTCTCATATCTATCATTTTTTCAATAGGTTTTGATGTTTTTATCTAAGATGATTTTTGAGCAATAATCATGACTTTGAAATTGATTCTTATTTAACTAGTTTTTTCAGTATTGTTGTATTGTTCTTTTCACTCTTTTATATAAACATAAATAGTGTGACCTTCAAATTCAATATACAATTTGTGTTAGAGTAGATATCGATGTGCTTTGGTTTGGATGTTCATGTTTGATTACAAAAATGTTAATGTCCCTCGTCTCCATAGTTGATTTGTAAGGCATATTGTGGTTATTGATCAAAGGGTACTAAAATGCATCTTATTCATTGAGAATATATAAATCTTTATATTTATTGCTTAGGTTATAATGCAAAAGAGAATGAGCATCTTTTAATAGAAATATGTATTAGGAAATATGAGAAGAAAAATTAGATTGGTGGCACTTCTAATTGTTCATCTTAGGTGAACATGCATCCACGTATGAAGGGAGTTTTTAAAGTGAAAGCATATCAAATTGGATAAGTATCAAGGCATTGGAAGGGTAGGGTTTTAGCTCCTAGAAAAAAAAGGAGGTAAATTCTCACCTTGAGACATGGACCTTAGGACAACATGTTCTCTTGCATAAACAAATACATATTGCACCAATAGCAAATATTCAACAAAATGTTGCTAACAATAAGTCAACGCATTGTATTGAGGATGTTGCAATTTGATGATAATGCACGACTAGTTTTCTTGTATTTATAGAAATATGCCCTTTGAGTGAATGGCAAAATGTTAGTAGTTTTGTAGGTGCTTTAAAGTGCTACAACAAAAATTGGTCAATTGTATTTAGAGGGTTATTTGTCCAAACAATTCACTAAAGAACTTGTTTTTTTTCTTTATGTTTTTATGTATTTAATGCTCAAGCATGGTGAAAAAGATGGAATCATTGAGTGTATGCACGTATTAGATTTCAATAGTACGGAATAGCCATTGTGTAGTAGTAAGATGTTATACATGTGTAGCACAAAATTTTAAGTAGACTTATTAAAGTCTATGAAGTGAAGTACTAGCTTGAAGAATGCATATTTAAGTTGGTTTATACAAAATGTTAAATTTGCACACATTCAAGAAATGTGAGGTTCAAGACAGACTAAAAGTATATGTATTTAAAGGTATGTCAAAGGATTATATAATGAGAATTCTAAGCAAAACTTGATATCAAAATTACTCATAGTCTTGACGTGATAGAGTGCCAACAAGTCATAACTAGGGGCTTTCAAGTAAAATTTTATACTCTAAATTGAACACATTTTGCTTTTAGAGTGATTTAGTTAACTTTACTTTTCAATTGTAAATATGTTGTTACACAATAGACCTTAAATTTTAAATGGTGAATGGTTGCATCTTGATCAAGATATACATTATAGTATAAATGTGGATGTTATTGTAAACGAGCACTTGCTTTGGACTTGAAGCTCAGAAGCACAATAGAAGAATACAACTAATTTAGTGTGAGTGATCAACTATTACTATATTGTTATTTTTTTCTTGCAACCCCCATGTTTAGGCTTGATTTTCTCGATATTCTTCAAACTCCTTTGCCTTTCACAGAGTTCGTGCATCATTTTTTCATGTTTGGTTGCATATAGTTGGGTTTACAAACTCCTAATTTTTCCTTGACTCCCCTCTAATTGTTTTCCCATTGTATCTATTTCCTAGTGTAACCATTGATTCTCTAGCTTCAAAATGTTGGAACCTATTAGATTTTGAGTATACACTAGAAGCCCTTGACAACCATCTTCAACAAACCTTAGTAATGAGGAACATAAAGAGAATGGAAGGGTGCTTCTTGTCATAGGATCCACATGATACAACATGCCATCAGTCCATGAATCGATGTTCTTTTTATCGTCTAATCTCATTGCTTTCAATGCACTCTCGGTGTGTGACCAAACACATTGTTTCTTTTGCAAATATGTGCATACTCTATCATCCACACCAATATGGAGATGGTATGGACATTTACAATTATCCATGCTTGCAATCGAGTTACTAAGAGGTGATCCAAGTGTGCAATGGAAGTGGTTTATAGTCCCTTGAAATGAAAATTAGAAAAGGAAGATGGAGTATTTTTAGGGCCATTAACTCCTTAAGGAAAGTTTCTAAGTGTTGAGGTATTGAAGGTGACAAGTGCATGTTAATAAATGATAAACAATGAAAGTACCAAGGTACAAAAGAGTAAACATTCTCCTAGATTTTTTTCAATAATATTTCTAAATAAATTGCATCACCCTTTCTCTCTTCTTAGTTTCTTACAAGGCCAAAAAGTGACCTCAAAACTCCCCTAATACCACTTGGAATAACCTTCATGTTTCTTCAAATCCTTGGAGTTCTTTCAAGTTTAGCAATATAGGTTTCCTATCTCCTTGCCACTTTCTTTATTTTTTTGAACATTCACTCTACTAATAGATTTGACTTTTGGGCTACAACAAAATACATATAAATGATTGTCTATAAAAACCAATGTAATACTTAAATGTAAACTTAGCTAAAATAGCTATCTTCTACAATTCTATTGAATCCATTTAACTTAATGGAGTTGAAAGTATTGTATTTGGAATATCTTTCATAGCTTTTCTATGCTCTGTCACTATAGAAAACTTTCAAGGAAATGTAAGATTTCTAGTAGAAAAATTGTAAAGTTTTTCAAGATAAGTAATAAAAACATGAGTAAACTAGATTCTAAATTGAGCAAGAGTAAGGCGATTTCAAATCTAGAGAGTCCAATTTTCTTCAATCACTCCTAGGATTTTCTTTACAAGTTGTGTATATAGGATATAAATACATAAAGATGTTCCCATCACATCTCTATACTTTAGTAGATATTATATCCATGGAGGCATTTATTGATGAATAACATTGCTTTAGCCTTTAGATTACTTGGATTACAAATTGTGTGGTATTCAAAGAAGATATCTCGCATGGCAAATATTTGGAGGAAAAGCATTTTCCTTTTAAGATAGAAAGATTAACATTACACACACACACACACACACACACACACACACACACACACACACACACACACACACACACACACACACACACACACACACACACACACACACACACACACACACACACACACACACACACACACACACACACACACACACACACACACACACACACACACACACACACACCCACGCACGCACGCACGCACGCACATAATGTTAATATGCTTATCTTAAAATCTTAATATCTTCCACTCTGTCTTAAAATCAATCTAGAAGACAACAAAATAAGTATAGATTTAGATGCTTGTTACTATGATGAACTTACAAATCTATACGTGTGTGTGTGTGTGCATAGAGAGAGAGAGAGAGAGAGAGAGAGAGAGAGAGAGTGTGTGTGTGTGTGTGCTTTAAATTAAAAATGTATTTATGTCTACAAACTCTTTCTTTAAGAGAGAACTTACAAATGTGTTTATTCGTGATATTCAAAGGAAATGCCTCGCACGAAAAATATTTGAAAGAAAGCATCCCCTTTATGTCCTCTCTATTCTTAATGTCTAAAGGATGTATCTTATCTACCTAACAACTGGAGGTGAAGCTAATACCTATACTCCACACACACACACACACACACACACAGAGTGTGTGTGTGTGTGTGTGTGTGCTTAAAATTAAAAATGTGTTTAATTTTTGCAAACTCTCTTTGAGAGAGAAAACTTAAATTCATATGCAAGAGAGAAATAGACATTATTCTCACTCTCTTTAATATTATTCTAGTCTAATGTCAATCCTAATATCTTAAAATGTTAGATAGAGAGAGAGAGAGAGAGAGAGAGAGAGAGAGAGAGAGAGAGAGAGAGAGAGAGAGAGAGAGAGAGAGAGAGAGAGAGAGAGAGAGAGAGAGATTTATAAAAATCATAAAAGTAAACCAACTCCTAAACTAAACTAACCAAACCAACTAATAACAACAATCTAAAATAACCAACTAATAAACTAAACTAACTAACCAACCAATAATAAACCAAACTAACTTCCTAACCAAGAAAACTAAAGTAAAATAACCCAAATTAAATTACATAACCAACAAAAAACTAATATACTATCTATATTAACCACCTAACTGATAATATAAACTAACACCACACACACACACACACACACACACACACACACCATGTACACCGAGACCGGGTATTTTATACTTTTTCACCACTAGTATGGTGAAACATGCTATCTCACGGTTACAGCATAGCCGCGCTCGAGACCAGTTTGATCTTCAGGAAGAGCATATTATATGTGGCAGAGACACATTGGCTCCACTCATTGCTCACCTCTTCAACCGTGCATTGTCTGAGGGGTTCCCTGACTCGTGGACAGAGCACACCATTGTACCTATCCACAAGTCAGGGGATCCTATGGATCCTAACACATATAGGACCATCATGATTGGGCCAGTTTTGTCCAAACTTTATGGCACGGTGATGGAGGAGGAGCTCAGCACGCTGGCAGAGAGAGAGTGCATGCGCACACCCGGATAGGCAGGGTTCAGACGGGCATTTTTTACCATAGACCACATCTTCACTCTTCGTTGTCTGATCGACCAGACACGAGTGAAGAAACAGAGATTGTATTGTTGCTTTGTGGATTTTCGCAAAGCCTTTGACATGGTTCAGAGAGAGAGGCTTTTCAGACGCCTACTTGATCTGCGGGTGGATGATGACATGATGTGGGATATTTATGCACTATATGAGCGGGTTGCTGGCAGAATCATATGTCCGGGATGTATATCAGATCCCCTTGTGAGCACCATTGGTGTGAAACAAGGATGCCCACTCTCACCGACTCTATTTGGGCTATACATTGATGAGATAGCAGAGTTTATTCAACAGCGAGCTGGTGGAGGTATAGATCTCAGTGGAGCCACAGTTCATATCTTACTATATGCAGATAACATTGTGTTGGTCTCAGACTCAGCTAAGGGATTACAGCATCATTAATTAGCATTGGATGATTTTTGCATACAGAGAGGCATGACAGTGGTGAACCTTGGTAAAACCAAGGTTCTTATATTCCATACATCAGCTCAGATACACAGACAGAGTATTTTCATGGCAGCAGGAGGGAGTATTGAGGTCACTGGATTATATGTATATTTGGGAGTCACCTTTACAGCAGCTTCAGGGACTTTCTCGATGACACAGGAAGCTCGTGACCGCCTCACTAGAGGATACTCAGCATTGGCTCTTATGGAACGACAGTGTCATCAGGCACATTTCCAGGAGCCCCGCACCAAGGAGTGGCTCTTTGATACTCTAGTCACTCCAGCACTGATGTATGGAGCAGCTATATCGGGGCCAGGCCTTGCCGATTATGTATGGACATTGATGGAGAGACCTCAAGTGATCATGATATCTAGATTGATTCGCAGCAAGGCCTCAGTCCCACATGACATTGTGCGAGCAGAGCTTGCCACACCGCCCATGCTAGTCAAGGCATTATTTCATACAGTCTGCTTCCTACACAGATTTCAGGATATGGACAGAGATCGCATTGCATATAGAGCATATATGGCATCTCAGGAGATGGCTCGATCGGGGGATACCACATCATGGTATGCACAGACTAGAGCTTGGTTTGACAGACATGGGTTGGACATTGATAGACTCCCACCTCTTCTATATGATACTCAGGCTCCCACTTACACCCTCTCTCTCTCTGAGAGGAACAGAGTCATCAGACAGGAGATATGGCATATTTATATACAGAGGACATGGGTTAGCCCTGCACAGCCACTGCCATCGAAGATGGCACATTATTATACACAGTTCTAGAGCATATCAGAGCAGGGATTCATAGAGATTCCGAGATATACGTAGATCTATATGCCACATCGATTGAGAGTTCTTATTGGACAGCTCAGGGTATCATCACATCAGCTTATGATTGAGAGTGGTAGAGCTAGTGGCATCCCACAGGAGGAGAGGATATGCCTCCTTTGCAAATCAGAGGTGGAGAGTGAGGAGCATTTTGTTCTCAGATGCCCGGCATACTCAAAGTTGAGATCTAGATACACATTGAGCAGCTCACTTCAGGGATGTATGACTGATATGGATCAGAGATCATTTGGCCGTTTTCTGGGAGAGGCATGGCACATCAAAGAGTAGAGCACACAGTGGGTCCCAATCAGAGAGGGGCCCACCCAGACGACTATTACACAGTTCTTTCAGACAGACAGAGTGAGAGCTACTGTACCAACCTCCAGCCAAACCTCCGAGCTCACACTATAGTAGGCTGAGGACCAGCGTACTCGATGCCGCACGAGGATCCGTGGGTTTCGGACCCCACAGCTACACCGACAGGAGATCCGGAGGATTCTTAATCTACATCGATAGCAGACTGAGATCCGACGACACTCGACACATTGGATCTCAGATCTCCAGTTTGCTCATTCTCCACCACCGATGTACCACATCCTGCATTCAGGAGGGATCACCTGCTATTAGCAACTTCGACGACTGCTACTACATCCCAGGATAGTATATCTCCCTGCATCTGTTACATATACACATCGCACCACTTTATCACAGCCAATAGTTGTTCCCCTATCACAGCTGACATTTGTTCCCTTTTGTAGCCATTATCTGGAGTACCAGAGCTACATACGCACATACACATACACGACACTTATCACACTCACAGCACCGCATTTTCAGTTTCCAGTTTTTAGCTTTTCATTTAGCACTTTTATTTTGGATAGCTAGACCTCATCATTTGTATCACAGTTTGTCTTATAGGCCAGTTTTGGTCTTTAGAAGACGTTAATATAACTTTCTCTCTCTCTCTCTCTCTCTCTCTCTCTCTCTCTCTCTAACTTACTAATCGATAACAAACATAAACTTACTAATATAAACTCAAAAACATATACAACTTACTAACTACTAACATAAACTCACATACATAAACGTACTCACTAATGACATGAGCTAATAATAAACTAAATAAACAATTAATAAACTTACAAATACTCTCTCTCTCTCTCTCTCTCTCTCTCTCTCTCAAAACTTACTAACATAAACTTACAAACATAAACTATCAATAACGAAACTAACCCAATCCACTAACAAAAATAATAATTAATGAATAATAGTATAAAAATATTTATTCTCTCTTTCTCTCTCTCTCTCTCTCTCTCTCTCTCTCTCACTCACACACACACACACACACACACACACACACACACACTCTCTCTCTCTCTCTCTCTCTCTCTCTCTCGCTAAACTATCTACCTATCTAACCAACCAACCAATTAACTAACTCACTAACCCACTAACAAAGTAAATAATAAATAAATATTTGATTCTCTCTCTTTGTATGATGATGGTAATATGCTAACAAAGTAGTGTAGTGTAGATATATCAAATAAACAAATAAAATAAGATAACAAAACTAATAATAATAAAAAATAGCTTCCCTCGTTCTATTAGTCACGTAAAGAATAAAGGATCAGGTGACATTGATGGGCGCCGGTCACTTATAGTGTACAGGTGTGCAAGTATTATCAATATAGTGAATACACTGACAACATAAACACATGTGCCTTTACCTCAAACAATCTCCCACTTAATGGTGAATGTGTTTCTAATGAGGAGAGAACAAGAAAAAGGCGACAAAGTACCTCCAAAGTACAAATGTATATAAAATACAATAGAATGAGAAAATATGTCATACTATCCAATGCCCATCATCTTCCTAAGGAAGGTAAAATGCTTCGGCCGCACTAAGAGACTTTTAGTGGAGTAGATCTATAGGATTTTGGTCGGTTGAGATCTTGATCGATGGACTTGTCTCCTTAACAACCTCTTTGATGAAGCGGTAACACATCTCAATGTGGTTTGCCTTCACATGGTGTTGGGGATAAAGGCGCCTCTGCCTAGCCGCCAGTGTATTACTACACTGATAGTCACCGCCATTGCACACTGCAGGTGGCGGGCGCTCGTCATCGTCACTTTATTCTTTATTCTTTTAGTGACAGTTTAAATAAAGGAAGGCTCAGACACACATTGTGACGGTTGGAGTTCCCATTTCTAGTCGCTCCCATTCTTGCTCTTGCTCTCCCACCATAGCTCTCGAGTCCAACCTTTGATCCCTCGCTCCCTTTCAACTGGTATCAGAGCTTTGCTTTCGAACTCTTGAGTTTGGTTCGTGGCATTCTCAGCATCCCATCAACTCCCCACTTGCATTGGGTCTCCTTCCTGGCAACCATATCCGACTCCTTCGAGCTCCCGTCACTCCCTGGCTTCCCGGGCACCTTCCCGGCATTGTTGGGTACCTTCAGGGCAATATATTAGAGGTATTTGATCATTTTTTTCAAGGTTTACTTTAGTTCTCAGGTCTCATAGGCTGTAAACAAGATTGGGGCAGCCACCATTGAAGCTCCCTTGCTTCATATCTCACTTGCCTTTGAACAAGACTTGCTGGAGCTTGTTTGAGGCCTTCCTTAGCTTTAATCAGACCCCTTCGAAGCTTGGCCATCATTTTATGCAGCCCTAGGACCAGCATTTACAATTGGTAGAATCAGACAGCCTTCCCATATGTGTCTTCAGCATTGACAGTCACAACAATAGCTCTCCCCCTCCATTGGCACTTGGAAGGGCTCCATTTCCGGTATATGAACATACTTTGATGCTTGGTTTTGATGGTTGATGTGTTGGCATAGCATTTGGACTGATTTAAGACTGTTTTGAGACTATCATAACAGTCCACAGGTAGTTTATGACAGTGTTACACTGACATTTGATGCTACAGCTTGTTTGGCATTGTCATTTCATGCCCGGTCGGTCCCGTTTGATGCCCGGATGTTAGGGGAATGTATGCCTATTGTTTGGCAACCATTTGGAGCTGATTTTGGTGCTGAAATTCTTAGTTTTGAATAGTAAATCAATGATGTACACAGTTGGGCTGAAGTCATTTTACTCATGTATACTTATGCCTATGCTTTTCGGGCTATGTTTCGAATATATATGGTGATGTATTGACACTTGGGGCTCAACATAGAGCTTGGTTTTGATTCAGGATCGTTGGTTGAGCTTGAGCTCGCTTTGCAAAGCATTTGGATGCTCCGTCTTGGATGTAATGGCATGTATGTTGCTTATGTCTGACGTGTCTTGACATGCTTAGTCTATGCCATTACTACATGCTAGTTACATTGTTTGGAGCCTATTGCTACTGGAGCTCAGTCTTGGCTTGACCTTGGATTCTCGGAGCTTACTTGAGCTATTTATTGGCTTGCCAGAGTTGTATCTTGGGATGTACTTGATGTCTTACACGCATATGGATGCTACATACGGATGCTCTACCGCCTACATGTTCGGGATGTACTATTGATGTATTGTCTTGGAATTATGTCATTGGCACTGTGTCTTGCCTTGGCTTGAGCTCTTGAGCTCGTACATACGGCTTTTGTGCCAGTGGGAGCATTCTTGAATGCTTATCACACATTGAGAAGGTGGTACTTTTATGCATTGAGCGGTTACATACTATTGAGAAGTACTTAGTTCACTGTATGCTTATGAGCTAAGTCTCAGTTTTGGATCCGTATCTTTGTGAACTGACACCTACTTGTGTCAAGTTTTGGTAGTGGCAGGAACACTTTGCCCCATTAACTGGGGGGTGTGCCTACTCACTTGCAGATGTTTGTATGACATACTTGGGTATTGGATTCATGCTTATTGACCGTCATATACTTATGCTATGCCCGCATGATGTCGGCTTTGGTCTTGGCAATATCTGATTGCCTTGGGATCTGATTTTGGCACAGTTAGCTCTCTTTTACTGAAATCTAAAATTTATTATAGCAAGCATATATGTATGGAATGACATGGATTTTTCATGCTGAAACACTCTGAAATGATGTGCTTCCACTAGTACTTGGTGGGCAGCAGCATTGATTCCACTTTCCTCGCCATTTTACCTCGATTTTGGTGATTTTTTTGTCATTTTCTACAGTAAACAACAAGCAGTTTTGAACTGTCTATAGTCTTCCAGCCTGCATTATGGCGAGTTTGTCCACCGATCATGCTATTTTCAACATCACTAATCTTGATGGTACGAATTACTCTTATTGGAAGAGCCAGATTTGGCAGGTGTTGGTGCAGAAATCGCAGATCAAACCTTTGAGGTGAAGCAGGCATCCGCCTACAACTATGCCAGATGAGGAATGGCTTGATCTTGATGAGTTATACAAGTCCACTATTGTATTGTCTCTCACAGAACAGGTTCACTATAATGTCTTTGAGGAAGAACAAAGTGCATGGCAGTTGTGGGAAAAGATAAAAAATCTCAATGACAAGAAAAGTCCAGTGAGTCAGATGTATTAAAGCAGCTTATGGATCTACGCATGAAGGAGAATGTGATTATGTCTGCTTACTTGAGCCAGTTCCATGCTATACTCAAGAGCTTGACTTCGCAGGACATCACTTTTGCAGAGGATGTCACTCCTCTTTTCTTGCTTGGTACTCTTAATGAGTCATGGGATGTATTCCGCACTGCATTATGTGCCTCTACTGCTACCTTGAAATTATCTGATGTTGAGAGTGCTCTTCTACAGGAGGAGGTTAACCGTAAGAATTTGGATGCCTCTCGTGTGTCTCATGCTATGACAATTAGAGGCAGGAATGATGGATATGGAAAGCATGGCAGTGGTAGTGGCCGTGGATGGGATTCTCAGAAATCTCGGTCGAAGTCTCGTGGAAAGTCATGTAGCAAATCCCGTGGCAGGAATGCAGATGTTACTTATTACCATTGTGGAAAAAAGGGCCATATTAGGCCACAATGCCATGAATTGCGCAATGAAAGGCGCAAAGATAAGGGGAAAGACAAAGTGCAGGATAAGTCTTCTGATCGCAGCATAGTACCTGCAAAGTCGAGTGTTAAAATTGAAGAAATCAATGTTATGCAGCCTGAGAATGTTGATGATGATGATTATATCCTAGCAGCTTCTTCTAGTGCTTTGCAGATGACAGAGATACACTCTATATATGCACAGTGTTGGCTCTTGGACTCAGGTGTGTCCTTTCATGTGACACCTTGTCGAGAGTGGTTTCATTCATACCGTACTGTTTTGGGTTCTGTGTGCTTGGGTGATGACAACTCTCTTGATATTGTGGGCATTGGTGATGTTAGGCTGTAGTTTCCCTCTGGTAGTAGTTTTGTTATGCAGGATGTACGTTATGTACCTGCTTTGATACACAGTCTCATGTCAGCTAGACAGCTTGATGACCCAGGATATCATGTATGTTTTCAAGACACTGCATGGAAGATCACTTGTGGCAGACTTGTGATTGCGAGAGGTGCCAAGACTGACAATCTCTATCCCTTGATTATATCAGCTTCTTCCCTTGATCATGTTTTGCCTATGGGCTCTATCCCACATGTATCTCTTTGGAATACCCGTTTGGGCCATATGTCTTTGAAGGGAATGAAAATGCTTTCTGGTTTGCGGTATTTACCGCCCCTTGATTTTGCATGTTTTGATTCATGTGAGTATTGTTTTTATGGCCAGCAGACTAGGTCTACGCATAAGAAGTCTCGTAGGCCATTTATGAGTGAGCCCTTGGCATTGGTACATTCGGATGTCTGTGGGCCCATGCCTTGTCAGTCTATGGGTGGTGCAAAGTATTTTGTTACGTTCATAGATGATTTTTCACGAAAAGTTTGGGCTTATCCCATTAAGCTGAAATCCGATGTCTTGGCTGTGTTTCAGAGATGGCTTGCATTCATTGAGAACTAGTTTGGGTATAGGCTAAAATGCCTAAGGATAGATAATGGGGGTGAGTATGCCTCATGTGCTTTTGAACAGTTATGTGATGAGAGGGGTATTAAGCATCAGTTGACTGCCCCCTACACCCCCCCCCCCCCAAGAATGGTTTGGCTGAGCGGATAAATAGAACCATCCATGAGCGTGTACGCAGTATGCTTAGCCATGCAGGCCTACTACAGAGCTTTTGGACTGAGGTAGTTAGTACAGCTGTGCATGTCATAAACATATCACTCTCTAGTGGTTTGGATTTCCAGGTTGCAGAGGAGGTATGGACTGGAAAACCTCCCTCTTATGCACATCTCCGTGTCTTTGGATGTGAGGCATTTTGCCATGTGCCCAGGGACAAGAGAAGTAAGTTGCATCCCAAGAGTGTCAAATGTATTTTCCTTGCTTATGGGGATGCAGGTGAGATGGGTTATGGTCTCTGGGATCCACACGCGCGGAAAGTCATCCGCAGTCATGATGTAGTCTTCCATGAAGACAAAATGCATAGGCAGCCTGAGAGAGTTGTTGAGATCCGCAGGGTCATATTTCAGGAGGATCCAAGAGCTCCCGCACAGCTAGTTGGACAGCCTACAGCTGTAGTAGATACTCATGGTCAGGGTGTTGGACAGGCAGTTGGGCACGCAGCAGAGCCTGCCATGAGACGGTCTACTAGCGTCCACCTGATAGATTTCAGCCCTTGATGCATTATGTCTTGGTTACAGATGCAGGAGAGCCTTTCACCTATGATGAGGCTATGCGTAGGGGTGACAGTCATTCCTAGGAGGGCTATGCAGTCTGAGATAGACTCCCTGTATAAGAATGACACTTGGGTTTTTGTTTCCTTGCCTATGGGCAAGAAGGCTTTGCCATGCAAGTGGGTGTACAAGCTAAAAAGTAACCCTAGACACCCCAAGCCGGCATACAAGGCTAGATTGGTAGCAAAGGGTTTTAAGCAGGAGCATGGTGTGGACTTTGACGAGGTCTTTTCTCCTGTGGTTAAGATGACCGCCCTGCGCTTAGTCTTGGCTTTGGTTGCTCAGCTTGACTTGGATTTATACCAGATGGATGTCAAGAGGGCTTTCTTACATGGGGACTTGCATGATGAGATTTATATGGAGTAGCCTAAGGGCTTTGCAGAACCTGGTAGGCAGCACTTAGTGTGCAAATTGAAGAAAAGTTTTTATGGCTTGAAATAGGCACCTAGGGAGTGGTATCACAAGTTTGATGCCTTTATCCAATCACAGGGCTACAGCCGGAGCGCTATCGATCCGTGTCTTTACAGAAGAAAGCCCGTGATGGTTCTTTATTGATTTTGGTACTCTATGTGGATGATATGTTGATAGGCAGGGAAAGCTCATGATGAGCTAGATGCTCTTAAGGCTCAGCTCAAGAAGAACTTTGAGATGAAAGATCTGGGACAGGCCGCTCACATACTTGGTATGCACATTAGACACGACATGCATCAGGGACTCCTCTACTTGTCACAGAGGGAGTACATTCATAAAGTCCTTGAGCGCTTCCGCATGCAGGACGTAAAGCCTATTGGTTGTCCATTGCCTTCTTATGTGAAGGTATCACAGGTTGATTTTCCGCAAACAAATGAGCAGAGGGCCGAGATGGCCAAGATTTTCTATGCATCCGCAGTGGGCAGTCTTATGTATGCTATGATAGCCACTCGTCCAGATATTGCCTTTGCAGTTGGTGTTGTGTTACGCTATATGGCTACACCTGGCAAGAAGCATTGGGATGCCGTGAAGGGTATCATGAGGTACCTGAAGGGCACTGCAGATATGTGCATATGCTATAGCAGCTAGGATACAGGAGTCGTGGGGTACACTGACTCTGATTATGCAAGACATGCAGATAGTAGGAAGTCCACTTTCGGCTATGTATTCACCTATGCTGGAGGTGCTGTTTCTTGGATGTCCAGGGTGGAGAAATGCATGGCCCTTTCTACTACAGAGGCCAAGTATGTTGCAACCATTAAGACTTGCAAGGAGGCCATTTGGTTGGGTCGTTTAGTTGTTGACCTTGGTATTGATGCTATCTCTACACTGCATTCGGATTCTATGAGTGCTATTCAATTAGCCAAGAATCCAGTCTTCCATGCGAAGACAAAACACATTGAGTTGAGGTATCATTTCATACGTGGGGTCGTTGAGGGCAAGTCTGTTGATCTTGTCAAGATCTCGACTGACCAGAATCCTGTAGATCTGCTCACGAAAAGCCTCTCTATAGAACGCTTTGCCTTCCTTAGGAGGTTGATGGGCGTGGGATGAGATGACGTCTTTCCTCATCCTCTTGTACATGTGTACATGTTATACTGTCTTTTTTCTTTTTCTTTTCACTCATCACTGGGGTAGATTCGCCTTTAAATGGGAGGTTGTTGGGGGTAAAGGCGCCTCTGCCTAGTCGCCCGTGTATTGCTACACTAACAGTCACCACCACTGCACACTGCAGGTGGTGGGCGCCCATCACTATCACTTTATTCTTTATTCTTTTAGTGACAGTTTCAATAAAGGAAGGCCCGATCACACATTGTGACGGTTGGATTTCCCATTTCTAGTCCCTCCCTTTCTTGCTCTTGCTCTCCCGCCATAGCTCTCGAGTCCAACCTTCGATCCATCGCTCCCTTTTAGGTGGAAGATCAGATTCTTGGCCAACTAAATAGTACTCATAGAATTTGAATGCAATGTAGGGACCGCACCAATAATACCAAGGTCTTCCTTACTAGATGGCCTAACCAGAGAGCCTCCTTCCAAGCCTCAGTGGCTACAACACACTCTACCTCTATAATAGATAGGATTGTATATTTTTGCACCTTGGACATCTAAAGAAATAGCACCTCCAACAAAGCTGAAGACATAGCCAAAGGTGGACCGTCTGCATGCCTTGCATAATCAAAGTTAGTGTATCCCAAAACTCTTGTTGGCTACCATAACATATGGACATATATGCAGTGCCTTTAAGATACCTCATAGTACCCTTCACAACATCCCGATACCACCCTACTAGCTATAGCCATATAGCATGCCACAACTCCCCCTACAAATGCTATGTCAGATTGAGTGGTTATCATGACATTCGCCACCTCTAAGGACTTGCAGATCATAGGGCCACAAATATCAGAAAAATGAACAAGATCCAGATGCTCATGCATGTGCATAATACTAGACTTCTTAAACAAACTACGTGTGTGCTTGCCATGGAGACAATGATTGCAATAAGAAAATAAACATTTATAGGCACATGGGTACTACAACCACTGCTAAAACATGGTCAATAAACCCAAATACAAGTAAGGAATAAAGCGTACTAGACTTGACACCACGTGCTAGGACAAGATTCCCACGAGTAATCTTCCATCAGGAATCACCAAAATATACAAACTAACTTACATCATCCAACTCTCTAATAGAGGGTAGGGTTTTGGTCAAAGACAAAACATGGCGTACATCATGCAAAGTAAAGTTGCTGCCTAAAGCAAATTGTAGATGTACATCTCTAATATCCAATGCCAAATCATTACCCAATCAGGCAAATCCTGTCATATTATGATAGGAGTGGAACCAATCTTGATGGGGGGTAACATGAAATGAATCCCTTGAATCAATCAACCAACACTGAGCACATGTGAATGAGGCATCAGTCAATTGCAAAACATCAAGAGAAGAAGCTACAAGTATGTAATCATCATCAAAATCAATTTGCACAACATTAATCTCTTCAATGATTATCGTTCTTTTCTTACACTTTACCCTTTTCCTTTTCCCTGCACTTGTTATCAAACATTTTATGGTACTGCATTGGAATATGACCCTATTTTTCACAATAATGACAAGTCAATACAGACTTACCGCCATGGGATTTAATGTGAGACTATCCACGTGATTGAAAACAAGACTTCGGAGAGTCTCTCCCATGGTGGTCATTATTGCTCTTAGCATTACTACCTCTAATTGTCAAAGCATGAGAGCTATGTGAAGCATTGATATTCTTTCTATTAACCTCTTCATTCAATAATGTACCATGTACATCCTGCAATCTCAGCCCATTAGTAGGCATATTTGCATACATCACAATACAGAATGTGTCCCATGATTTAAGCAATGTAATAAAAAAGAATAATGACGAAATATTTTCATTAAAGTCCATCTCTTGCAAAGACAAGTAGCTAAAAATAAAACGAAACTCATTCAATTGGGTAGACATGGAACTCCCCTCCTTTATATGAAGGTCTATGAGTTGCTTCAGCCAATATACCTGAGAGATAAGGCTCTACTTATCATAGACATCATGGATATTCTCCCATAATTGTAGGTAGTCTGCCCTTTAGAGATAACATTGTAGAATACCTACTTAAAGAGTGACAAGATGATTGTACATTAGCATGACTCATCCATTTCATCCCAATCCTCTACATCAAAGAACTTGAGCTTGACACCCTCATGTCTCAATGGCGTAATCTATAAAATTTGACCAAAACTTGCCATATATGTGCCTTTCAATAGCTATAATTAGTGCCATCTAGTTTGTCAACTTTAAAGATAGTACTATCATTTAATCCATTAGCCATCATGCCCACAAATGAAACCACAATACAAGAAGATTGGCTCATATAAATGACTACAAATTAACCCAAATCACAGCCCTGAACAAAAGGAAACACCAAGGTTGTAGGGTCGGAGTCGTCAACAAGAGGTACTATGACTAGGCACAACATGCTCCAATCATGGCAAGGACCATGCAGCAGCACCTAGGGATAATATTGTCGATAAAGACCATCAATTTGTTGTAGACGAAGAATATAGCACTTCGCTCAATAGTCACTCATATTGGAATGATAGATCACTCTCTTGCCCCATGGATCACATCACTCGAAGAGGAGTTGAAAAACCCATAACATATACCCATTTTAGAAATAGGCAAGATTCTGGAGCTCAGAGAACCATCTAGGAAGGAATAGAGTTCATAACTTCCCACTATGTCTAATAGTCTATCAATGAAGGGGATAGAGAAATGATATTTCTTTGTTTACTATCCACTAATTGCCAGTAATAAACTATAAAATCAAAGCATTTGCTCTCATAAATAATCCATAAACCTACAATTACAACAATGCTATAATAAATGGAGTAGTAAGAGAATCCAATGGTGGAAACACTAAACAAAAGACCAAGCTCCCACTACCAAGAATATCTAGGAAACAACTGGGATATGTAAAAGCAACTAACAGTGAAAAAGCATTCAACTGGTACCAAGGTCTATTACACTTCAATGTATCAGTAAACTATACATCCAATAGGTATAGACATCCTACATGTTGTAGATTTTAGGAAGAATAAAAGAGAACTGCCAAATGCATGATTGATGAGCAAGGATAACAAAGTGACGGGAGTGAGCTTGCAGTGGAAGCATGCAAGTGGAAGCAAGAGCAAGAGAGAGACAAACACAATATGTGAGAACACCAACAGTCACAATGTGTAACTAGCATTCCCTTTATTTAAATATCACTAAAAGAATAAAGAATGAAGGGACAATGATGGGTGCCTACCTCCTCTAGTGTATATGTGTGTGGGTATTGTCATTATAGTAATACACAAGTTGCAAGGCATAGGCATCTTTACACCCAACAACCTCCCACTTAAAGGCGAATGTGCCCCTAGTGAGGAGAATAAGAAAAAAAGAAGAAAACAAAGTATAGATGTACAAAGTACAATAGGATGAGAAAAGACGTCATCTCATCCAACGCCCATCAACTTCCTAAGGAAGGCAAAACACTCTGTTGAGAGACTTTTTATGAGCAAATCTGTAGGATTTTGGTTAGTTGAGATCTTGATACGATCAACAAACCTATCCTCAATGACCTCTCTGATGAAGTGGTAATACATCTCAATGTGTTTCATTTTTGCATGGAAGACCGGATTCTTCGCTAATTAGATAGCACTCATATAATTCGAATGCAGTGTTGGGACCACAATAGTAATACCAATGTTTATCACCAGATGGTCTAGCTAGAGAGCCTCCTTTTGCAAGCCTTAGTGGTGGCTGCAACATACTCAATCTTTGTAATAGAGAGGGCCGTGCATTTTTGCATTGGATATCCAAGAAACAACACCTCTAGCAAAGGTGAAGACATAGCTAGAGGTGGACTTTCTACTATTTGTATATCCTATAGAATAAGAGTCAGTGTATCCCACAACACCTATATCTTGGCCACCATAATATATGCACATAACTGCTATGCTTTTTAGGTACCTCATGATATCCTTGACAGCATCCCAATGTCGTTTGCTAGGAGTAGCCATATAGCATGCCACAACTCTTGCTACTACAAATGCTATGTTAGGATGAGTGGCTATCATGGCATACATCAAACTGCCCATAGTGGATGCATAAGGGATCTTGGTTGTCTTAGCCTTCTACTCATTAGACTATAAACAAGCATCCTGGACTAACCTTCACATGATAAGATAGAAAACAACCAATAGGCTTACCATCTTGCATATGAAACCACTCAAGAACTCTTTAAATACACTTCTTCCAAACATATAAAGGAGCCCTTTAGAGTGATCATGGGTGATGCACATCCCAAGAATATGCAAGGTATGTCCCATGTCCTTCATCTCAAAGCTCTTCTTGAGCTGAGTTTTCAAGGTATCCAGGTCACCATGAGCATTCCTAGCAATAAGCATATCATCCACATAGAGTACCCAAATCATAAGGCTCCCATCATGAGCCTTGTTCGTGTATAAACATAGATCCACAACACTACGGCTATATCCCTGTGAAAATTGCATTAAAGAATCAAACTTGTGGTACCATTCCCTAGGTGCTTCTTTAAGGCCATAAAGGCTCTTTCTCAACTTGCACACTAGGTGTTCCTTGCCTTTTTCTTCAAAACCCTTAAATTGTTGTATATAAATCTCATCATGCAAGTTTCCATGTAAAAAAGCCATCTTTACATCCATCTAATAAAACTCCTGAGCAACCAATGCTAGTACCAAGCGTAAGGTCGTCAATTTGACCATAGGAGAATAGACTTCATCAAAGTCAACACCATATTCCTGCTTGAAACCCTTAGCTACCAATCTAGCCTTATAAGTGGGCTTGGGGCATCCAGGGATACTTTTTAGCTATTGTATATCCACTTGCATAGTAGTGCCTTCTTGCCACCAGACAAAGAAACCAAATCTTGCATATGGTTAGTGTGTGATAAGGACTCAAACTCCAATTGTATAGCCTTGTTCCATGAGTGACTATCATCGTTGTGCATGGCCTCATCATAAGAGAAAGACTCACCTGCATCTATCACCATAACAAAATCCATGGAGGGCATAGAGTACTCAGGTGAAGGTCTAACTCTAGTAGAGCATCTCATATTAGGTTGATCTTGCACAACAAGCATGAGACCTAGGCCACTAGAGTATTAGCTACTACAGGCCATCTAGCGGGTTGTACAGGAGTAGGAGGCTCCTCTTAAAAGATCACCCTGCATATCTCAACCACTTGCTCAAGATGCTTATGTATCTTTGCCTCATGGAAAATAACATCATGGTTGTAGATAACCTTGGAGACCTATAGATCCATAGGCGGTAGCCCATCTCACGTACATTCCCATAACCAAGAAATATGCATTTCATGGACTTAGGATCTAGCTTATTGTGCTTGTCCTTGGAAACATTGCAGAATGCATCACAACCAAAGGCACGCAAATGAACATAGGATGGAGGCTTTTTAGTCCCTACCTCCTCACCTAGCAATCAATAGCAGTACAAAAGGACTGGTTAATCAAGTGTACAATAATAGTAACTATCTTAATTTAAAAGTGTTGTGGTAAGCCTTATTGGCTAAGCATACTATGGACTCTCTCCTGAATCGTCCTATTCATGCATTCGGCAATACCATTCTAGGGAGGGGTACAAGGCGCGATCAATTGATACTTAATATCCTGCTCATTGTAAAACTGCTCAAAGGCTTTTGAGACATATTCACCCCCATTATCTGACCTTAGACATTTAAACCTATACCCAGATTGGTTCTCAACAAGAGTAAGCCAATGCTAAAAGGTAGACAAGACATCTGAATTCTGCTTAATAGGTAAGGCTAATCCTTATGTGAGCAATCATCAATGATTGTGACAGAGTACTTTGCACCACCTAGCAATTGATAAGGCATGGAACCACACACATTTGAATGAACACGAGCCAAAGACTTACCCAAGTGCTTAATACTAGACTTTTTATGCATGCTACATGTCTGCCTACCATATAAACAATGATCACAAGACTCAAAACACCTATAGTCTAGGGGTAGAAGACAATGCAAACTAGTAAGCTTTTTCATTCCTTTCAAAGACATGTGCCCAAGGCGATGATGCCAAAGAGATACATATGAAACTACAACCATAGCCAAAACATGGTCAATTGATCTAGATACAAGCAAAGAATAGAGGGTACTAGACTTAGGACTATGTACAGTAACAAGATTCCCATGGGTAATCTTTCATGAGGAATCACCAAAAGAGACAACATAACCTGTATCATCCAAGGTGCTAGCAAAGATAAAAGCTCTTCGTGAAAGTCGGTACATGATGTACATTATGAAGAGCAAACATACTGTCTGAACCAAAACATAATTTGACATCACCAATGTCAACTATGTCTTATGCCAGGTCAAACGAACAGATCTAGTAATATTGCGATTGGAGTGAAACCACTCTCTATGAGAGTTCACATGAAAGGAAACCCTTGAATCTATCAACTAACACTGAGTATAACTTGACAAAGATTCAATCATCATTGAAGCATCCAATGAAGAAGCTGCCAAAATAATATCATAAGATACATTGCAATATATTAATCTCCTCAATCTTGACACTAGATGTGCTAGGCACAATGCTATGATTATCATTCTTGTCATGCACTTTACACTTTCTCTTTTCCTTGTGCTTTTTTTCATGCATTTTATGGCACTACGGTCGAATATAACTTCGTTTTCCACAATAATGACAAGAAAGAACGAACTTACAACTACGAGACTTATTGTGAGACTGTCCATGTGTCCTAGATTGAGACATGTTAGAGTCTCTGTTACAACCATTTCCATCCTGCTGGCCTCTCACAATCAATGCATGGGACATGCGAGAAGCATCCACATTCTTTCTAATCTCTCAACATCTTGTTATTTCAACCCATCCTTAGTACAAAGAGCTGTACTATCGGAAAGTGTCCCTCAAGCTAGGTAGAGAACCAAGCAAAAATAAAGGATGCAAAGTATCCTTGAACTCAATCACCTGTGAAGATAAATGGCCGATGATGGAGTGAAACTCATTCAAGTATGCAGAAATAGAAGTCCCTTCCTCCATGTGAAGGTTCATCAACTATTTCAATCAATACATTTGAGACGTAGGACTTTGCTTGTCATAAAGATTCTTAATTTGTGTCCAAAGCTCATATACAACTAATTTCTAGTTACAACATTGTAGTGAACCTACTTAGAGATGTTGGGGTAAAAGGCCCTTGGGCCTACCCATGTACAGTGACCACTCATATTCTTTATTCATATATATAAGATAATGCAATAAGGCTATCATATCATTCTTGACAGCACCTACATTGTGTGTGCTCTCCTCTCTCACATTCGTCTCTTCTCCTTCTCCACTGCCATTGCATCCCCTTCAATTGGTATCAGAGCAGGTCCTTCGCGAGCGCTTCTCGGCCTCTTCTCGACTTTTTCCACATGAGGTATGAGATCTTCACTTTAGCCATTTTCATGGACAACAAGGTTTTGAAGAGGACAGCCATTGTTGAGCTTGCCCGTGAAGCTTGAAGCTTCCCCTCCACCTTTGGCTTGATTGGTGGCCTTCCTTGGCCCCTTGGGAACCCCCCCCCCCCCAACCACTTGCAACCTTCCTAGTAGCCCCCCAACCCCATATCTACAGTTGGCGTAATCATGCCATGTTGACAGACGTTTTTTCAGTGTGATAGAGATCTGCAGCAGCTCCTCACCCACTTGGCAGTTGTTTATGGTCTATTGAGACCCCTCGATAGTTGGTATTGAGCTTGGGCAATTACATTTGACTTGGGACTTTGATCTTGAGCTCCTCTTGGCTATATAAATAGTGATAGGCCTGATTTTAGCCTATCCCAGACATTTATAGCAACCCCCAGCTCATTTACTTTATTTGGCACTTGGTTATGGCTTGTTGAAGCCTCCTGACACTTGGCTTTGGGTTTGGGCATTGATATTTATGGTTGGCATTGAGCTTGGAGCTGATTTAGCTCAGCCATGGACTATTTGAACAGTCCCAGGACTATCATAAACATGACATCACCCTGTCATTGATCTTTACAAGTACATGTGATGGTCATTTGATGCCCAATTATCCCCGAATGATGCCTATATGTTAGGGAATGTATGCCCTATGATGTGAGATGATTTTGGGGATAATTTTTCTTAGTCATTGACTATTTTACATAGTCCATAGGCAGCCTAAAATAAGGCAGCCGCCTGTCATTACATTTTAAGCTTATGCTACCTGGTCATTTGATGCTTGATTATGCCCAGCTAGTGCCTATACATATGGGAATGTATGCCTATGATTTGCCTATCAAATTGAGCTTGGTTTGAGAATTCATTTGCTTAGTTTATAGAGGTTATTTGCTACTAGAATATTCAAGGATGAAGCTATTTATGCTACAGTTGGGTTATGCCTATTGGTCACGGGGTGCTCGCGGCTATTTGGGGTTATGTATTGATGTATTTGGTTGATGCCACATGGTTCTTTTTTGCCCCCAGAATGTTTCTAAGCAAGAATTAGAGCTCAATTTTATAGTTCACTATCATTTTTTATTTACATATGGCATTCCACTTATGACTGCTTACGCCTAGGCTACCCATATGGGTTTATGTCTTGGTTGATGCTTTTGGCTGCAGTATGGTAGATGTTTGGGCTTGACAAGACTTGCATTTGAGGAATTTTTTGGAGAAGTTGGACATTGATTTCGTTTCTTTTTCCATTAGGACCTTGGATGCTACTTGGCCTTATGCTCCGATGGATTGGATCCCTGGATGTTTGGTTTATGCAGACATGTATTGAGCAGTGTTGCTTCCTTGGCTTGGTAGTTGGTTATTGAGTAGTGATTGCTCATTGATACTTGGATTTATTGTGGGTTATTTGGTCAATCAGTGGACTTTACAGTGCTTGGGATTAGCAAATAGTTATGCCTTTCTAGCTCCTTTGTTGTCTAGCTTCTATCCTAGTTGGGCTATTGTGGTCTGTCCATGTTAGAAAGAAGATGCTATGTATGCTTACCCATCTCTGCACATGGTCTATTGTTGTATACCTTACAAAGCCACTTGTATGGATGATGTTGTACATGTATTTGGGCATCTCCTGGAGCTTGACCATTGCAAGATCTTATGCCACTTACCGGTCTTGCATTGACTTGGATGATGTACTGCAGAGTCATGTTTGCCATTATGGTTATGGGCTGACTTCATGGCTAAATACCATATGCTCTTTTGACAGATATCTTGGCTTTTACACTATTATGGTTGGTTATGTCATGCACTTAGCATGAGTCTTTTTCATGTGTTTTGCATCCCTGGTTGATGCTTCTTTGCTTCCCTCTCCAGTGAGGATGGAAGAGTACTTGCCGTAGCATGCTTCTACCACTTGTCCTTCTATTGACAATTGTCTTTATGAGCAGGTTCCCTGTGTTGAGACAACCCTCGACTCCTTGAGGTCCATGGAAGCTATGGATAGCCCTATTCATGACGACTTGGATTCCTTGTCATCTTCTACAGGCTCTTCAGTTATAGATGTTGTATGCTTCCATTGTGGAAATCTTGGGCATGTTAAAAGAAAATGTCTTAGATGGATTAGAGAGTAGCAGAGACATAGAGGAACTTGACATGAGCAAAGAGTCAACGATGCATTAGGTGTTACCACTCTTTCTAGTGGTGAAGTACATGTGGTTACCCATGATGATGTAGTAGAGCTTGTACTCTTGTCATCTTGTTTCCCTACAAATTACTTGCTCAGTGATCATGCCTATGCCTTTGATTGGCTTTTGCACTCTATGGCATCTTCTCATGTTACCCCTCATAGAGCATGGTTCTCTTCTTACAAGGAGGTTGACGGATGTATTGATTTAGGCCTTGAGCAGACTTATGCTATTGTTGGTTACATGGAACATACACCTAACTTTGCCTAATGGGACTTCTCTTATGCTCAGGAATGTTTTACATGTTCCCATGCTCAGTAAAGGACTTGATTTCTATCAGTCAGTTGCATGATGCAAGTTACTCTATTTCTCTTCAAGATAGGTCATGGAAGATCTGTCATTTGGCCAGAGGTTCTAGAGTTGGTTCTCATTACCTAGTGCATGTCTCTCATGTGGGAGATTCTATGGTTGCAGTTATTCGGATACCACATGCATTGTTATGGAATTATCACCTAGGCCATATGCACCACAAAGAGATGGAGATCTTGTCTCGTTCAGACTCCATGCTATCTCCTTTGTCACATGCAGATCTTGATCCTTGCCCTAATTGTACTTATGGTCCTTGCAAAGCCCCTTTGGCTCATGGTGATCGTGAGAGGCATGATCCTCTAGATCATATCCATTGTGTAGTTTATGGACCTATACCTTCCCAGTCACTTGGTGGAGCATCGTACTTTATGACCTTCATGGATCATGCTACCCACCGTGTTTGAGATTTTCCCTTGGTATGGATTGAGGATGCCGTAGTTATTCTTGACAAGTTTATGGATTCTGCTGGTTGCAGGCCTAGGTGCTTGCAGATGGATTATGAGAGTCATGCTATCTCTCCCAACTTTCAGTCCTATCGTCAGCAGTCTGGCATTGATTTCCTATGCCCATGGTATTATGGGATTGCTCATGGCATGTGCATAACTCTACTGGAAAAGGTTGCTTCTATGCTTACCACAACTGGGTTATCTTATGGCTTTTGGGTTGAGGCCCTTATGACAACAATCTACTTGCTTAATAGGATGTCGTGTCTAACTTTGGATGGTATTACACCACACAAGGCATGGAGTGGCATGAGACCCTCCTATGATTACTTGAGGATGTTTGGCTACTAGGCATTTGTATGTATGCCAGATATGCCTATGTCACACAGATGTATCCTCCTCGGTTATGGAGATGGGGACTTTCAGGCTTACAGGTTATGGGATTTGGATCCCAGCAGGTTATACACAGCCATCATGCTATCTTTTATGAGACACGGACATCTCTCAAGCCTCTTGATGCGTCTTCAGTGCACTTGATGGTAGATGTTACGATTGTATGTCAGTCTTTCGCTTTGCTGAGGCCGCATACTATCTTGAGACCTGGTGGCCCTTCTTCTATTATTGACTTTGGAGAGTCTATGTGCCATGTTGATGCTATGTGCTACTTTGATGCTTATGCATTATAGCCCTACACTCATGAGTTGTGCTTGCTTCATGAGAAGCATTCTTAGATTGCTCCTTTGTATGGAGCTGTGGGATCGCTTGTCTCCTGGATGTCATGGACTCGGGGATGCTTGACTCTTCTTTCGTAGAGGTTCCCGCTTATTGCACAACTCACTTTCTGATTAGGCGTTGGGTGAGATGTCATGATTTCTCACCTTGTCTCTTTTCCTTTTTCTTTGTTTTTTCACTCCCTGGCCCATTGGCCTTTTAGTGGGAGGTTATTGGGGTAAAAGTCCCTTGGGCCTGCCCATGTACAGTGATCGCCCATATTCTTTATTCATATATATGAGATAGTGCAATAAGGCTGTCATATCATTCTTGACAACACCTACATTGTGTGTGCTCTTCTCTCCCGCATCTTTCTTTTCTCCTTCTCCACTGCCATTGCATCCCCTTAAAGAGAGTGATAAAATGATCATGGACTTGCATAGGTAATCTAGTTCTAAGCCAATCCTTAGCCGCAATGTTTTGGGGTTTGGCACTCCCATTTTTTAGTGGTCTAACATGCAATCTCTACACTAAAACCTGTCATATTTGGATCTTCCAATAGTTGTAGTTAGCCCCATCTAGTTTCTCAATATTGAAGATAGCACTGTTGTGAGAATCACTAGCCATAATGATACCAAGAAAGTACACAAAAAGTTAAGACAAGTTGTTGTAATACCTTACAAATCACTCCCAAAACCACTACTAAATAATGCAAAATCACTCCCAAAACCACTGCTAAAAACAAATGAGTAAGCAAAGCTCAAAACATCATGCAAATGACGTACAAGTATCCAAGATATGTGAAGCATAGGCTGGGAGTATAAAACCCAATAGATTGTTCAAGCCCGAACTGCATCAACCACACTGAAGTAACTAAGGTATGCAACCACATTCAATATCAATGTAATAGAAGTAGCCTCTTGTAGAGCATTAATGAGCATTATGGAATTTACTATTTCATGTCCAAACCAGAACAGTTTTATTCTATATGAAACAGAGAACAAAGAACTACACAGAATTAACTTTGTGAGCATCCATATTTGTAGAACTCAACACACTCTTCATTTCTAGTTATAGGATGCCTAAATCTCATACCATATGCAAAAGTTATACAAGAGTGTTGTTAAGCTGCCCCATAGTTGTCCACAAATTCTACAACATGCTCTATATCCACTCAAAAATGGACTACTCTCCTCAGCTCAAGAAGCATTGAACAAAGCTCAGCTAAGCCTTGGGAAGCTCCTCAACAAGTGCCGAGGAAGTTGGAACAAGTAGGAAGAAGTAAGGACTCAATGCATATCTCGAGAGAAAGTAACAATGGTTGCCATGAAACCTTGAGTTGAAGCTTTGAATCTAGGCTGAAGTAAAGGATGAAGAAGCTCCTTGAATGGTCGGCTTTGATACCAATTGAAGGGAGTGAGCCGAGAGTGGAAGCATGCAAGAGAAGAAAGAGCCATGGTGGAAGGAGCGAGAGAGAGAGAGAGAGAGAGAGAGAGAGAGAGAGAGAGAGAGAGAGAGAGAGAGAGAAGATGTGGAAACTCCAATAGTCACTATGTGTGTTCAACCTTCCCTTTGTTCAAATGCCACTGAAAGAATAAAGAATGAAGTGATAGTGATGGATACATGCTGCCTATAGTCACTATGTGTGTCCAACCTTCCCTTTATTCAAATGCCACTAGAAGAATAAAGAATGAAGTGACAATGATGGGTGCCCACCACCTATAGTATACATGTGTGCGGGAATTGTTAGTGTAGTAATATACGGTTGGCTAAGCATAGGTGCCTTTACACCCAACATAAAGCTCAATACATAGCTAAGCAATGTGTATATGTCATTGACATCATGTTGACAGAGATAAGTATCGACATCCAGGACATGAATGAAATTAGTCCATTAAAAGGTAACTACATCCAATAAGCATAAAGAGAGCATGTACATATGTTAATGAGTCACACTGTCTTAGTGGACTAAGCTCAATTGCATAAAGCCCAAAGCTCTACTCGAATGCAAAATATCCAAGTAACTCAAGTGACTCCCACTAAAATAAGATTGAATGCCAACTGAGCAAGGCAAGCGCCATACATCAATGCATGCATAAAAGTATCCAAATAGCATCACATGGCAAGAGACATGGACTTTTATTGTGTAAATGTTGGCTACCCATTGTATTATAGCACTAAAAACCCTACTAAAAGAATGTAAGCTCAAATCAATCTAATAAACACCTCAAGGCATCCACCAAGCATTCAAGTACCAAAATACCATCACATAAGCATCATATAGGGATTACAGAATTCAATACATGCTATCTATAGTGTATATGACAAACCTAGTAAAAATAGTGAGGTAATGGTTGATATTATACAACCCAACTGGAGTTCAAGATCAAGTCACAAGCATCTCAAGACATTGGCCAAACATCCAACAAAGATCCTAGCAAAATATCATGATTATATGAGCATAGATGAAGCTCTTAGAGTGATTCAATGGCTATCCTTGTTTTATGACCGCATGTTGTCTTGTTTCACATCGTGAAGATCTGAAGCATATGAGCTTAAAACCGATACTTGAAGTTGATTACGAATTTTGAGGAGTGGGGCCAACAATGCCCAATGAGTGCTTAAGTGACTAGAGCAGGCAATGGAGTTGTTATAGTTAACTTAAGTGCTACCCAAACAGCCTGTAGAATAGGCACAAACAACATGTGCATGTGTGCTGATGGTCTACAAGTGATGTTAGGCACAATGATGATGATGATAAGGCTCAATAACTCCAAAGGAGCCCTAGGACAAGCTTTCAAAGCCAAGAAGAAGCAAAGCATCAATGTTTACCTCTTCAAGATCAAGCCATAAGCTCAAGCCATGGCTACCATGAGTGAAGTGTTGAAGCTTTTTAAATTGGCATTGAAGTCAAGCTAAGAAAGCATCAATATTTACCTCTTCAAGATCAAGCCATAAGCTCAAGCCATGGCTACCATGAGTGAAGTGTTGAAGCTTTTTCAAATCGGCATTGAAGTCAAGCTAGGGAAGCTCCTCGATCAAATGCTTTGATACCAATTGTAAAAGCATACCTAAAATTATCACTTGGGGACAAAATCACTCTTCAAAGCTAGCATTATATAGCTAAATTATGTAATTCATTGAGTAGTCTCTTCTACAATCAATAGCAACAAAGACTAACTATAATCTAGAATGACTATCTCCATGCATTAATCAAAGATTGATGAGTACTTGATTTCTTAATCTTCAACTCGATACCATTGGAAACTAAGTCAAATGTCAAGCCTTTCCCACCTTCTACTTGGTGAAGCTCAAGAAGCAATCCATTTTTGGATAGTAATAGCCCATAGTGGATTTTCCTCTGTCCTCTTGAATGGACAAAAGAAGAACCTTTTCATGTTGAATTCTAAATATTCAAGGCCTAAGCCACCATTCCTCTTGAATAGATTAAAGAAAAGCCTTTTCACATTGAATAGTAAGGCTTAAGCCACCATCACTTTTAGGAGTGGTAAGCTACTCTCATGAAACCAAATGCTAAAACTTTAGCACCAAAAGTGCAATGCCAATTAGTTTTAGTGAAAGGAAATGCATAGCGACTAAAAATCATAGGAGTTAAGATACCTTTGATTGCCACAAACCACTCAATGAGACTTGATAAGAGGGGTTTTTGTTTGCACTTAGATTTGTTGAATTACCAATTGAAATTTGATGTGTAGAAACTCCCAAACTTGGAGTGCAAGCCAAAGACCAAAATAGAGAAGTCTTCTAAAATTTATTGAAGTTGAACTAAGATAGTTTTTCACAAGATTCAATGCAATCAATATAAAGAACTTGCCTATGAACAAGATAAAAGAGAATTTTCATAATATATGTTACTAAAGCATGCAAGGAGAAATTTGAATAGCAAGCATTTTAGAATCATCATCAACAAACATCCACAAAAGATATCCCCACTAGGAAGTGGCAATCCCTTGATGAAGCCTTATTGAG
This sequence comes from Lygodium microphyllum, assembly GCF_053477565.2. Taxonomy (NCBI): domain Eukaryota; kingdom Viridiplantae; phylum Streptophyta; class Polypodiopsida; order Schizaeales; family Lygodiaceae; genus Lygodium; species Lygodium microphyllum. The sequence continues at coordinate 108,683,121 of NC_141138.1, forward strand.
ATCTATTTTCTATCTAAGTGAATAAAGGTTGTGCGATGAGAGCAAGTAACAAAGGTGCTAGAGGACATTCATATATAATGGATATTCTAAGCTCAGAGGTTTTTGTAAAATATCCATTTGTAGAAATCACTACAAAAGCGTTGTAAAACAAGGTAGAACCCATTTTACAAAACAAAGGACTATAGCTTGAGAACTAAAGGACATTCATAGTAGACCTTCAATTGCACTATCATATGCTTTATCAAGATCCATTTTGAGTAAAACATAGCTTCTACCAAGGCTAAGTGCATAATCCATTCCTAGTAAAATTTTCAAGAAGATGGTACTTGAAGTTTTCTGTCATGAACAAAACCATACTATTGTCAATGTATAATTTGAAGCAATATAAACTTTTATCCTCAAAACAAGAATCTTTGCTATAATCTTGTAAGAACATTTAGGGTGGTGATAGGACACCACCTATTAGGCACCACCTATTAGGCTTTGATCTTTCTTGGATCTTAAGGATAAGTTTTATAGCATCTTTATTTAGATATTTTGAAGGAGTCCAATAACCCACATGTTTAGATATGAGACATTTTGAAGGCATTCAATACATCGTGTAAGTCTTTTTTGCATACATCCCAAAACTTAACATAAAATTCAAATGGAAAACTAGTAGATATAGGAGCTTGACCCTTCTTCATTTCCTTCAAAAAATTGGATTTCTTCCTAGATGAAAGGCTATTCCAACAATAGCACCAGATATTTGTCCATTGTGCTATAAGAATCTTTGAGAAGATCAACAAGCCTTGTATCATTATCCACATCACATAGAGGCTCCAACCCAATAGTGGAGGATAAGTGGGAATGAAACACTCTTACAATATTATCCTCCTCATTTGTGACCATCCTACGATTAGCATCTAGTACCATCACTAGATAATCCTTCAATGTTTAACTTGCAATGTAGCATTATAGAACTTAATGGATTCTTCCCCTTTAAGATCCCATTTCACCCTTTGTTGAACCTTAACATGTGATATTCTACCATCTTCTCAATCATTAAAGTAACATTTAATGTCCTATAGTAGATCAAATAGGAAGACACACTAGGGTGAAGAAGGAGAGCATTTAGGATATGAACTCTAATTGTCGAAACAATAGCATGTAACATTCACCCCATATGAGCTTTATGGCACTAATATTGTTTAGAAGCAACCATAACAATTGCATGTAAAGATCCCATCTTTAAATTAAGTCAAAGTCCAACTTTATATGCAGTTACCATGCATCATTAAATTGTGTCAAAGTCCAACTTTATATGCAACTACCATGCATCTTTGATTTGCTTTAGATGGTGGCTCTATTTGAGAGTGAAGGGTGGTAGTCCTTTTTATACAAAGGACTCTAAAATTAATTAGAAGTGAATCATGGTAAGAGAATGGTTATACCTCAAGGGTTCTCTTATGTTAGATTCGGAAGATTCCACCATCTACCACCATAGAGATAACCTCCATCTAATAAAGTTGCCCTCTAGGTGTGGTCTACATGCTTGTTAGCCAATTAGACATCCCACCTAATCCACTATCTATGAGACTAGCCACATTGGCTAGATGATGTTGCCTACATGGAAATTTTCATCTATCTCACTCTCCATAAATATGCATCCCACTTCATAGGATGACTTCTTTGCATGTATGTTATATTCTAATCTTCTATCAACATAATTTGCACTAATCATCACAATTAAGCCACTTTTAATTATTTTTTCTATTGGCTAAACCATTTGGGGCATATAGTGATATAGGATCTATATTCTCTCTAAACGCAATGTATACACATCAATATAGACTCCTCTTGTTAGACTTGTTAGAGAACTATGGTAGTCTTTATAGATCACCTCTACATTTAGTTCCACCTTGATAAAAATCATCATTTCACCTAAGTCTATTGCTTGTGATTTTGTGGAGCACTTGCAACCCTCAAACGTTTAAGGACTTCTCAATAGGTTCTTTACTAATCTTCACTTCTTGCAAGGTCAACATTGTACTCTCTACTTCAACAACCTACTGCATGCTTTTTCTTTCAATGGAACATACAACTCAAATGTTTGAAGAAATGATAGTGATTTCCTTTGGGACCCTATCCATGTAGATATCATTTTATATATCAGTAACAAGATCACCAAGTGGAGCGCATCATGAAGTTTTGGGCTAAATCTTTTCTCTCCCTTTGCCTTCAATAATGAAATGCTATGATCACATTTTCTTTATCAAAAGCACAAAATGGGTTCATCCACATCAAATAAAGGCTATCAATCCTACTTCCCTCACCAAAATGCTGAGGAGCTATATGCTCCTTTCCTATTTTCCTTGTGAATGTATTGTCATGGTCTACAAACTCCTCTCCTATTGATGTTCTCTTGCATGGGTGCCCCATCTAGATTTCCTCCCTTTGTTGTGTGACTAGTTACAATAAGAAGTTCTTACAAAGGTCATTGGAAAGGTTCTTTATGCTCCTAGAGCTTTAGAGAAAAGTGCATTGTCTTTGTTTTGAATATAAGGAAGGACATTCCCAAACTCTTGGAATTGTATGATGCCAATGGATTGAAGATGGCAAGGATGGCTTATTTCACACCCTTTTCAAATCCTTGCTACATCTACAAGGTTTGTGATTTTGCTAAAGATTTCTTAAAGAGGATTGTTTTGGAGGCTAATAGTAAAGAGAAATACAAGCTCCTAAAATTGGAGAGTAATCAAGATTGGCTCGAGCTCCCACTACTCCTAAAAATAGAAGCTAGGAAGGCTTCTCTTGGCGGGCCATGGTCATAAGTCAAAATGAGAATTCATCCCACCAACATAGACTTACAAAGACTTTCAAAAGGGCGAATCTTCTAAGAAGAACATTGCAGACAAGGAAAATAAAGGGAAAGCTAAGGAAGTGATTGATAATGACATATCTTCTGCAAAGGAAGGTCAATAGTAGGTAAACCTTAAGTAATTGTCTAGGAAGCTATCAATGAAGTACAATATCTATGCTTTTCTTGATGGAAATGATCTAGCTAGGAAGCTCCTATAAGATTGCAATATTACTATTTTGGTTGATGATGAGAAAATGATTTTGGATCCTTGAAATGGAATGAATCTAAAGTAGATTCATCATAATCTCTCAAAATATTGAGTCAATTTTTTTTTCTTTCTTTTGAATAAATGCGCAAATATTTGAGTTGGACTCAATTATTTAATATGCATTCAATCGATTAGGTAAAGATATTCCAAAATTTGAGAAGAATGCATTCAATCGATTAGGTAAAGATATTCCAAAATTTGAGAAGAATAAAAGGCTTATTCATCAAATCAATTATCTAAAAAGTGAGTTATTTCAAGAAATTTTATTAATTTGTGATATAAAAATTCTTGTCTATAACAACAACCTTAGGATCCTTGCAATAAAAAAGAACCTATTCTTTTGGCCAATACAAATAGATGCATGCCATAACAATCTTTATTGTTCTAAAAATCACTCTAATAAACCCATATGATCTAATCCCCAATAATAATATGTTCTATTATGATATGATGCAAATAATTATTATTATGATATCACCCCACATCTAGCACACATGCTCCATTAGTAAGAATTGCAACACTCACCATTGGTTTCAAGAGACCCCAATGATTGACTTGTATAACAATCAAATAGAGCAAAGATTCTTTCCAGGTTTTTCCTTAAATATACATGATTAGCCCACCTTTATGACCTTTTAACTCTATTCCCAAGGTTTTCAATTAAGCCACCCTTGAATCTTTGTTCACATTAGGATTGCAAAAGAAAAGGTTGGTTATAAATCTAGCGATTTTGGTTTGAAATACAAAAATGATTACACAAACTTTTCTACCTGAGATTATGAAAACATTGTACACTACTATATGAACAAACAACATATTCTTTGTTGCATTAAATATCAAAAAATTTAGTTGGAAGCACCATGGCTATTCAAGAGCATTCCTACCTTTGAGAATGAGACAAAATAGTGTGTTGTTTTTACTTTCTAGCGAATGCAAAATTTTGCTACTTTCCTATGTAAGAAGTGGAAATGGAAGAGAGAGAAAGTAGATTGAGGAGAAAGGACACTAAGATAGGAGACAAGAAGAAGAGAGAGAAATGGCAAGAAGCCATGAAAGTTGCAAGGAAGCTCAAGGAGATGAAAGAGACTATTGTATTATGACTTGATGAAAAGAATAAGTCTCTTACATCTTATTTTCCTAGGCTAGTGTGGCTTAAGGTATATTTTAATTATCATTAAAAATAATATTTAAGAATTCAATGATCTTGAAGAATATTGAAATGAAATGATTAGATTTGGAGCTAAAAGGAAATGATTAGATTCATGCTTGGTAGCTCATGCATATCATGATTAAGCAAGAAGCATCCCACTATGGGCACATCTAGTTGTGAAGTTGAGTATAGGACAACTTTCATACCTAGGTTCAGTGTGTTTGGCTCAGATGCTTCTTGGTCAATTTGGGTATTGGCCAAACATTTTCTACTGCCATCTTCACTAACAATTAGAGCCCATTGACAATTGCACAAAATCTAGTGTTTTCTGTACCTATTAAGCACAATGAGATGCATTGTTAACTGCAAAGAAAAAAGGACATACAGATTTTGGGAATAGTAATGGTTTTGTGAATGGAACCTTGGAGAAGGTGAAGCGACTAGTTGATTGATAATTTTTGGATCCCTAACTAAGTCCTTTTACACCTTCTATACCCCATCAGTGTGTAATTGAGTATTTTCCTTGATTCCTATGCAATCTCACTCTTTACAATCCATCCCGATCCCAAAGGTATTTGCCCTTAAAAATTAAAAAAATGGCTTATTGTGGTGGCTTAGAAGTGGGGTTGCATAGTACTACTCTAATTAGCATTACAATTAGAGAAAATTTGGATGTGAAAGCTCATATCCAAGTGAAATTGGGGCATATACATGTGCCACATGTCAAAATGGAGCTTATGGCCAATACTTTTTAGCCCATACATGAAACTCTTGACTATAATTAATGCATGTTTAAAATTGTTCTAAAATAGAGTATTGTCTACATGTAGTCTATGGTCAAAACAAGGAATGTCTAGCTAGTTGTCATCCCATCAAGCTTCTCTTAAGTGGGAAAACTCCTCCAAAATGATGTCTAATCACCAAGAGGCTTCTTTTAAGGGGTAGGCCTTTCCATTTTGATGAGATATTATTTGATGGATTGAGATCTCATATGCTTATCTCACTGCCCAATGATTGCCTTAGGGGTATATTAGAGGATGCCTTCTTGGTCTATGGGAGATAACTTCTCCACAGAGTCTAATGAGGTGCAATGAAGGGCTTTTGATAGCTAACATGAAACACATTGTGAATCTTGGTTGAGGAGGGGAGTTCTAAGTGATAAGACAAGTCAAGAACTCTCTTTATGATCCAATATGGACCAAAGAATCTATGGGCTAGCTTGTTGCTACCATCCTTGAGAGTAAAGTAATAGGACTTCAACACTATCAAAAGGACCAACTCACCCTCTTGGAACTCCGTGTGCTACCTTTGCTCATCGCCATAGAGTTTCATATAATCTTGGGCTTTCCAAAGATTCAGCTTACATTGTTGAAGTAGGGAATGCATGCACTCTAATTCCTCTATGCTCTAAGGGTTTATCTTGTCATTGAATAGGACCATAGGGAGGGGGACCTTATACCCATATAATGCCTCAAAAGAAGAAACTCCAATGCTAGAGTGAGTGGATTTGTATGCAAACTTAGCCAAGTGGAGCCACAAATCCCAACTGTGTTGTACATCATGGAAAAAGTGGCTTAGATAGGTCTCAAGATATTTATTAACCCTCTCTATTTGGCCATCAGTCTGGGGTGTTATGCCATGATGGAGTGAGCTCGGTGCACATAGAGCTTAAAACCACGTACGAAAATTCGCTCATAAACTTAGCATCCTTGTCGTGTACTTTGATATGGATAATCCATGCAATTTAAATACATGCTCCATAAATTGAGTGGCCACTTAAGACACTGTATAATAAGTATTGGTAGGGACGAATTGGGTAGCTTTGGTGAGCCTGTCTACTACATATATGTTGTTCCATCCTTTCTTGGTTGTGGGTAGGCCTATAATAAAGTCCATAGTGACATGCATCCATTTTCCCTCTAGGATAGGCAAGGGCTACAATAAACCAACTGGTTTGAAAGTATTGTCCTCATTTTGTTGGGATGGAGGAATGTAGCTAGAGACAAAATCCTTGACATCCCTGCATAGGTCCTTCTAGCAAAAACTTTTGGCAATTTTATCATATATATTGAGAACACCCAGGCGAGTTGGTTTAAAAGTGATGTCCTTGTTTTGTTGTCATGGAATGAAGCTAGAGACAAAATCCTTGACATCCCTCCATAGGCCCTTCTACTAAATGCTTTTGGCAATTTTATCATATATCTTGAAGACACCTAAGTGACTAGTAGTGGGGCAAGAATGCGTCTCTTCCATGATCTTCCATGTGAATGGGAAAGTGTGGGGAATGACAATATTGCAATAGGACCATATGAGTCCATTCTTGAGCTAATATTGGGAGTTTTCTTCAAGTATCCCACGTTGTAATTTTTGAAATATGTGATTAAATTCTTCATTTAACAAGTAGGATTCCTGGAGCTCCTCAATCCAATCACTATGCAACTCTAATAAGGATAACACTTTGCATGCCACATCCATGAGAGTGAATGAGCCATTACATTATCTTTGCCCCTAGTGAAGCCCTAGTGTGAGAGATGCCAACAAACTCATAATTTTGCAAAGGTTGCCACCCATGTCCTCTACTTATGAGTCAAAGAAAACTAAGTTCGGAAGTACTTGAGGACTCAATGATTGGTTACTCTACTCTAAACTAGCTACCATGAGGTATTGCTATCATTTCTTAATAGCATAAAGGATGGCTAACATCTCTTGGTCATAAACATTCATCTATAATTCCTTATCATCAAGCTTTTGCTCTCAAAAGCAATCACACCATGTTCTTGCAGTAAAACAACACTATACCCTTGCCACTAGCATCACATTGAATGTCAAACTCCTTTGAGAAGTTAGGGCATATGAGAATAGGGGCTGAGATGAGCATTTCCTTCAATTGATTGAAGTTGTGATCAGCTATACGACATCCCAAAAAAATGATTCCTTCTTCAGTTGATTTGTTAAGGGTACTGCAATTGTATCATAATGTTTGGTGAAACTCTTATAGAATGACAATGGACCAATGAAACCATGCAAGAAAGTGGTATTAGAGGGTGTGGGAAAGTCCTTTATACATTGCATCTTTTTACATTTAGTCCCCCATATTCCATTTTTTATCACAATATGCCCCAAGTACTCCATCAATGTCTACATGAACACACAATTACTTTCTTAGTAGATAACTTATGCTCTCTCAAGATGTCAAATACCCTCCTAACATCTGCCAAATGCTCTTCCAATGAGTTGTTGTAAATAAGAATGTCATTAAAAAATGCAAGCATAAATTGGAAAAGGAAAGGGTGTAAGATTTTATTCATGAGGCCTTGGAATGTAGTCAGGGCATTCCTCAAACGAAAAGGCATCATTAGGAGGTGGTAAAGCCCACGATCAGTCCTAAATGTCATTTTGACCTCATCACCCTCTCTCATGCATATCTGATGATAGCAAAACCCAGATCAAATCTTAGTAAAGTACCTTGCCTCTTTTAGCTCATCAAGCAAGTCATTAATCATGGGGATGGGATACTGATTCGTGACCATAATTTTATTCAAGTCTCTGTAGTCAATGCACCTTTAGAAAGATCCATCTTTCTTCTTGACTAACAGGGCAAGAGATGCATAAGGAGAAGAGCTCGGCTCATAATCCCTTCTCAAGCAACTCCTTAACCTGCTTTGCAACTTTTTTGCATTTACACTTTGAGAGTTTGTAAGAGGGCTTGTTCAATGGGGCTTCTAGATCAATGGGGTGATCTATCTATCTCTTAGGAGGGAGGGATGTAGGCATCTAAAACAAATCGTTATACTCTTCCAATAAGGTTTTTAATGCTAAATTATTGGCCACTTTTGAGGAGTAACCTATGATCTCCTTATTCAAGTCCAAAATAAATATTAGTGAGCATTTCTTAAATTCTTGTTTGAGTTGCTTTGTTGTAATAAATTGAAAATGTACATTATTTTGAACTCTCTCTAAATGGATGAGCGGCCCTCCATGACAACTCCATATACAATTGAGATAAGTCTATAGCAATTTTGCCCAAGTGTTTTATCTAGTCACAACCCAAGACTACATCAATGGCTCCCATTTCTAATGCAATTATGTCAATTGATGCCACATAAATTTCAACCAAGCATAGGGGTACCTTAGAGAATATGTGTGTGCTAATTTTCTCATTGTCGTTGACCACTTAAACTTTGAGGGGATGCTCTAATTTTGTAGGAATACATTTTAGTCTATCAATGGCTAATTTATTGGCAAACCTATGTGCTACCACTATCCACTAAAATGAATTCACTCTTTCCAAATATTTTTCCTTGAATGTGAAGTGTGCTAGTGCTCATAGAGCCTATCCATGTATCCATGGAGATGGAGAAAATGGAAGTGGCAACATAAGGGGGTGTGGTAGAGACAATCAAACCAGGGTCACAAGGCAAGCAACCACTCAAGTAAAAGGAGAACCTATGTGATGGGTCATACAACTATGCTTGCTCTAAGTCCTCTTCATACTCATCATTTTCAGCATGTACCATGGTATTTATATCATTCAAAGTGTTTGAATTCTCATATTCATTTTTCCAATATTCCATGACATATATCCTATGAACCTTGACCTTGGCTCTTTTGTAAGGGCATTTTGAGGCATGATACATTGTGCACTTATCCCCACACTTAAAACATAAGCCCTTTTCTTTTCTATCATTTATTGCATCTGATGGAATAAATTTTTGGCCATTTTAGCCATTCCGCACATGGGCTTATGCATTCTGTGGCCTATTTTCAATATGCTTACCATCTCCATGTGGGATTGTTGAGCGATAGGCATGTGGGATTCTGTGGCCTATTTTCAATATGCTTACCATCTCCATGTGGGATTGTTGAGAGATAGGCATGTCAACCCACTGTATCCAAGGGTGGATAAGGGTAGATGAGTATGAATGGACTGGAGGGTAACCCTAGCCATCTAAAGGCATGTTCTTGTACTTTGAGCTCTCTTCTCCTTCTTGTGCACACTTTCACATGCTGCAACTCTGATATTCTAATATGGTATCAAAGCCATCCCTGATCCATTGACCTTTCCACAATCACCTCTTGGCTTAAGTGCACAAGAGACTTTCATTTCTTCAACTTATCCTCCTTTCCACCATAGCCAATTGTTGTAACCTACCTTCATTGGAGGAACTAGTGTGAGCAAAGAAGGCCATATTAGCTCTTGATTTCTTTTAAAAACTTCTTCATTAGGTAAGGGTGCCTAGTGCCTCAAACCTCAACATTGGGCAACCAAGAAGGTGGCATTAGGAAAAATGTAGAAATTGATAGCATGGACTCCATTAGCCTGCTACGTGCTAAAGAAGGTGCAATGTTGGCAATCATTATGGGGTTTTGCTAGTCCCGGAAGTGGGCCATCTTCACCCACAAGGGCTCCCAGAAATTTCTTCTCTATTGGTCATACTAAGCAAACCCCAATTGTGTTTTTTAATGGCAGCCATAGCCAAAGCTTCAAAGCACAGTTTTTTTAGTTTTTCTATTTACTGAAGTCATCAACATTGATTTTAATCATTGATTAAGATTTTGTGAAGTGTATTGCAAACCTAAAAGATTTAAACTCGATTTGTCTTCAACCAAAGGAGACTCCTCAAGCCAATTACAAAACTGGTTAATGTCAAGTGCTTCACCTATGCTTGGCAATGAGTGCTTATTAGCACTAATAATAATTTTTTAAATCATTGCTTGATTATTTTCAAAAATTTGAAAAGCTTCAAACCTTAAGCATGATTCAATAAGTGCTTAAGTATCACCATCAAATTGACCATTGTAAGGCTATGTGTTAGTTATAAACACAAAGACCATTGACATCATCTCTTATCTCATCTTTTAGAACATCACGTTTGAGCCTACTACTTATTAATATAAACATCATTTCATTTGCTTCTGCACTGATTGGCTATTGTGTAAAGGATTAGACATTGTCATTGCCTAGTGCAATGGCTATAAGACCTTCCTATCATGGCCATGGCCTATGCCGATGTCAAACCTCAAATTCATAAGTTTGATGGAAAATACTTTCATCTGTTGTAGCCATAAGTGAAGTATAAAATGATGGAGAGGGGTTAGTGGCCCTTCATCAAAGGGACCAAAGTTATTGACCCATCCAACCCAATCAATGTAGAAGATGATGAAAGAGCCCAAGCCATTATCGTGCTTCATTTGGATACTCAAGCATGTATTTGTGAAAAAATAGGAATATCTATTTGGAAAGGAAGATACATGTTTGCAACACATGTACACATATATAATTTACATATGTATGTATAGCACATGTGCGCAAGTGCACGTGCACACACACACACACACACACACACACACACACACACACACACACACACACACACACACACACACACACACACACACACACACACACACACACACACACACACACACACACACACACACACACACACACAGAGAGAGAGAGAGAGAGAGAGAGAGAGAGAGTGTGTGTGTGTGTGTGTGTGTGCGCGTGTGCACGCGCGCGCTTGTTAAAAAGAGAGATATAATGAGACTTTACTAATTGACTTTATTTGATATTAGGATGTTGACTTTAACAAAAACACATGGATTGTTGTGGCAACCAAGAGTAAGCATAGAGTATCAAGTCTCAACTATGGAAATGATTTAGTAGAGGGAAGTTCCATATGTGCAAGCATTGACTTTTTTATTTTAGAAATTCTCAAAATGAAAAGAGCAAGTAATAACAAATATGTATGGGCAAAAACTATAGTGATTTTTTACAAAGGGTCAACTTAAGCAAATATTGCAAGATAAAGATAATGGGAAACTCCATGGCATAGCATGACTTCAAAAAAACAAGGGAATATTTGAGAAAAACATATATCACATTCAATATTTTGGCAAGGAAGGCACTTAAAATATCATGAGAAGAAATCGATTGAGCTTACTAATAAAGCAATAGGCATATAGATAAAGGAATAAGTGAATTGATTGCTCATAAGAACAAAAACATGTGAGCATCAAGAGGATTGCAACTAATATTTATGTCACGATACAAAAGCAAGTGAAGGCCCTCGATGTGAAAGTTACTTCTCAAAAAGTTTCTTCAACAAGTTTTTAGCCATGTTATGTAAGTGAATTGTAAGAATGGTAAGATGGCTTCATCCTCTAAGCCACGGTTATCTTACTATTCATAAATTCTCAAACTCTTCCTTTTTATGGACTATCATGTAGGAATCTTCATCTAATATAAATTTGGGATTTCAATTGATTTTTTATTTTCATGAACATATCAAGCTGTTTTTACCTCATTTGAGCTTTGAGATGATTATAGGTCTAGTTTTTAACACTAAAGTATTTCGTTCATACTCTTTTCATTCCCTTGGATGTTCATCAACATGTTGTGCTTCCAAAGTAGTCCATAATGATGGTGAAAGTAATTGTTGGGTTTTACATTACATCCAATACTTGAGTTTAAAATAAAATGCACATGTAAATGTGATGGTATGCTCTAGAATGGTTAACTATTTTAAACAAATAAATTTATGAGGGTTTTGATTGTGCAACCACTAGATTACCAACTATACATAGTTCCATGTCTAATGAAAATGATAGACATGATGTAGATGGAATTCAAAGCTACTCATTCGATGCATGATATATATGTGCTTATGAAGAATGTGGGTGAATATTTGAGTACCATAGCCTAATATTCAATGTTTGTAAGTGCACTTGGTTAGTGAAAATATATTGCTTTTTGTAAATCTGATAATGTTTGTGAGGTGCTTTAAAATGATAAAATTTGATAATATCCATGATGTGCTTTGATATGAAAATGCTAAAAATAAACTCTTATACAATGGTTTACATGTAATTGTTTGCATGGGACTAGCACACTTTTTATCAGGAGTTTCCAATGTATTGGGTTTGGCATACCCAAAGAAAGAGAACGGTTAACTCTACTTTATTGCTCTACATCTAGAGACTGATGCTACTTGCATCTACTCATCATCGTACATAAGGGGTGCACTTCCTTTGCGATGTTATGCAAAGTCAATAATGTGTCATACTCTCCTTTTAAGAAAGATCACATAGCAAAGTGTATTATGAAGAATGGCACATATCTTTGTTGGGAGCTCCCTTTAGAATATGTATGAAATATGTATGCACAACAATGTTTTTGCCAATAACACACTTGCCACACAAAGTATGGCTTACGGGGCAAAGCACACCTAGTCTTCATAACCCCATACAAAGTGTGCCCTAGGTAGGTAGCACTTAATATCTCGAATCGTCTCTGGTAAGGTGTAGTGTAATGATAAAAGTGGCCTCTTTTGTCTCCAATTGTCCTTGCTCATTATCATCTCATGCTTGTGAGTTCATGATTCCTAGTGTTGTGGGCTCTCAATAGTTTTCTTTGTCTTGTGGGTATTAAGAACATTGTTCCAAAGTATTTATTATGTGAGGGGTTATTGTTTCTCTTTAGTCATGATATTTATCATGTAGTTCTTGTGAAGTTATGAGTTCGCTATTAATGCAATCTTTTTAAATGTTTTCTTTATGTAGGGTCTAGGAAACTTTGTATTCAAAGAAATAATAAGGGATCCACCTTAGCAATCAATTTCCTTATAGTATTGCCAAAAACTCTATGGGACAATGCTTTCCAATAAAGTAATATAAGAAACTAGGACGTCCTTGCAATCCACGCATACATAGATAGTACTATCATAAAACCTTCACCAAAGGAATTCATTACTCCAAAGATCATTGGATTGCATGAGGTGAATTGTGTGGAAAGAAAAGTAGGGAAAAATGATTGCATGCAATTGAAATTTCTTTAAAGAATAAACATTTACTCTTGATGTGCTTAAAACAATGCCAACACAACATACTTTATTTAATAATTTGCACATTGATTTTGTTCATCCAAAAAAGGTTAGAATTTGTAGCAACTATAGAACATTGGCTCAAAAAGTAGGCTTTGGAGATATCGATGAAGCATGATGCAATTGCCTATCAAGACTTTCCATACCAACTCTAAGTGCTTCTTGTTCCTTACTCAAAGAAAACAAGTACTTATCATGAAAGATATCATATTTCAACCAAGAAAAGAGGAAAAGTTAAACATAGAGAATGCTACAAACTTGAAAAAGAAGGCATGCCAATCAATGCATGTTTTTCTCACCATGATCTTTTCTGCTTTGATCAAACGAAGCATATGAGATAGTTTGGCCTTAATGCATTCAAATCCTTTAGATGCAAACCACCAATGTCTAGTGCAAAAAATAATATATTTCTTTCGTGTTAGAAAATAACCAACTCAAAGAAAGATTTCATATTCACAAACAAAGATTCGGTTAAGTTAAATGATGTCCCAAACACTAAGCATAAACACTTTTTGTACAAGTAAAATTTCTATCACATGGTGGATAAGCCACACTAGGAGGACTAATTATCAATGCGATAGCAACCAATAACTTAGGTATTAAACTTACAATGTTCTCATGCAAAGTTGCTTGCATGTAATATTTTATTAGGAATGGTAGGGAAGGATAATCTAGGAAAGAATAACTCTAATATTTTTCCCATTCCCCTTATTTCATACCTCTTACTCCTTTAAGCATATTCATTTATAAGACATTTATGTGCAAGAATACATCACTGAATATTTATGAATGTAAGTCTAGAAAAAGCATTCTCTTCTAGAAACTTCTTGATGAGGGCACACATTTTAATGCCATATTAATGGTCAATGAATAGGTTAATACAATTAACATTCATAGAAATCTAAGATTTAATGTCAGGTGAATTGTATAGAGTCTTGAAGAGAAAGTTTTTGATTTCCAAAGCTATGAATTGTATAGAGTCTTAGTGAGAAAGTTTTTGTTTTCCAAAGCTATGAATTGTATAGAGTCTTGGAGAGTAAGTTTTTGATTTCCAAAGCTATAGTCACTTAAGTTCTAATATGATTTAAAAACCTACAAAACTTATTAAAGGTTTTTGCATCAATTTGAGACTTTTTTCTATGAACATTGAATATGATTGGCCCTTTTTAAGAGGGTGAGAAAAGAAGGTAGATAAGCCTTAAGTTTTCCCTTTTCCATACTATTTAAGTTTACATTGACATTTAGGAGGCGGTAAGAAAATCTTAACAGACAACATCAAATGTTTAACCCTTTCTGTCACAACTAACACGAGTGTCCAAGTTTGTGCTTATGGAATTGCTTTCCATATGAGATGATTGGCACGACAAGATTATCTACTTGTATCACTTCTCTTCACAAGGATCACTAATCCCTTGCTTAGAAAGATCGATAGGAAAGTTCAACTAGGCGCTATCAAGGGACTACTCTTACCAACTAGAGGCCCCTTTTGTGCCCAAAATTTTCACTCTTGATAACTCAAATATCATCGTGAAAAATGAAGAGACTTTGGATGTGCTCCTTGATGCTTCTCTCTCTACTATTTGAGTCATAGATTAGCCATTGCAAGATTGAGCTAGTTTACTTGAGATGGGAATTCCCCCTTGACTAACTTCTCAAACACAACTTTAAAGTATTCTAGCATGGTGCTATCTCTTGCTATTTAGCATAGCTAGTGGGGGATGGTTGTCACCTCAAAACAATGCTTCAACTAGATGAAGAAAATTGATAGGAAGTTGAAAGCCCTCTTCTAAATGGCATCTAGCAGGTTGATGGCTAAGATCTCTTGGGGAAGTCTAGGGAAAGAGATCACATGCTTCTTGTGGGCAAAAGATGGTAGGAGAGGGTGGAATTTTGTAGCTTGGGATGTAATCAATTGGGAAGAAAATAGTGGATTAGGATAATAGAAGTTATAGAAAAAGGCTAAAAGACTTGTTTTTTCAGAATCGGGAGGATGGCACATGAACAACCTTGGTCTTGTATCCTTGAACTCTAGATATCCCAAACTATAATCAACTCAACGTCGGGGGGTTTTGCATGATGGAAAGATGCCCTAAGGGCCAAGGGGCACGATATCATAATTAAGGATTTGGTTATTGCTAGTGTTATAGTTGGTGTGCGGAAGAACATATTTAATGTAATAGAATGGGTTGATCCTATGGATAGGAGGGAAGATTCCTATTTTCTTGAGATTATTTGGCCTTTTGTTGATGATCCAACCCACCACTCTTGCTTGCCTTTTTTATGATGTTAATAATCCACCATGAACCACAAATGCATAAACTAAATTCAATTAAAATAGAGCATAAGGAAAATATAGAGAGAAATACGCAAAGAAAAGCATAACACAAACTAGGTGCAATCATCTCCCCATGTGTTGGGAGGGCTCTCCCTAGTGCATGTATTTATAATATTTTATTGCTCTTGTGCCAAAATCCATGCTTTTCTTTCTCTTTCTGAATAACTCCCCTCTCCCTAATATTTAGACACTTTCTAAAATGTTATACAATATCTTAGGCTAAAAAATAGTAATATTTCCCAACCTTAGAAGCATACAATAGTATGCCTAGTGCTTCATGTGCACAAATGTATTATTAAAATGACTAGCACTTCATGCACACAAATACATTATTTCGCCAAGGCTAAATACTTGTGCTCCATTCACTACTTTATAAATTCTAAGGCATTCTCCAATTTCCCAATCTAAATATTTGGACATCAGTATCACAAGACACATTAATCCTTGTGATGTCCACCTTGCATAATGCAACTGATGCTACATGTTCACACGTGCAACAAGTCATGATTGTGCGGCAAATTGGTAGAACATATGATCCATGTAAGATATAAAAATCCAATCACTTGTGTAGGCCATTATGAATCAATAATGAACAATTGCTTGATAATTTAATATTCATAACTGAAGCCTAAACTGAGTATACGGATTGTAAGCAAAGGAGTAAGATGCTTGGATGGCATCGAGGATACTCAATTACATTAGTTGATAACCATGTAATGATGGGAAGAGCTCATAACCTAACCTGTAATTATTGAATGAGGTAGATAACTTTGGCTTTGCAAGAGAAAGGACTTAGAGGTAGTATGTTCTCCCTCCTTACTCAAATTAAAGGAGAAATGTATGAAGAAATACAACTTTTCTAGCATTGGATATGGAAAAAGAGAACTAGTTGTGTCTAGACAATGAAGCTTCCCATTCGAGATTGGCTGTAAGAAAGCCCCCAAATAAGTGGGCAAAATGACTATATGTAAAGTGATTGTATTAATTAAGGATTTGGAGTGGATATTTATATCTTCTTTATCCTCAAATTACCAGTATAAAAGTCGAATTATCATTTCTCTTAGTAGTCCAACCATCAGCTATTTAAAAACCTTATTTACTTACTTATAATTCCTTAAACATTATTATTCAACCTCCCCAATTTGAACTACAACCCATAGTATACAAACTCCAATATTCTCAAAACTTTAATCAAAGAAAGAACTCACTTAAAAACTTCTAATTCATTCTTACTTCTATTAATACTTTAATACAATCACTAATATTTACTAATTACTATTTCAGCTTTGAATGGTATTTTACAAAGGAAATGTATGTAAATGAAATCCAATATCCATTAAACTTTAGGAGCATACTTTGAATAGAAAATTAACTATAGTCTTTTTTCAAATTCCCTTTCGATTCCTTCATTATTAAAAGTTATTAAATTTTCCTTATTACCACTCAAAAAAAAAAAATATTTATAATAATTATATCCAATCGTAATACATTAAAATTTATTTAAAAAGTATTCCTCATGATTAGTGTAGTTTGCATACTAGTTTGTATCTATAGATTCTTTCATTTATTCTTAATATTCATTAATTATTCCTCAAAAATATCTAAAAACTACTATTTTTACCCTTGAAAATTTAATAACTTTAACTCTACGGTTCCATTTGAACTAATATTTGATAAGTGAATCTATATTAACCTAATTCAACTATATTTTTAGGCCTTGATCTTAATATTTTGTTAATGTCCTTAAAATTTATTAGTTACAATAAAAAACTATCATTTTTGGTACTAAAAAGCATAAATCTTTTAGTATATTAATCTCCAGGTTATGAAATTTCATTTCTAGACTCATTTCCATGTATTATAACTCTAGTTTGATTCGTTTCTTATTAAGATTATTCAAAGCTCTTAATTTTTCTTAATTATGGCTTAAAAATACCGTTTTAACCTATTTTCAACAATTTCTCTAGCATTTCAATGCAACCAGTGCAAGAACTCAGATTATTTCTATTCATTTAACACTCAGAGATAAAAAACTTGATACATTCAACCATAAATAATTAATTCTATCCATTTTCATTCAAATTTTTATGAAAACAAACATACCTAATTAAGAAGATAAATGAAGATGTTCCATTGTATTTGGGGGTACTAGTGCTTGCTCCTCCTCTCTCTCCCTTCACTTCCAAAAATCTTCAAATTCTTTAATCTTTTGTTTTTCCCACAAATATGCACTAATCTCCTCTTAATCTTGTGGAAAATTTCTCTCACTACACTCAAGAATGCAAACCAAGAACAGGATGAGGATGGAGGAGATTGAAGAGAGGATCAAATGCAACCAAATGATGTTGATTTCATGGCCAAATTCTATAGTAATCTCCTCAAAAACACCCAAGAGTAATGATACCCACTTTTCTTGTCGTTTTTTCTCTCTTTCTTCAACTCTCCCCCCCGCCCCCCCTCCTCTCAACTTCTTGAATAACCCCTTTTCAAAATTGAGAGTTTTCCCACTTGAATCGGTTTCCCTGACACCTTTTCACATCTCTGGACCTATTTTGTCCCTGCCCACAGCTTCTCGACCTGAATTCTATGTATGCATACTAAATTATACTCGTATTTCTACCCGTCTCTAAAATGTCTATGCCTTTCACTAAAAAATTTTCCACATCCGCTTTTTAGTACTATTATTTTTTCCGCTCCCTAAATTCTCCATTAAAAATATACTGACTCTCAACTTCTAATTCCACCTTAACACAGCCCAAATACGACTTCATAATCTTATTTTTTAAAAAATTTAATGAAAAATACTGTATAATACAGAGCCAAAACTCTTCAGTGTACTAAATAATAGTGTAAAAATGGCTCAAAATAAGCAGTTGTCAACCCTATAAGAAAGCATACGAGTTTATGAATCACCTTTGTTGGGGTTGCTAGAAAGTCCAAGGGCTTTGAAGCAAGGTTGGTGGCTTTATGAATGTAATCAAATCTAGGTTTGCACTATTTTGGAGAGGTCACTAGGATGAATGTTGAATCCATTAAGGCATGGTACTTAATTAGAGCACTGGTGATAAAGCATATTTGGGTATTAGAAGTACTTAGATATTTAGATGAATTCATGCCCATAGAGGCATTGGGGAGTCTTTTAATTGTTGTAAGTCCTCAATAATTCGCACCCTTAAAGGTGTCAAAGGAGTTGTTCATGCAAGGGTTTTTAAGGGGAGGTTTCCAACGGTTTTTAGAGAAAATTGCAAACCACTTGAGGTTGCATGGGGGGGGGGGGTGGGTTTCAGTTTTCTCCCAAAACAAGGGGTTCCCTCCAAAAACCACCCTTGTCTAGTGACCCTCCAAAAAACCCTTGCTATCTTTAGGAAATACCATGTGGAAAGGGAGTCTAAGGCCAAGAAAATGTGATGGCTAAGGAAAAAAGCAGGCATGATTTCTTTTTCTTTAATTTTAAAATGGCAATGGGGGTTTTCAAACCCTCATGTGACATGAAGTTTGATTTGAAAACCATTGAAGAGCCTCATGTGACATGAGATTCGATTTAAAAACCACTTTTACTGATGTTAAAACTATTTCCAAATGGGAATCCTTGCATGAACAATTTCAAAGAGTCGAGATCAAAGTGCTGGTAAGATATTTGTCAATGCCTTGAGCAAAGAAGGACATGTAAAAAGGAGCCCTTAGGCCTTGAGTTGTAAATGATTTTTTATTTACTTAAATGTACATTATTTCTTAAAAAATACTCTATCCTCTCTCCGTAATAAAAAAAAAAAGGTTTTTCTCCGCATTGAAGTTTGCATGGCTTAAAAGATGGCGGGTGGAAATCATTTGGCGCACACTAGTGTAATGAAACCTTTGCGTTCCATACAGAAGAAAGTTGAGGTACTCCTGATCGAGCGGAAGGAAGAATGTGCCCGCCGATTCCGATCTATTGAACTGCAGGAGCTGCTGCGCGGCCAGGGTCTCCGCCATTGAAGCTGTCCGCATTCCTCCTTCACCCCGCAGACTGGCATGGCCGACCACACACGCGCCGCCGTGGAGCATTTCCTGGAAGAATGCAAAGAATCCAGCGACAAGGCCTACAACTCCTTGAAGGCCATCCTTGAGAAGTTGCATAAGCCTGGCACTCGTAAAGAGGCCCGTGTCTTCCTTACCTCCGTGCAGAAACAAGTGCATAGCCAGCTCAATGCATCAGATAGCCTCTCCGTCTACCATTTCCGCATCCATCAGCTCTCTCTCACAGGCTATGAAGGTAAGATTGGTCTTTGATTGGGTCTTTCAGCTAACGCATTATCGTTTTGAATCTTTTGGCATTTTCCTGCCTGTTCTCTTCCTCAAGTCCGTCTTTTAAAGCATCGGAAACGCAGCGTTTGATGTCGGCAACATTTACCGTGCAATGAGGCCATAAGACATTGTAGATGTTTGCTAGCTATGATATGCTCAGAAGAAACCATCAGCCTTGAGAATTCTTTCAGTAGTGGCACCATTCAAGTACAGTCGCATTCTTTTTTCTTTCTTCAAAAGAAGAGAATAGCTCTAATAATGAATCTCTTCGGGACAAAATATCCTGAAGAAAGTACAAGATGAGTCCTGTAAGGGACTTCCAAGATATAATAAAAATTGCACCAAAAGGGGAAGTCTGTTACAAGGCCCGAGTAAATGATCAATCAAGAGGTCTATAGTGCTAGACAATATGTGCATCAAAGTGACGAAATCCCAAAACCTAAGAAAAGCATCTCTCCTTCTCTGAATCGCTGCATACCCTGTCCCATCCTCCACAGGGGGTGTGAAAAATCTCTATCCAAGTTCTCGAGAAGTCTTTGTAGTGGACATATCCAGCAAGTCTATAACGTAACTGCATTTGGTGGTCCAAAAAGAGTAAGTGATGATATTAGCTATTAACTCCTATCCTTGACAATGCCCCTTGGTCCGCTCTGACTGAGAAAAATCTAGTGTACCTATTGTGTCGAAGAGCTGATAAGAAATGAGATAGGAATGACTTTCCTGGGGACATCCTGATATCCATAATCTGGGCCTGGGTTTGTGATCAAAGCTACAATTTCCAAGGTCACTTACATCATTGACTTTATAGTGCCATGAAAATCTATCCCAAGGGGTCGCCTCCAAACCTCGTGAGCCCTGAGGCAGCCCATAAATAGTGTCTCTGCATTCCTCTACCTCTCCAAATCTAGCACAAGCTACTAGATCCCTGCCCAAACCAAGCCAAGTGCCGACTACTAAGCTCTTGCATATTAACAACCCAAAAAGAGTGAAATCTCCTTGGGTTTAAAGCTCATAAAATCTATTCCAAAAGTTAGCTAGGAAAATTGGTGAGATAATCTATTGGATCCAATGTTGGAATTGCTCTTATCCTTCTCATTTGGATCCTTTTGCCCAATTGGTATGTCTGACAAATGAAATGGTGTCATGTCTCTATGCAAAGGGATCTCTCAAAACCCCTTCGGGGTTTGTGCATTTTTCCTGAGGTTTTGCTGCTATTTTGTCATGGTTCTCCTCGGATGTGACCGGTATAAATTTGTCACCCTGTCGTGACCGCGTTGTATCCACTCTTGATTGGTCAGTGCGAGTTCTATTGTCGGTGGATTGAGTGTTGAAAGCAACCATTGATGGTAACTGCTGCTTTGATTTTTCAGAGCACATGGATGTGTCTGAGGTTTCACCGCTATTAGGAGAGACATCAATGAGTTCATTGGTGGATGGTCTCGATGCTTTATTCCTTAGCTTTTCGGCA
The DNA here is from genome assembly GCF_053477565.2 of Lygodium microphyllum. NCBI lineage: Eukaryota > Viridiplantae > Streptophyta > Polypodiopsida > Schizaeales > Lygodiaceae > Lygodium > Lygodium microphyllum. Next base: position 108,704,353 of record NC_141138.1, read on the forward strand.
CTCTTGGTTTCAATCTTCTTGGGGTCTACAGCCACTTGCAATTGCCGTTGTTGTTTCCTTTCTTTTCTCTTCCTTTTCTTAGGCAATCGAGGTGTACCCCTTGAAGACTTGAGACCTTGAACTAGGTTAGTGGTTGATGTGCTTGGCTGGGTCTCAACGTTCTCTTTCTCTAGTGTGTCCTCATGCATCTGCCAGCACCACCAGCGCTGCCGCCTTGCAGATGCGAGTGCTGCCTGTTAAAAAATTGAATTACAGCAAGGGTCTTTTGCCCAAGGAGTGCATCTCTGCTCCTAGATGTGCTTTTAGACACACACATTGCAGAAATTTCTTGGGAAGTGGGTCAGAAAATTTGGGGCTTTTGGGTATTGAGCAGACATTGGCACATGTACCAAAGATTCAGTCTGAAATAGTCTGAAATTGTGCAGTTTGGACAGTAAAATTTTGGGGCTTTTGCATTTGTTGTGCTGCTGAGCACTGTTTGTGCATTGGACAGCGTGTATATTGGATAGTTATGATCAAGTGTGACAGATTTGCTAATTACAACTTGGTATATGCTGTAATTTCTGGAGATTTGCAAATTTCCAGGTTGTTCCAGCTTTGGTTCTTGCTTTTGTGCTCTTTGAAACAATGATATTTACCATGGCCAATCCGGGAGAGAATGATGTATTCACATATGTATCCAAGGAGGATAGATTGGACAGCAATAATTATTCACTATGGTCTTTCATGATGAAGAATGTGTTGATTGCAAAAAATCTTTGGGATTATGTTAGTGGTGAAGAAGTCCATCCCGGAGTTTTGAGCCACACCTCCCCCAGGAAGATGTGGTCAAAGGCTTGCTCTAGCTCAGTCACTTTCCCAAAGATCAGTAGCACAAAAGGCTTGGGACGCACGGGATACTCAAGCATTGTCACTAATTGCACTGGCAGTTCAGTGGTCCATAATATTGCATATAAGGTCTGTTGCATCTTCACAAGAAGCATGGCTCACACTTGAGCAAATGTTTGCTGGAAAAAAATGAGACATTGCATCTCTTACTTGAAAAAAGGAGCTTGAGAATGTGAAGATGAATGAAGGTGATGCCCGTAGGATCATCTTAACAAAATTCAGGACTTGCATGAATAGTGAATATATGTAGATGAGTACTATTTTGATGCATAGATGATCTCTACTACTTTGAATTCCTTGCCACCCTCTTATTTGGCCTTTCACATGGCCTTAAATCTTACCATGTGAATTTCTTTGCAGCCACTTATCTTTCTTAGTTGGTTAGTTTGCTCCTAGAAGAAGTGCAAACAAGAAAGAATAGCGGGATCGATATTATAGCCTTTGAACTTGCGAGACAGAAGGATAAGGGCAACCAATCTAAAAATGCTCTGCAGAGTTTTAAAATTAGAGGTACTTTCTAGAGCAACAAGAAGCAAGGGGACACACACGCCAAGAAGGGCAAGTGCCATCATTGTAAGAAGCCGGGTCACCACATCATAGAATATAAGAAGCATATTGCCAAGGTGAAAAAGGAGTCAAGGATGTCTATTTGTGATGCACCTTCTATTATTATAGAGTCTGTGTCTTTTGTTGTAGAATGTGATTATTGTTTTTACACTTGCAGTTATGATTTTTCTTGGGCTAATAGAGCATTTAGCTCTACTGAGGATGCTATTGCTTGGTTCTTTGATAGTGGTGTTTCTAAGCACATTACATCCCACAGGGATTTGTTTTCCTCTGTTATTGCAACTCTGTTGGCAAGTCTATACAATGTGCCAAAAATGCACCTTATGCTATTAGAGATGTTGGGGAGATTGTCTTGAAAGCCATTGATGGCTCTACTCTCTGTTTACAAGCTGTTTACAAGATGCATTATATGTGCTAGGGATAAATAAGAATTTGTTGTCAAATTTTTCTTTAGCAAAGTGTGGTATGCAGGTCATATTTGATAATGACAAATGCATGGTTAGGGATAAACAATTCTTGACTTTGGTATTGACTGGCACATTATGTCATGGTCTCTATGAGTTAGACACTTATGCGATTGATTAGTCAGCCTATTTAGCATCTACTCTTACTCTTGCTATGTTACAAGCAGAGTTGTGGCATGCTTGCATGGGGCATGCCGACTATGGCATTTTGATGCTTATGGAGCGTACTTAGATACTAGATAGCTTACCTTTTTTGGAGAGACCTTCTGAGCATATTTGTAAGAGATGCATTTTGGGAAAAATGCATCGATTCTCATTTCCTCGTGATGTTGCTTTTAAGGCAATAGCTAGATTATAGATTGTGCATACGGATATATGTGGATCTATGCAGACAAAGTCATTGGGTGGATGTATTATTCTGTCACCTTCATTGATGACTTTACTCATTTTTGTTGAGTCTACTCATTGGTGAAAAAGTCAGAGATGTATGATGCTTTTTTGGCTTTTGTTGCACTTGTTGAAAATCGATTTGGTTGTAGGATCAAGACTCTCTATTCGGACTGGGGGGGGAATACACGTCTTTCTTGTTGAATAATTTTTTGAAGCAGAAAGGCATTGCCCATCAGTATACTACTGCATATACTCCACCACCGAATGGGGTTGTAGAAAGGAAGAATTGGTCACTCATGGAGATGGTTAGATGCATGCTGAAAGCTAAGAATCTACCACATGGCTTATGGATGGAAGTAGTAACGTGTGCTTGCCATGTTTTGAACAGGTGCCCTACTAAGGCATTGAAAAATGTCATGCCTTTTGAGGCTTGGAAAAGTCCGAAACCTTCAGTTAGCTGCTTTCGTACTTTTAGCTGTCTTGTATATGCGCATATTCCCAAAGTACTAAGAAAGAAGTTGGACAACAAGGCTGTCAAATGCATTTTTGTAGGGTACAACAATGAGGGCAAAGGATACAGACTGAATGATCTTGTTTCCAAGAAAGTCTTTGTCAGTAGGGATGTGATTTTTGATGAAAAATTAGAATTATCCCTTGCTGGTTTTGATACATATCAGGCTGCAAATGATGTGTTTGAAGGGCTACTGGCCATTTCTTTCGGTGATACAATTGGAGTTTCACTAAATGAATAAAATATTCAGCCAGTTGTTCCATTAAGCAATGCAGAAATTCAGCCTATGGTTGATCTGAATATTCGGCAAGATACTAAATTTGAGGTCTATCAAGAGCTTGTACATAATCAAGAAGCTAGGTAGATGCCTAGATGGGTGCTTGCAGACTATGAAAGATAGTCATTTGGATGCTCCTATTGTTGGTCGTACTAGAAGACAAGCACATTTGCATGATCATACTAACACAATGGAGTTTGTTATGGCAGCACACACTTGATGATGAGGAGCTTGATTGTTTTGAGGATGCACAACAGAGTGTGCATTGGATGGTAGCAATGCAAGGTGAATTTGATTCTATCATAAAGAATCAAACATGGCATTTAGTGGCATTTCCTGTTGGAAAGAAAGCCATTGGCACAAATTGGGTCTATCAGCTGAAAAGAAAAGCAAATGGATCCATTGATAAGTATAAAGCCAGGCTTGTGGCAAAAGGCTATGCGCAAAAGAAGGGCATTGATTATGAGGAGACATTTGCCCCTATATTCCGTACGACCACCATTCAGTGTATGGTTGCTTTGGCTGCCCATCATGGTTGGATCGTGCACCAACTTGATATTAAAACTGCATTTTTACATGGGGAACTTCAAGAAGAAGTGTATGTACAGCAGCCCATTGGTTTTGCAGTTGAGGGGTTTGAACACTTGGTATGCAAGCTGAAAAAGGCTTTGTATGGTTTAAAGCAAGCTCCACGAGCTTGGTATGCAACAATTGATGTTTTTTTACTCAGCCAAGGGTTCATTAACAGCCCATTAGGGTCTACTCTTTACGTATGCAAAGAGGGGGGATCCTTCCGTGTCATTTGTATAACTGCATTTTTACATGGGGAACTTCAAGAAGAAGTGTATGTACAGCAACCCATTGGTTTTGTAGTTGAGGGATTTGAACACTTGGTATGCAAGCTGAAAAAGACTTTGTATGGTTTAAAGCAAGCTCCATGAGCTTGGTATGCAAAAATTGATGCTTTATTACTCAGCCGAGCTTTCATTGACAGCCCATTAGGGTCTACTCTTTACGTATGCAAAGAGGGGGGATCCTTACTGGTGATTTGTCTTTATGTGGATGATATTTTGCTCATAGGAACAAATGCTGATAAGATTTGAGCATTTAAGAAAAATTTGCGGCAAACTTTTAAAATGTCAGATTTGGGGCCTTTGCGTTACTATTTGGGCATTCAGTTTATCCATGATGCTAGAGGCATTGGATTGTCACAGTCTAGACATATTAATAAACTCCTTGAGAGATTTGGCTTCTAGGATTGCAAGCCAGTTAGCACACCGATGGAGACTAGACTCAAGCTGTCTTTGCATGATGACAATGATTTTTTTGACATTCATACATATGCTCCAACAGTTGGGTGTCTCATTTATTTATACAACACAAGGCCAGATATTTAGTTTGCAGTTTATGCACAACCCATGCATGTCACATTGGCAAGCTGTGAAGTGTGTTTTTCATTACTTGCAGGGTACTAGGACTCTTGGATTGCTTTATGCCAAGGAGGGATCATTGTAATTATATTCTTACAGTGATTCAGATTGGGCTGGTGATTTTGATTCACGTCACTTTACTAGTGAAAATTGTTTCTTTCTTAGCTCCTCTTGCATCTCTTGGCTTAGCAAGAAATAATCCACTATTGCCATATCGTCTTGTAAAGCTGAATACAAGGCAACTTTCACTACCACAATTGAATGTGTATGACTGAGATGTTTGTTGGCTGATCTTGATGTATCTGTCACGGAGCCTACTCTTTTGTTTATTGACAGTTAGAGTGCCATTGCAGTAGCACAGAACGTAGTGTTTCATGCATGCACGAAACACATAGAGATCCACTATCACTTTGTCAGAGAGAGGCTACATACAGGAGATATCAGCCTTGTCTATTGTCCTACCACCAGCAATGTGGTAGACATCTTCACTAAGGCTCTTCCTTGCGGCGACAAATTTGAAGCATTTCATAATGCTTTAAATTTGATCTCCTTTGTTGGATGATCCTTGTATGTTGATCACTTTTCACTCTAGGGGGGTTTCTTGGGTTTAACTCACGCCTATGCTCACAGAGGAGTGTCGGTGATCTGAAAAGAAACTGGGGCACTTTTTACTCTCCTTACAATGGATTTTTTTTCCTAGTTACATTATTTTCTATTTTATGTGTTTATGCTATAGAGTTCGGTCACTTACCTTGTTTTACACCTTTCGGGTGTGAATGCACATTAACAACCCTAAGATCTAAGGGTCGTACTGTGTACTTTCATCACACTTTTGGAATTGCATTGGGAGTCGTGCTGTATTTTCACTCTCGCTCTCTATACTGTCTATAGTGTATTCCCAACTGAGAGCTTCCATCTCCATTCTCACATGAACCTCTAGTGACATTAGCCTGATCATGGTTATCTGATTGTACATTTGATCGAAGATCTAGCCATATCTCCCAAGCCATGGTCAAGTACTCGATGTGAGCAATGATAGTTGGAGTGCAAGAGAGAAAGAGGAAAGAACAGATGTGGGCATTCAATTTCTCCCAATGTGTTTGTACTTGCATCAACTCAGTTTTCTCGTTTGTAGAAAGCTTGGAGGCATCATGGGCTGTAGGATGGTCTATATCCGTAGTCATGAGCTCTACCAAATCACAAGACTCCAAGATGGCAAGCATCATTACGTGCCGAATGTAGGAATTCTCCTAATCAAGCTTTTGATTTGAAGAAAGAGATGGCAACATGGGGACCTTATGGTCCATAATAGCTTAAAACTCCGTGTCAATTTCGGTTGACATTGTAAATTGAATGACTTGCATAAAAACAAGGGCAGCCCCCTCTAACTTCATGCATAGTGCTAGTGCTTGTTAGGGCTTCCTCTGCCCATCCTCAAAGAGTTTCACCTGCTGGAGGCGATGAAAACTCAAAATTTGCCTCAAAAGGTTGAAAACACAGCCTTTTCCCCCTACACCAATATCAAGGACCTGCAAAAAACAGCAATATCACTCCTTTGTGTAGACTGTAATGCAAACTTTTGTCGTGAAGAATCCTCCCGATCAGGTCTGCCCATGATCAATCTCCTTCTACACTACTTTGATACCATGTTGGAGTGCAGCGAATGTGGAAGCATATGGACAAGACTGAAAGGCAATGAACACGAGAGAAGATGCAGAGAGAAAAGAGGCGGAAGAATGCATAAATTTGTAGTCAATGGATTGGTGAAATGAAGAGGGAAGATGTACAAGGGCTGTTGGTTTATCACCTTGAGCCAGATCACTCTCATCAACCTGGAAAATAGAAGTGAGGAAGGCAGGCTGCACAAGTGCTATATATAGCTCAAAAAGGAATGATAGAATATGGCAGGTCAGCCAGCCAAATCTGGCCGATTGCTACCAGATTTGGCCAACCTGCCAAATCTGGTCAAAGTACCACCAAACTGGCCGCCATAAATGCTGCAATAAATGCGATCTGTCAGCCTGCCCTCGTGGTACTAAAACTGCCCACCGAAACTGCCTAGACATTGGCGCCTGCTGAAAAGGAGGCCCAAATAGCTGAGAGGAAATGCATAGGTCTCTCCAAGAGAATCGGTTGCACCAATTGTATCTTGAGAATGCTAGTCCAAGGGATGACTAATCTCTAACAAAGTGATCCCGGTAATGCTCCATCCTTGATCCTAGAGGGAGAGGTGGTTGGATCCAAATTCTCCCTATTTCCACTCTCAAAATGCCAGCTGTAATGACTAAATTCAGCTCAGGTTGGGTAAGGGGTAGTTTAGCTCCATCCAGACTATAGTCAAATGGGGGGAGCCAATTGATGTCTAGTCCATGTAGGCTCATCTGTGTTGTCATTTGTGAGTACCAACATTCTTTCTCCCCTTTGCTTATTGTTTGGAAGAGGCCAATGCCAATCTATAGTATCTATGACGTGGGAGCTCCCATAGCCTATGTAGAAATGTCACTGCTTTAAAGAGTGTCTTTACAACCATGGGTGTTGCCCCTAGCTCCGCTCTAATGATAGGGTGTGGTGTAGAGGCCTTACTCATGATCATATGTGATATCATCAATATTAGTGGCCTCTCTATGCAATTCCAACTATCATAGTGTTCTCTCTTTGGGCGAGTGTGATCTATGAGTGGGGCTAGTCGTCTATGGTATAGGTTGCAACCCCATATTTCAGCTTTATATAGGAGGGTGGGAGTGACTAAGGTGTCAAACAACCATAATTTAGCGTAAGGTTCTTGAAATTGTGCACAAGCACATTGACTCTCAGTCCTGAAGTGCTACATAACCTCTTGCTAATTGGGCTTTAGTTGCTCCCTTCAGTGAAAATCTTGAGCCAGAAAAGGTGACTCCCAAGTATACATACTCCCTTACATGCTCCATTGCATCCCCTCCAAATGTGAATTGATACATATATCAGGTCACCCATGCTGCGGATGTATTGAATACCATCACTTTGGTTTTTTCAAGGTTCATTGTGAGGTCTCTATCCTTGCAAAAAGCGTGCAATGCATCCAAGTGGTGTTGCAAGCCTTTTGGTGAATAAGATATGAGTTCAATATCATCTGCATAAATTAGTATCGGTATCAATACTTCAGCTAAGTTAGCTCCAGTCCCTCCTCCCCTATCAATGTATTCACACGCCTCGTCTATGTATAATCCAAGTAATGTGGGTGAGTGCGTATATGGCCTGTCACTTTCTCTAGAGAGAGAAGGCTGCCATTGTTGTTGCAGTAGACGGGTCATTTCAAGTCAACAAGAGACCCTCTAGGAGCTTATGATAGGCCCAAAGGAGACTATAGCAGCAGGTGACAACATTTGAGAGTTGTTTTAGCTAAGCAACATCATATTCGGCATGTTTCATTAACGGAGACAACTTTCATGGGTGTCTAGACAAGGAAACAATTGATTTTTTCCACTTTCTCACAATTGAAGTTTGAATTTTCTCTCTCCTCAGGATTTTCTCTCATCCTCTAGCTATTCTCATCCTTCCTCAACAATTTCTAGCAAAATCAGCGACCAATCTTTGTTGTAAACCCTAATTTACAATAGAAATTATGGTTTGATAGTCCTAATCTTGGAATGGGTATTTAGTCTGGCAAGAAGGAGAACTTTTGGGTTTAGAGCAAGAAGTGGGTCCCTCTAGGCCACTAAATGCTGATGATCAACAAGAAGATGAAGAATTTGATGACCAGTTCAAAGATAGTTTGAGGAGAGCAATTGATATGTTTGCAGAATTGGCAAAGGATCCTCAATTTACTTGGATTTTGAATTTTCTTCAAAGAAGGACAGCAAGTGCAAAAAAGAGGAAGTCATTCTTTAGGGCTTTGGGACAATTGGATATATTGAAGGAAATGTCACAATTGTCCCAAGATGCTCCCAATGTTGTCAATGAGCAAAAATAGTTGGTGCTAGTGGGGCAAGACACACAAATGCAAGGCCATCTTGGTAGTGCCAATGCAACCGATTTTGGACAATAAGGCATGCGTGCAAGAATGAGGCTGACATGATACTTTGGTGGTGGTACTTATATTTCATGTTATGGTGGGTCAAGGACCATATATAGGGATGCATGGTGTTGTTAGCAGATTAATCAGCTCATGGTTGAGTCTGGACTTGTGGTTCAGTAGGCTGGGCACATAGATTATTTAGGCATTTTATTTGTCATTATTTATTGAGATTTGGGCATTATTTGCAGGCAGTGGGCCAGCATTTAATGCTGGCCGACCAGTCATATTTTGGGCATTTATTTGTCCTATATATTGTCTGGCTCCCTCCTCATTCATTCATTCATTCATCACTAGAGAGTCCTTGGAGAGAGGGAGCACGTTCCAGTGCCTCCACAACCGGTGACTCACATTGTATGTGTACTGTCTCATGTCTTGGTATATGGATTCCATTTTCCGAGTATACATCTGAGTTCTCATCTGTATTGTGTTATCTCTTTCTTTTCTTTTGTCTTGTGTTCAGCTCTTTATTTCAGCACATGTTTATGCTTCCATTGCTGCACCACTTCTGACAGGTGTAATTCTTATGGTATGCAACAACCAATGCATGGAATGCAATGCCCAATGTATTCCGATATGGCAAGTGGAATGCAAAACTCCATGTATGGTAGTATTGGCATGATGCCTAGGGCACAAAGTGGCATGTATGGTAATGCATTTGCACCCCATAGTATGTATGGGGCTCAAGGAATGAATGTTGCTCATGCAAATGCTTCTTATGGTGCGGGTTATGACGCAAAGGCAATAAAGTGTATCCTTTTGCAATAGCCAGTTTATGATAATTTACTCCCAAGGGGGTAGCAAAGGACTATGATGAGGGTGGAAAAGGGGTGAAGTTTGAGGTCTTCACTGGTGTACAAGATAGGCTGAAAGATTTGACACTCATTCAACAATTTGAGGTAGCTTATTCGAGAGGCAATTTCACCGAATCTTCTAAGATTTGAAAGGCAGCCACTTTCTTAAAGGGTAATACATTGCAGTGGTGGTCCGCACTTCTAATGCAAGGTAGAACAAGACCCTTTGAATTGGATATTATGACTGCTTGCATTACTGCCCCTTACTTTTTATCGAGCTGTCCCTTTTTATGAGCAAGTGGAGAAATATTATTATGGGTTGCCTAAAGGAATTAGGTATTTTTGCATAAAGACCTTCGTGACCAGCATGCCACAACTCATAGAGATGGCAAGTATAGGCGATACTTTGGTGCATGGCATGTCACAACTCATAGAGATGGCAAGTATAGCCGATACTTTGGTGCATGGAAAGTATTCGGGCTTCCAAGATGATGATGAGGAGTTGTTTGAGAAGTATTCAAAGGTTGGAAAGAAGGGCAGATCTGAAAATAGGGCTGAAAAGAGGCAAAAATAATAAGGAGAAACTTTGAAAACACTTGCACAATGCAAGGAGTTAATGGATGCAAATAAATGCTTTGCATGTGAATAGGAGGGGCACATGACAAGGGATTGTTCCAATAGGTAGCATGCTGAAAATAAGGAAGATTAGAGGTAAAGTTTCTAGGAGGTACCTGGTGGAAATTCAGAATTATTTATCAATGGATGCCAAATGGATGAAGAGGGTGGCTTGGCAAACCACTCTCACTTGTTGCAACTTTACTTAGAAGCCTTTTAGTTGGATTTGACTTTATAGTTGTTGGGTTTTCACTTACGCCTCTCTTACGCCTATGCTCACATAGGAGTGTCAGTGATCAGTAGGACATTGGGGCACTTTTTACTCTTGGTATGAGAGGCTTTTTCCCCCAGGCTTGTTGTCTTATTTTGTATGTGCTTATGTCACACACTTACGGGCACTTATCGTATTGGGGTGTGAACACCCCTTTCTACCCCAAGGTTTAAGGGTTGTACTACAGAGAGAGAGAGAGAGAGAGAGACAGAGACAGAGAGAGAGAGAGAGAGAGAGAGACACAGAGACATATATAGAGAGACAGTCAGCTTTGACCCTTTCTCCATCTCACATTTGGTATCAGAGCAAAGCTTTGCTTAGTTCAACTCTGTTTAGCATTCAGGAGTGCTTGCGAGCTCCAGAGGTCTGTAGCTCCACTTGCTCTGCTCTTAGCATCGTCACGAGAAGCTTGGCTAACTTTGGAGCAGATGTTTGCTGGTAAGAATGAGACTCGCATCTCTTTCTTAAAGAAAGAGCTAGAGACATTGAAGATGGATGAGGGTGATTCTATGCAGGATCACTTGAACAAAATTCAGGACTTGCGTGAGCAACTTATAAATGCCGATGATTACTATTTAGATGCGCAGATGATATCTACTACCTTGAACTCATTACCTCCTTTGTACTTGACGGCCTTAAACCTCACCATGAGGATTGCTGCAGAGCTGATTACTTTTCTTCAGTTAGTCAGTCTGCTTCTAGAAGAGGAGCAAACAAGAAGAAATAGTGGTATGGATGTCATAGCCTTTGAGCAAGCTTTTATGGCTAGACAGAAAGGCAACGACAGCCAAGTAAAGAATGCTCCACAGAGCTCTGGGACTTCAGGCACCTCACAGAGAAGTAAAAAACAAAGGGGCATGCAATCCAAAAAGGGCAAATGCCATTATTGCAAAAAGCCAAGTCACTACATCAATGAGTGTAGAAAGTGCATCGCCAAGGAGAAAAAGGAGTCAGGAATGTTTGTTTCTGATTCTTCTTCCACTGCTATTGAGTTCGCGTCCTTTGTTGCAGATAGGAACTATTACTTTTACACATGCAATTATAACACTTCTTGGGATGATCAAGCATTTAGCTCTACTGAGGATGTAGACACTTGGTTTTTTGACAGTGGTGCATCACATCTCGCAGAGATTTATCTGCTTTTGTTGATGCAGCTCCAGTTGGCAAGTTTGTACAGTGTGCCAACAATGCATCATAACCTGTTAGAGGTATTGGGGAGATTGTTCTCATAGCCATTGATGGCTCTATTATTCGCCTATAGGATGCTTTGTTTGTGCTCGGTATAAAGAAGAATCTGCTCTCTATTTCTTCTTTGGCACGTTGTGGATTGCAAGTCACATTTGATGATGACACATGCATGGTGAGAGACAAAGAACACATGACTTTGGTCTTGGCTGACACTTTATGTCATGGGTTATATGAGTTGGATGCTCTTTTAGTTGATAAGTCAACGTACTTGGCATCCACTCTTACTTTTGCTATGATATAGGTAGAGCTATGGCATGCTCGGATGGGGCATGTAAACTTTAGTAGCTTGATGCTCTTACAACGTACACAGATGCTAGATGGATTATCTCTTCTGGAGAGACCTCTTGAGCACTTGTGCAAAGGATGTATTTTGGGAAAAATGCATCGGTTTTTGTTTCCCCGTGATGTTACTTTCAAAGCCACATCTAGGTTACAGTTAGTGCATTTAGATGTATGTGGGTCTATGTAGACAAAGTCATTTGGATGATGTTACTATTTTGTGACTTTTATTGATGACTTTACTCGATTCTGTGACTTTTATTGATGACTTTACTCGATTCTGTTGGGTTTATTCTTTGGTAAAAAAGTCAGAAGTGTATGATGCATTCTTGGCTTTTGTTGCACTTGTTGAGAGCCAATCTAGCTATAGAATAAAGACTCTCTGTTCGGACGGTGGGGGGAAATATATGTCCTCTATGTTGAATTCTTTTTTGAAGCATAAGGGCATTATAGTTAGTTCACTGTTGCTTATACTCCATAGCAGAATGGGGTTGCAGAGAGGAGGAATCGGTCATTCATGGAGATGGCCAGATGTATGCTGAAAGCAAAGAGCTTGCCACACAGTTTTTGAATGGAAGTCGTTATGTGTGCTTGCCATGTTTTGAACAGATGCCCCACCAAAGCATTAAAGAAAATTACATCTTTTGAGGCTTGGAACAGTCGGAAACCTTCTGTTGGACACTTTTGTACCTTTGGGTGTCTTGCATATGCACGCATTCCCTAGGTACTCAAAAAAAAATTGGATAACAAGGCTGTCAAATGCATTTTTGTGGGTTATAGTAGTGAAAACAAAGGCTACAGACTCTATGATCCTGTCTCTAAAAAGGTGTTTGTCAGTAGGGATGTACTATTTGATGAAAAATCAAAATTGTCTCTTGCTGGTTTAGACACATATCAGGCTGCCCATGATGTATTTGAAGGGCTGCTGCCCATTACATTTGGTGATTCAGCTGGACTTTCAACAAGTGAACTCAATGTTCAGCCAGCTGCTCCAATGAAAAATGCAGAAAATCAGCCATTGGCTGATCTGAATAATCAGCAAAGTGCTGAAACTGAAATTCAGCAAGAGCTTATGCACAGCTAGGAGGCAAGACAAATGCCTAGGTCGTATTTACAGACTATGAAAGATAGTCATTTGGATGCACCCATGGCTGGTCGTACTAGAAGGCAAGCTCATATGCATGATACTACACATACCATGGAGTCTATTATGGTAGCAAGCATACTTGATGATGAGGAGCCTGAATGTTTTGAGGATGCACAACAAAGTGTGCATTGGATGGCAACAATGCAAGCTGAATTGGATTCTATCACTAAGAATCAAACATGGGATTTAGTGTCTTTTCCCTTTGGGAAGAAAGCCATTCAAACAAAATGGATCTACAAGCTGAATGCAGATGGATCCATTGACAAATATAAGGCAAGGGTTGTAGCTAAAGGCTATGCACAGAAGAAATGCATTGACTATGAGGAGACATTTGCTCCTACTTCCCGCATGATGACCATCAGGTCTATGATTGCTTTGGCTGTCCATTATGGATCAACTGTGCATCAGTTGGATATTAAAATTGCATTTTTACATGGGGAACTTCATGAGGAAGTATATGTACAACAACCCATTGGTTTTGCAGTTGAGGGATCCGAACACTTGGTTTGCAAGCTGAAAAAGACTTTATATGAAACAAGCTTCTAGAGCTTGGTATGCAAAGATAGATGCTTTTTTGCTTAGCCAAGGGTTCATAAACAGCTCATCTGACTCTACCCTTTACGTATGTAAAGAGGGGGGATCTATGTTGATCATTTGTCTATATGTTGATGATCTCTTGCTTACAATGACACATGTTGATCAGATTTCAGCATTCAAACAAAATTTACAGCAACCTTTTGACATGTCAGACTTCAGGTCTTTGCATTATTACTTGGGCATTTAGTTCATACATGATGCTAGAGGTATTGGTTTATCATAGTCAAGATACATTGGTAAACTTCTTGAGAAGTTTGGCTTATAGGATTGCAAGCCAGTCTGTACACTAATGGAACTTAGACTAAAGCTGTCATTACATGATGACAGTGATTTGTTTGATATACACACATATGCTTCAGTAGTTGGATGTCTTATTTGCCTATGCAACACTAGGCCGAACATATAGCTTGCAACTTTAGCCCTGAGCAGATATATGCATCAGCCACGCATGTCACATTGGCAAGCTGTTAAGCGTGTCTTTTTTTACTTGCAAGGTACTAGATCTCTTGGATTGCTTTATGCCAAGAAGGGACCACTGCAATTACATGCTTATAGTGATTCTAATTGGACTGGTGATTATGATTCACATCACTCCACTGGTGGCAATTGTTTCTTTCTTGGCTCATCTTGTATATCTTGGCTTAGCGAGAAACAATCCATTATTGCTACATCATCATGTGAAGTTGAATACAAGGCAGCTTTCACTACCTCAGTTGAATGTATATGGATTAGATGCTTGCTAGCTGATTTGGATGTATCTGTTACGGAGCCTACTCCTTTGTTCACTGATAGTCAGAGTGCCATTGCAGTGGCATGGAACCTAGTGTTTCATGCATGCACGAAACACATTGAGATACATTATCACTTTGTCAGAGAGAGGCTATATGCAGGTGATATCAGCCTTATCTATTGTCCTACCACTAGTAATGTGGCAAATATCTTCACCAAAGCTCTTCCTTGCGACAAATTTGAAGCATTTTGCAATGCTTTAAGTTTGATCTCCTTTGGTGGCGGATTATCCTTGTACTCTTGATCACTCTTCACTCCAGGCGGGTTCGTTGGGTTTTCACTGACGCCTTACTTACGCCTACGCTTACATAGGAGTGCCCGTGATTAGTAGGACATTGGGGCACTTTTTACTCTCGGTATGAGAGGTTTTTTTTCCTAGACTTGGTCTTATTTCGTATGTGCTTATGTCACACACTTACAGGCACTTATCGTGTTCGGGTGTGAACACCCCTTACAACCCTAAGGTTTAAGGGTTGTACTTTGTACTTTCAGATTACACTCTTTCGGTCTATTGCATTAAGTGTCGTGCTTTACTCTCTACACTGTCTACTGCACTCTAAGCTGAGCTTCAATCCTCCATCTCACAATAGTCAGGCTCAACAGAGCTTAGAAGGTCTAGAGCATTGCTTGATGCTCAAGGGAAAGGTAGCACTTCCACTCCTCTATAGTGATGGACAGCTCTAGTATATAGTGGATCTCGGGTGTATTCAACATGCATCCAGGGTATTGCTAACTGACAATTTATTTACTAGCTGGTCACTGTTAAGTGTACTAGTCATTGTAATTTGTATGCTCATGGATATGGTTTTCATTGCAACTCCGAAAATGTATATTTGCACGAGTGTATGATCATTAGAGTATGATTATTAGATCATGAACATTAGAGGTTGATTATGAGGTGTTGGTTTTCAGCATATGGTTGTTAGATTTTGGTGTATGTCAATGTGCTTTGACCTAGCATGGAATATAGGACTCCTTACCAAAGCAATGCAACTTCATTGTCACAATATGGTGTAATAAGACTTGTTTGAGGATAGCAAGTTCTCCTAATAATCACCAAAGCCACATTGTCTCACATGTGGTAGAAAACGCCACTCTATACTCCACCTTGGTAGATGATAGAGTAATAGTAGGTTGCTTCTTGCCACTCCTAGAGATAGCACTTGTACCCAAAGTGAAGCAATATCCTATTGTTGACCTCTTGTGGTCCACGTTGCCAGCCCAATTTGAATACGTCCAGTCTTGTAGAACCAAGGTTGAATCTCCTGTACTTGCTGGATAATAAATGTCTAGATTGGGGTTTTCTCTTGGAAATTGCAAAGTACTCAAATCAACCTACTGATCAACCAGCTTGGGCTCACTCATGAACCTCGCAAGCAAATCTATAGGAAAGCACAAATCAATCCGAGTGTTACAGTGCCATATCAACAACCCAATCAACTGTTTGTAGCGGGTAGCATCTGCCATTGGTGGTGAATCTACAGGGGATGTAGCTCCATAGAAGTCAAGTGGATCACTGCTTGTACACCAAGAAGGCATCAGATGGCAGCATGATTATCTTGGTTTTGTATGTTGATGACATGCTGATTGCTGACAGGGATACTCATGCCTTGAACTCACTGAAGCAAAGTCTTCATGGCAGCTTTGACATGAAGGATCTTGGTGATGCAAAACACATTCTTGGCATGCGAATACTCAGAGATAGGTCAAAAGGATTGCTCTATCTATCTCAACAGGAGTATATCTCCAAGGTTTTGCAGCGTTTCAATATGGAGGAAGGAAAAACAATCGGCGTTCCATTGCCTCCATATGTGAAACTTGGTACAGAGGACAGCCCTACATCTGATGATGAGAAGATTGAAATGGCCAAGATACCATATGCTTCAGCTATTGGCAGTTTGATGTATGCTATGGTTGCTACACGTCCTGACATTGCCTTTGCAGTGGGAGTGGTTAGCAGATACATGGCAAACCCTAGCAAAATGCACTGGGAAGTAGTGAAAGGTATTATGATATACCTCAAAGGCACAAAGGAGCTATGCGTCTGCTTTGGAAAGCAGAAGGCATTTGTTGTTGGCTTTACAGATGCAAACTATGTTGCTCATGCGGATTGCAGAAAGTCTACTTCTAGGTATGTGCTTACTTTCACAGGAGGAGCAGTCTCTTGGATCTCTAGGCTACAGAAGTGTGTTGCATTGTCTACTATAGAGGTAGAGTATGTGGCTGCCACTTAGGCATGCAAGGAGGCTTTATGGCTTTTACGTCTGGTGGGAAAACTTGGCATTACAGAGTTACCTGTTCTCCATTGTGACAGTCAGAGTGCTATCATGCTAGCACGAAATCCCGCCTTTCATGCGAAGACGAAGCACATACAGGTGAAGTACCACTTCATTAGAGATGTACTTGATAGCGAGAGCATTGAGCTTGTCAAAGTGCATATAGATGATAATTTTGCAGACCTTCTCATGAAGGGTCTTCCAGCAGAGCGGTTTGCTCATTGCCGACAGATGATGGGAGTTGGATAGATATATGTATTTCAGCTTTGTACATACCCAGGCTTAGCTGATTCTTTTCTTCTCTTAAGGCACATTGCCTTTAGGTGGGAGGTTGTTGGGAATAAAGGCCCTTGTGCCTTTTAATGTGCTCGGGTGTGAACACAGCCTTACTTACACATATATCTATCTAAAAAACCTAAAGTGGTACACTCGTAAGTGTATCCACAAATCATGCATACTCTCTCCTCTGCTCTCTCTCACTCTTTGTCTCATTGCTGCTAACGAACAATGATTGTCTCGATCTTCGTGCCTCCCAGTCACTACATGCAAAAGAAAAGAACACTCCACAAAGAACTCAGAAGCAAAGAGATACTTGGGAAATGGAATCCATATACCAAGATATGAGACAATATAGAACCAATGTGAGTCATTGGTGGTGAAGGCATTGGCACTTGCTCCTCTCCCTCCACTAGAACTAGTCAGGTGATGAATGATCAATGAATGTGGAGGAGAAGTTTGAATAAATAGGCAAAAATAATGCCGTAAATCATGTAAGGTCAGCTAGCATTTAATGTTGGTTAGCCAACAATAAATGCTAATATGACCATCATAAAATGCCTAAACAATCAGGATAATATCTTGGTGCCCTAGCCCACTGAATCACAGACTTAGCCATGAGGTGACATATCTGCTAACATAGAGCTGCATGTTGGGGTTGACTGTTGCAGTGTTGTACCTTTAGCCATTGGAGTCACATTGTTCCTTCTCTCTCTTGCGTTCTCTCTTTGTCTCCTCTCCGTGTTCACTTTCCTCTTTCCGTTGTGCACTCTCACAACATTTGCATTGATTGCCCCATTAGTTTAATTGCTTTTGCTTATTGTCTACATTGGCAACATTTGCAGGCTGTTTTGGCTCTTCTTTTGGTATATCTTATTGTCTCGAAGCTCTAGAGGATGACTTCCTCTTCTTGACTTTGTTGCCATCCCTTGAAGAATTCAAAAATTAAGTGAATTGAGTATCCTTTGCCAATTAAACAAAGATATCAGCTTCTGTTCTCAGTCGATCTTTAAACTAGTTATCATATTCTTCATTTTCTTGCCGATCATCAACAGCAAGAGGCCTAGGACCCGCTTTTTGGTCTACACCAACATTATCAGCTTGTTGCCCTTGCTGAGTGCCTTGTTCAAGATCAAACAATGCATTCTCCCCTCCATTTTGTGAATTTTCAGATTGAGAGGCATCGTCACTGCTTGATCCTAGCTCATTGTATGAAGACATTCTTCCTATGATTCTTAGCTGAATACAATTTCAGCACTAAAGCAATGCTTCTGATTTTCAATTGAGTGCTAGTGGCCCATCAAAACAAGGGAATTGATGGTATCCAGGCAATGGAACCATGAAATTAACTTTCCTTCTAAGTTCTCAGGTAGGGTGGTAAATAACCTAATTAAGAATGCATAAAATTCACATAATCTGAAATACAAACGTTATCAATCCATCTAGGACAATGGTTGACCCCAAAATTGGCTCCCCTTGTGGTATTTCTTTTACTTGTATTGCAAAGGGATAAAGTACACAGAGATTGCTCCAATCTTCTATGCTTTTCAATTTCTCTTGCTATCATAAATGACCAATAAGCTTTCTTCTCAGTTTTTCCCTTGATTTACCGAAGGATTGGCCTTCAAGTGACCCTTGGATGGTCAAATGTAATTGGGATGGCTGGCTTCTTGAAATCTCTGGCAATTCCTTGAATTCCAATCACTAGAAAAGTGCAATAATAGCTCTCTCTCTTTCTCTTCTAACTTCCACAATGTTGAAATGAAGGTCAACCGGCCTCGAACAGCCTTTCCCTTACTTGCATGGGCAAGTCTTGCTAAATGGTGGCCTTCTAATTAGTTTTTTCAGCCATTTAATTAATTTTCAAGGATAATTGAGAGCTCCGTCACCTGTCACCGCTGACCTGCCACTGTGCCCCCTGCTATCCCCTCGTCTCTCCCGCTGGTCACTGTTGACTTGCCACTGCGTCCGCCGCGACCCACCCATTTCGCCCGCCTATTCCCTTTGGCGACGGGTTGTACCTCTGCCTCGGCCAGATAGTTGCGCCATCGAGTTGCCTCCCCCCCAGTGCTGCCCCACGCTTGTCACTCGGCAGACGCAGCCCGTGAGCTAGTGGCCAGTTCACCCTATGCTTCCACAAAGGGGGTCATCTACATGGTTCCTTGGTACAGTGGTGTCATAGTGGAGGCATTCGCGCTCCACAACAAGTTCCTCAGATATCCGGGCACCCTACTCTTCCTTGGACTGGCTGTAGAGTATCGCCAGCTAGTAGAGGACTTCGGACGGCTCTTCGGCACTGTCCTTCCCGCCCTCTTCGCAAACGCAGTGATAGTAGCAGGAGTCGCGAAGATACGGGTGGCAGTGAAAGAGACAGAATATACCGCGGTTTCTGGAGATTGAGGTAGGTGGACATTCCTTCAAGTAGCAGGTTATTGTGATTGGGCAGCCAGGGTAGTGCATGTGTTGCTATGAGTTTGGGCATCGATAGCAGACTATATGCGCTTCGGAGCTAAGGTGGCTTCGTCGGCAGGCCCAAAGGTGGATGCGGACGGCTTCACACGGGTCCAAAGACGACAGAGGGGGAGACGGTAGGGGGGCCGCAATCAGCCCCTCAAACACATCCACGACAGCAAAGAGTAGGAGGGCGAGCGTCCCCCCCCTGGGTAGCAGGTTAGTGTGATTGGGCAGCCAGGGTAGTGTATGTGTTGCTATGAGTTTGGGCATCAGGCAGCAGACTGTATGCGGTTCAGAGCGAAGGTGGCTTCGTCGACAGGCCCAAAGGTGGATGCGGACGGCTTCACACGGGTCCAAAGACGACAGAGAGGGAGACGGCAGGGGGGCTGCAATCAGCCCCTCAAACACAGCCACGACAGCAAGGAGCAAGAGGGCGAACATCCCCCTCCCCGGCAAGACCACAGGCCTATGCATCCACCCCCCATAGTGGCGTCACAGGCCACCTCTCTCGAGGGCCCATATCCCCCACCCCCCACACTTGCCGTGTGCATCGGACCACCCCACAACCCCTCGATTTTCCCCCTCCCCACCATCACCCCCGCCAACCACCCCCCTTGATCCCCACCCAATACAAGTGACCACCCTTCCCATCCCCCATTGGAGGAAAGGAGCCCCATATGCCGACACCCTCCACTCACCGGCAGTCGAGCCCTCCCCCCCCCCCCCCCCCCCCCCCCCCACCAACCACCACACAGCCACTACCTCATCCATCCATGTTGCCCGTCACACTTTCCCAAGACAGGCGTAGCTACTACCACATGAGTTTTTTTGCAATGGGCTGTGGTCTTACCTGAGAGTTGCGGAGCACGGAGAGTTCCCACTACCCCTGGAGGTGGGAATCTTCATGGTGCGCAAGTCAAGGAGCAGCAAGGTCCATTTACTAGCACCACCGGATGGACCAAACTACACCTTCTTCCTTTAGATCTCTCACATAGGAGACTGGACGACGACACAGATAGAGGAGGAGGTGAAGAGCCAAGTGGTAGACCACATCTCCCAGTGGATGGGAGAAGGTTGACTGGTACTTTTCTCCCAGCAGTGGCTAGGTTGCATGATGGACATTAATTGGTGGGCTGGGGCCGAGTTTCCACATCTGAGCACTATCTTTCGAGCCCCTCTGTAGTGGTGAGCTCCGATGGATGTGATCGAGTGGCCCTTGGCTCAGGCGGCCCGCTTCTACCAGTGTATAGAGTCTCGCCTCTCGGCTTGGTTGATGGATGCCTTGGTGGTACCACAAGGTGCATCCATCACCCCCATGGTCCAGGAGGGGGAAATGGAGTTCACCATCCAGGCCGGCAGCTAACCGTATCCGCATGTCTCATAGCCCCTCTTCTTCGTTAGCAGCTTCCACACCAAACAGATGTTTGTTCGGTCAGTCACATGTTTCTCCTTGAGTTTACATCTTGCATTCTGGAATGTGAATAGCCTCCACTATAGTGGAGCATGTGGTTTTGGGAAGTTGATTGTTCGGGAGGAGCTGTAGCTTGTTGCCCTTGCTAGATAGATCGACATCTTACTTCTACAGGAGCACAAGCTCATTCCTGCCCAGGCCCATCGAATAGGGAAGGTACTCCTGGGCAGTTCACACACTTACTGGGAGCACGCCATTGGTGTCCATGGAAGGAGTGGACATGGCGTGGTACATTGCCTCGTGTTGGTGCTTCTCATCTTGTGTAGTTTAGCTTCACCACCTAGTGCG
Organism: Lygodium microphyllum; assembly: GCF_053477565.2. Classification (NCBI taxonomy): domain Eukaryota; kingdom Viridiplantae; phylum Streptophyta; class Polypodiopsida; order Schizaeales; family Lygodiaceae; genus Lygodium; species Lygodium microphyllum. The sequence goes on from NC_141138.1 coordinate 108,725,436, forward strand.
GAACTTTCTCTGGGTCGGGTCTGATAGCTCCGGGGATTCGCGGGCCAAGGTGGCATGGGCGACCATCATCCGGCATTGGTCAGAGGGAGGGCTTGGGATCATCGACCCAGAGTATCAGAGTATGGCCCTCTTGGGCAAGCTAGTAGTTCGTGGCCTCACAACAAGAGGGCAGACTTGGGAAGGTCCTATTGTAGGAGGGGCTCCAGGAGTGTAGACCGAGGCTTGGCGGTGATTGGAGGCGGTCCCTGAGATGGATCTTCATGATGGCCCAGATCACCCCCCAGATCCCCCTTCCTACGCAGTCTACTTCGTGTGTGGCAGGGCTTGCGTAAGGCCCTAATTTAGAGCCCCACGGACTGCCAGGAGGAGATAGACTGCTAGTTGGTGATCTGGAATGCCTAGTTTAGAGATCAGGAGGGGATATATATTGGCGAGCGCCCCCACATCTAGTGGGCTGGTTGGTAGGCCGGCCCGCCGGCTCGCACCATTAGAACATGGCAGGAGGTGTATAGGATGGTGGACGAAGAGGGGTTGCAGCGAGCATTAGGTTGTCAGGGAGGAGTTGAGTTGAGGAGAAGGGAGATAGACACAGCAATACCTTAAGAGTGGTTTGCCTCCCCGAGACGAGAGCCGGTAGAGCTTGAGGAGGTATGGGCAGCGAAGTTTTCACCAGCAGGTATCCCCCTACAGGTGGCAGGTAGAGTGGGAGGCGCTCCATATGAAACTTTCTTCATCGTGTGCAGGAGGGGGGGCATTTGGCCCTTGACAGAGGACAACAGGATGAGGAGATAGTTGTCCTTTCATGGAGGAGGGTTCGAGTGGTTGGCCTTCAGGGGAAGACATGGCGGCTGGACCCTTCTGTCTTCTGGGAGGAGCTCAGGGAGTGGCGCCTTTGGATTTGGGAGGGCATGACGAGTTGGAGTGGGATCCGGGAGAGTGGCTATGGTTTGCCATTGCAGTTGCCAAGAAGCCACCAAGGTTCCTAGAGTACACAGCCAGGATTAGCAGACACGTACTGATATAGGAGGACATGGATTGGGCGCCATTGCACAGCAAGCATTGGGCAGAGCACAACATCATGGAGGCTTTCCGACGGAACTTCTGGCGCCGCCTATGGGATAGCTGGAGGCCAAGGAGGGTATCATACTTATGGTTGGTGGCACATGGAGGCTTGGTGGTGGGAAGTTGGTTAGCCCTGATGTAGAAGGAGGGAGGTTGTAAACGCTGCACATGGTAGCCTTTGAAGTCCCCAAAGCACTGCCTTTGGTCGTGTGAGGCGACGCAGCTCGTATAGAGAGGAGCATGCCACATCCTCCACCGTACAACACCCAACCTTGGATATATGTCATGGGGAGCTTTTTGCTGGTAGGCAGTCAGCCAAGGCTATCACCTTTTGTGTGAGGCTGGGATGCAGGACATGATTTTCATTATTGAGGCAGGGTCGTGTGCAGTGGTTGGTTTGAAGGCTCTACCCATCCACCAGTACTAGAGCCCATAGCAGACCGCTTTGAGGTATGGGAGATCATAGGGAGTCTTATTGTATGGCATATTTGGAAGGCACGGTGTCAGGAGGTTTTTGGCGGGGAGAGACTTTCAATACAGGCGACTTTAGTAGAGCTTAGGACCTCCATCATCCACTCCCTTTGCGGCCGATGGGACCAGGTGCAGGGCGAGTCTCGAGCTCGTCGGCAGGAGCTATGTTTCCATTTCATGCGCACTTGGGGCTGCCATGACTTGTTTTTCGTGATGTAGGCAGGCAACCCCAGATGGCGATACACCCCCCCTCCATGGCTTCTTGCCCCGGTCCCCCCTAGTTCGCCCCGAGAGGCTTGCATATTTGATATATATGTGACTCCATTAGCTCCAGCTAGTCTGTTGAGCATGAGCACTTCCTTGTATTCATGTTTTTTCTAAAGTAATATAATTAGCCACACTTTATTTGCAATTTTTTTTTTCAAGAGTTAATATTTCTGAACATTAATTTCAACCCTTGTTTCTACCCAGAAAATTTAATGTGCCCTTCCACAATTAAATTGGCTAGGCTATTTTGACTCCCAAGTGGTCTTGTGCATTAATTGAGTCTTGAACTAGCTTTAATTAATTAATTAATGCCTAGTTGTTAATGTCACCACTTATTGGTCAAATGAATGGCCTAGGCCAAAATTGATACTAGGCACCACCTAGTACCTGACCATTATAACTTATTATAACTTTTGCCTTTGACACCCATTGACATCTTAGGGTCCTTTGTCTATCATTACACAACACATGTGCTTCTCATATTTGCACATTTGATTAATAACTAATCAAATGCTAAGTAAAGCATAAAAAATTCATGTCCTTATGACATTTCTTCCACCTACTTCTTCCACCTACTTTTGGGTGTAGTGGCTTCCATTGCCCTTCGTTTTGTAGTTTGCTCCACTAAGAGATGAAGATTGTTGGATACGACCTTTTTGGAAGTCTACTCCATTGAGAGATAGAGGCTATTCTACTCCCTTTGCTTCATAGTCGGCTCCATTGCGAGATAATGACATTCATCACCACCTTCAGTTTCATCGTCCACTCCACCAAGTGAGAGTGGTTGTTGCTTGCCCATAACTTGAGAGGAGCTACCCATTTGCCCTCCTCATAGGGCTCCATGGACACCAACTCTGATAAGGGCATCAAGGAGATTATCTACGATACCCCTCCCTCACATCCCTCTTCTACTTAGTTTCGGGGGGCCATCTTTGTTCCGTTGCACCCTTAGATACCTTCTTTGTCAACATTGGTGGTTCTTCATTATTAGACACCTTGAAGGCCATGATTCATGAGATTCTAGATTCCCTATCTCCTTTAGAGGGGGATTCCGAGGGGACTTTAGAGCGGGATTCTATTTATTCAGTTCAAGATGGGGTTTCCTATTCTCGTAATTTATCAGGGGATTGTGGTTTTCCCCCTCCTTACCATGGCCATCCACATTCCTTGGTTTGGACTGTGGTTTTCATCCTTCTTCTCTTTTGACATTGAGAACAAGGATTTATAGGCTAGGTTGGGGTCTCGAATGTTTCAGCCATGACTTGGTGGCTATGCCTTCGCATTCTTACTAGCATGGAGAAATGAAGTGAGTGGCTTCTCTCTTGAGGTTGAGCTTTGAGCACTATCAGGATGCCTTGTCTACTATTCTCCCTTATAGGTTTCCTTTCAGGTGGAGTACTTGGTTACTAGGTGGAGGATGTCTCTTTGACTCCTCCTAAGGCACCTTTTTTGGGCCTGAGATGGGATGTTGAGCAACCAAAGGCATTAAGTGTATTGGATTACATTAATTTCTAGTTTGGTTTCCATTTACAGCCCCAAAAAGGCTTCATGTATACTAGTTATTAGTGTTTGGGCGCCACCCGAGGCATTTGGGGCACTACCCTAGAAAGTTTAGTGACTCATGTGCCTATAAATAGGGCATGGCCATTCATCCTATCTACACTTCATGAATCCATCATTCACATCCTATCTACACTTCACACATCCATTATTCATTCTTTAGTGAGTCCTCCTCTGCACTGACTGCTGATCATCATCACCTCCAGGAGAAGCCGATTTGCTGCCACCCAGACTGCTGCCTTGTCAGAGGAGCTGCCCAATCTGCATTTTTCAGTCTGCTGTGTGGAGCAGCCTGCCGTTGCCAATGTTTTCTTCATCAGGTGATCTGTTTCCATGCCGTTCAGCTCTGCATTTTCCAGATGCAACAGCCATCCAGCTTCTTCAATGTCTCCTCCAGCACTCCACCACATCAGCAGCCCTTGCATTTGCTGATTTCAGCTGTGTTCCCACCAACTACTGCTGCATTTTGGTATTCACCAGGTCATGTTGTTGGTCTTAAGCGTCTAGAGCACACTTCAATTGCTGGTTGTCATCTTCTTCCTCTCCGACAGCTCTTAAGGATTGTGTTTTGCTCCCTTTATTGCTTTTCTTCATCTTCCAGTGTATACTTTGACATTCCTGCCCAAAGGACTGCGTTTTGCTTCCTCCAGAGAGCAGCTGCTTTCTTCGTCATCGACAACTCTGCCCATGTTTTGCTCCTTTCACATTGTAGATTCCTTCTAGGTGTTGCCGCCTGATCAGCCAGGATAGTGCAGTCATCTCTGAGCTCTGGTCCATTTATTGATAGGATTTATTCAGCATGATTCAATGCTCGTCATTCTTCATTATTCTTTTGTGTTTCTGAGTTTTCTTTGTCATAGTGTTCGTCGTATACTCTATGTTTCTCCCTGCAAACCCCTCGAGATGATTGAAGGGAAGAGAGTGTCTAATCTCCTCTTCAATGGTGGCCGGTTTAAGGTTTAGTTAGTGATAAAATCTCTTCAATCCAAAACTTCTACTTTTGCAACAGCATTATTATCTAAACTCATTGAATGAGCAGAACTATTTACTGAGTTGAAGATAGCTTTGAAGGTATCTTGTACTAGGTGGGGGTGCTTTTTTTCAGAATTTGAGATCCGAATACATGTGTCATCCTTGGAACATCTGGAGACCGATGGGACAGGCTGAGCGTACTAATGGGCATATGGAGGATATGCTTTGTGCATATGGTTTTGGTCATCATTTTGATTGGGAAGCTCTCTTTTGCCCATTGAGTTTGCTTGTAATTTACTAGGCGTTCGGATACAAGATATATCTTCTGTATGCCAATGTATGATTATGAACCAAAACGGCCGATTGTCTCATGACTTGAGTAAAATGCTGTCCGTTATTGACTTTTAGCTTTTATCAGGATTTTGCATACCACTAAGACTTTGTTTGAGCACTTCAACTTGTATAGAATCATTCAGCTCAGGAACCATTGTGGGCTTTGTTTTGCATGACTCCCGTGCAAACTGACAGTGACTGAAATGTACATTTGAATAGGTCAGATTGACTAGTCATTGTCAACCTTGACTTCGTGGTTCATCTGCATGTAAATAATGTTGTTTTCCAGGTTTCCAAGAAGGAAGGCAAAGCCTCCTATTATTAGAGCTTCCAAGCATTTTTACACCAGAGGCTTGGTCATTTACTTTTTTTGAGGGCATCAACCGCCTTCCAGAAAATACATTCCGTGATAGAGATGTTGCGGAGCTTGGATGTGGAAATGGCTGGATTTCTATTGCTCTTGCTGAAAAGTGGTCCCCTAGGAAGGTGAATATTTTGTTGACGGGCTAGTTGGATACATCTCCTTTAGTAATAGCATGATTTATTTTTTAACTGGCCCTAATGTTGCAGCTTGCTTTTGTTTCTAGTGCAGATGTATGGTCTTGACATTAATCCTCGGGCCATCAAAGCTGCTTGGATCAACTTATACTTGAATGCACTTGATGAAGATGGATCTCCCATTGTGGATCGTGAAGGCAGGACACTGCTTGACAAAGTTGAATTTCAGGAATCAGACCTGCTTGCTTACTGCAGAAATAACAATATTTCACTTGATCGGATAATTGGATGCATTCCTCAGGTATTCAGAGTCTGTGGGCTTTTAAAGATATCTTGATAGGTTCTTGGGGGGTTGCTGCTGTATAATCTTCACAGAAAAATGTCTCTTCTCACAATCACAAGGTGAACCCATGTACTGATAAGTGGGACAACTCTCTTCAACTAAAATGCTGCAGATTCTGAGCCCGGATCCTGATGCTATGCAAAAAATTGTGTCTGAAAATGCAAGTGAAGAATTCCTCTACTCTTTGAGCAACTACTGTGCCCTTCAGGTACAAGAAATCACATTGGTTCAATTTCTATATCATACAGTTGTCTCTAGAAATAGGAACTAAAAAGGAAGATTGATCTTGGGTCTGTGGTCTATCATCTTTGGGTTGATAACATGGAGGCTTACCACTGGGATAGCATATAGACCATGAACGCAAAAAGGGGTTGGGGGGGTCGGGGGACAGGCTACCAAGGCTTGAGATGCTGGAATACTTTTTATGGATATGCTTAATCTTGCTAATCCATTGTACACATTATTCTTGAAATATGGTGGTTGAATTTGCAGTGTTCATTTGGTTCCCTTTGATATTTTCATAAGGTTATGGAATCTTCAGGGATTTGTGGAGGACCAATTTGGATTAGGGCTTATTGCACGAGCGGCTGAAGAAGGAATAGCTGTTATAAAACCGTCTGGTACCATGATATTCAACATTGGTGGTCGCCCTGGGCAAGCTGTTTGTGAGCGCTTATTCAAAAGGAGAGGTTTTCACATCACTAAGTTGTGGCAGACAAGGGTCAATCAGGTTGGAGACTTTACCATTTGACCTGTTTGGAAGAGATTGATATGCCATTTCTCCTTTGACGGAAGTTGGTGTGTGGTAGGTAGGTCACTTATATGATTGTCTTGTTAATTATTTCTGGGCAGGTTTGTAGGCCCAATAATTTGGTTGGCTTGAGAAATATATTTCTTTTGTGTAATTTTGAAGGAAAAATTTATATGCTTAATGATACTAGCTGCACATAGGCATACACAGTGCACAGAGGCACTTGCAATGACTCATGCAGGTACATATAATAAATAAAGAAACTTATTCATGCAGTGACATACAAATGCTCATGTGTTTGCACAAACCTGTATATCATTGCATAGAGGAATGGAGGTAGCCATCAAGGGGCTTGGTAATGCTGGGCTGTTGTGGAAAGTACAGTTTTTTTCAGGAATTTGGCACCTGCTAGAGCAACATGACTAAGTCTATGACATGCTGATTATATTGCAATATCAATAGGTATGGAACTGCTAGCAGATATGATTATAATTTTTAGTAAAATGTTACAGGGACTTTTGAATATGTCAAATTTTCATGGTGCAATATCCTTGATATAGTACACTATTTTTGTCATGGTACAATATGTTAGTTAAAATAGTCTGCGAACACATTGATTATGTCACAATATCAATAGGTTTGGATCTGCTAGCAGATATGAGGATAACTTTTGGTACGATATTATGGGTACATCTAAACACATCAAGTTTTCATGATTCAATATCCTCAATAGATTATGTTATTTTTCATGATACAATATATGTTGTTTAAACACAATATTCTTTTTCAAGATAGATTCACACCCTTAATTTTGTTTGCATAAACATTGGACAACTTGTAGAGTATTATGACTCAAAAGTTACATTATTCAGAGTACTGTTGCTTAGAACCTGTTTTCTTTGTTTTGAACACATGAGACGTTTTGTACGTAAAGTGTTTCATATTTAGATGAAACACATTTCAGACAAAACTTGTATTTCTAAAGAAGGAAAAAGAGACCTGACTTTCCAGAGGTAAAAGAGTTGAGCCATAAATGTTCAAAAATAAGTAAGACACTTAGCTTTTCCATAGCATATGGTGGAATTTTCCTGATGTTGACCATCATTTTTTTACATTTTCTAAATTATATTACATGTAAATTTGTTTTTATTTACTCTTATGTTTTATGAAATTTGATTCTTGCTGTCTTTTAGCTTGTAAGAAATAATTTCCTACATATGAAACTTGTATGAAACCTCCCATTTCCAAAACTCCTGCCTACATTGATTCAGAGGATGGTGCAGATTTGTATGACAGAATATCTAAACACTCTAGCTAGGCATGCCAAATATTGGAATTATAGAGCATTTATGGGACTGTCAGTGAATAGTGATTAACTTTCAAAATTTGTTGTTGTTTGGCCTGTCATTTGTGCAGGCTGCTGACACTGATATTTTAGCTCTAGTTGAAATTGAAAACAACAGTCGGCATCGCTTTGAATTTTTTATGGGACGTGTCAGTGAGGAACCTGTCTGTGCAAGAACTGCTTGGGCTTATGCCAAGTCAGGGGGTGAAATTTCACATGGGTTGTCAGTGTACAGCTGTAGATTGCAACAGCCTAGCCAGGTAAATCTATCAATTCTTTATATTCTTTAGTATGTGCAAAGCTGTAGATTGTAACAGCATTGTTGGTTCAAGCAGTTTTGAGTTGCAGGTATATCAATGCTTAAGGAGCTTTTCTTATCTCCAGGTAAAAACTATCTTCAAGTTTTTGGCCAACGTCTCTCAAGAGACGCGGGGTGCTCTTGACCTTTCATTTGATGAGGAGTCAGTTGCCGAGGAAAAGATTCCTTTTCTTGCTCATTTGGCCCATGCATTGGAAGAAACTCCACACATACCTTACGAGTTACCTGTTGGAAGTGCTAGATTCAGGAATCTAATTGCGGGGTTCATGCGTTTCTATCACAACATTCCAATCAGTCACAATGTAAGATCACTCTAAAATACCTGTGCCCTTTCATATAACAACAGCCTTGGAGCTGACTAATACTAACTGGTTGAAACTTTATGAATTGAGTCTTAATGTATGCAAGGTGATGGTTTACAACTGCGAATTAATGGAGATCTTGGTTTATGATGTTTTTCACCATTTAATTCGTTTAAAAACATAGACATATTGGAATAGCCAAACGTCTTTCTTAATACAATTATACAAATTTTTGCAATCATGTTAAACAGTATGACTAGAATAAATACAGGGAGACATTCCTACACTGAGAGCCCAATACCAGGTGATCTTTGCACAGATGAGAGGTAGAGGCCTTTTCACTGGCTCCAAGTGCTAATTTGCTGCAGCCGTCGTCCAAGCTTGGAAAGTTTTTGTGTGGCCCTTTCCAAGCTCTCATTGGTCTGGATGAAGAAATATTGAAGCAGCCACTTATATGGAACCCCCAGGCCATGGTCCCTTCAGGTCATATAATGCGATCCAGTCTGCAGTATCTTTTGCAAAGTCCGTTACTGCTGGCTTGACCAGGTCATTTGGAGGTTAAATGGGCTCTACAGGTGTCCTTGCTAGATATATGTTGATAGATCAATGTGCATGAAACTACTGGAGTCTAGAATGGCTGAAGATCTTTCAAATACGAGCTGTTTTGTAGTCTTCACTAGGTACGAGACTTTACTTGCAGTCTTTCCACAGATTTGAGTACAACATGTGACATTTAGCTTTACAGACAGAGGATAGTTCCAAGGACACATGACGAATATGAAGTTGTTCCAGGTGCTCTCTGTAAAGGGACCCAGGAAAGTGGTTCTAATGAGACCTTTCTTGTACAGAGATTCACTGCTCAGCTTGTCAGGCAGGAAAGTTCAGGTGGACATATCAGATAGATCTCTGCAGAGATGAGAGGTAGAGGCCTTGGCTTCAGGTACCAATTTGAGGCAACCATTATCCATGCTTGGAAAAGTTTTTGTGCAGCCCTTTCCAAGCTCGCCTTCGCTGAGAGGAGAGATTTTGAGGCAGCCACTCGGATGGGACCCCCAGGTCACGGTACTTTCAAATCATATAATGGTATCCAGGGCTGCAGTATCTTTTATGGGATCCCCCTACTGTTATTGGTGGTCTGGCCAGGTCATTAGGTCACTAGAAGGGACTGTACAGGTCTCCCTTGTTAGATACTGGTTGATAGGTAGCATGCATAAGCATACTAGAGTCTAGAATGGTTCAATTTCTTTCACATATGAGATGGCTTAGAGTCAGCACTTTTTAGTGGTAGACGCCGCGTTTTTGTAGTGGTACCACTTATTATTGCTACATACTACTTTTAGTGGTAGGAACTACTGAAAGTTTGTAACATACCATCAAGAACTAATTGCCCAGCACTTTTTAGTGGTAAATACCACTTTTTTATGGTGGGTACTAGTTTTTACTGCAAGTGGGCACCAGTTTTACATGGTCAACATCACGTTCTCGTGGTGGTGATTAGTTTTTCATGGTGTCTTACCAATTGTCGGTGGTCGAACTAGTTTTTGGTGGACCACTTTTTAGTGGTGGATAGCACTTTCTAATGGTATTCTACAGCTCTACACTGGTTCAAAGCAAGATTTTTAATAGTATCCAAAGTCTATATTTTGGACAGCCTTTGTTGTATATATGAGAAATAAAAAATTAGATGGGTACATACAAACTCTGTAGCCTTGACACTAAGCAGTACATTTTTTGGGCTTTATGCCAAATGTAAAAACAGACTAATTCTAGCATGTTTCCATGCATGTCTCTTTTGCCAATTTTAAATAGACCAATCGACCATGTATGCCTCTTTTGTAAGGTAGGGATACCAATCACACAAACTTGCATGTGTGCCACAAACCTGGCTTGCTAGGCGATGTAGTGTTGTTCCCCTTCCAAGGTATACCCTTCCCTGAGTCTGAGGAAGATGCTTTTGTAGCCTGGTTTGTCATCCTGAAAGCAGTCACAAAATACAATATTTGCATGATAGGCTTTCTATCTACAGGAGGACAAAATGTGACGTTTAGCTTTGCAAAGTGGACAGCTTTGAAGGCAGGTGATGAGTATAAAGCAACTCCCCAGGTCTATACAGTGACTGAGGAAAGTGGTTCTAACGAGATATTTCTCCTATACAGATTCAATACTCAGCTTATCTGGGAGCAAAGTTCAGATGTCCAAATACTAAAGGTGGATCTTTGCAGAGATGAGAGATAAGAGCCCTTATCACCGGCTCCAAGGAACAAGGGCCAATTTTCTGCAGCTTATTATCCCGGCTTGGAAAAGTTTTTTCCCAGCCCTTTCCAAGCTCCCTTTGCTTAGAGGAGATTTGGAGGCATGCAGAAGAGCACTAGAGTCTAGAGTGGCTCAAGGTCTTTCAAATATGAGCTGGTTTGGAGCCTCCACTAGGCATGGGATTCTACTTGTGGTCTTTTGGTAGGTAGGAGGACAATGTATGGCATTTAGCTTTATAGACATGGACAATTAAGAATGCAAAATTAGGAATACAAAGCAGTTTCAGGTATGCTCTTGACAGGGACCTAGGAATGTGGTTGTAATAAGATGTTTGTCCTTCTCAGTATTCAGCTTGGGTGGGAGGAAAGCTCAGGTGGCTATGGTAGATGGTGTGTCAGCTGCTGTAAAAGATTGGAGGAGAGAAGCTTATGTACAGATTTTCCACAGCGTTACTTAGAGAGTCTGTGTGAAAAATTTAGGGTGAATGATGTGTACAAATAGGGGGATTGACAATGACTCAGATAGAGTTGATGAGGTTATTTAATTATGTCATTGAATTATATGTGGATAACTATATAATGAGGCTCAAGAGTATGAGAACTATCTTTGGGTTTACTTGATCAAACCTATTGTTCTGTCCCAGCCCCCCTTTGAATATTTGGTGGTGTGTTTAACACCAGATTGTAAAGGAGGTGGGGCTGAGCTAAGACACCATGGAGGATGCATCACTCATGAGGATACGGGATATTATAATTTAGCATCCATGTTGGTGTCAATGCTAATCATTGAGTGGGGATGAGCGCAATGGATGGATCATCTGGCATTGAAACTCCACTCAGTGAAGATGTGGTGAAGAACATCCTTTTTAAGTGTGTAACTGGTGCTGGATATTGCATGTGCATCCATGATGATGTGGCATGTTATAGGAAGCCTGATGTGAGGTATGTTCTCTAGTAAATGCACATTTTCAAACCTCTCAATTGTTTTTTAGGTGTAACAAGTGGAAAAATATAAAGCTGCCATTTTAATTCCTTTTGGAATAAGCTTGTACAAGAGATCTCAATGCATGTATGGGTGATCTAATTATCAAGATCATTTGCACACAAGGATTTGACAAGATGCTAGAGAAACTCAAAACTACTACTCATTAGAATGCTATGCTTGGCCTTGCTGATCTAAAGTGTAAAGAGATAGGGAAAGAGAAATGAGACCATGTGAAGTGTCTTTTGATTTAAAGATTATTGAGTGTAGATTTGAAGATTTGTGATGGTTCAGTGTATTAAAATTTTTAGTTAAGTCAATGAAATGACATGCGATGAGGGGAAAGAAGACGTGTCTGCCATTTGACAGAGAGTGGTGGGCACGCAATGTGCACTTGACACGATGAGTGCCAAGGTTGCATAAGTGATGGGATGATGTTGAGATCTCTGGTAGAATTGTAGATCCATTGACCAAGTAGACTAGAGGTGTGACTTTTGGCAGTGAATGTTGACCTTGTAAAGAAATGCCCTAACACAAAAACATAAACGGAAACCGTACGACAAGGCACAGATTGATAAAAGAACACAGTTAGGGTTAGGGTAACTCAGAGACAATGAACACAATAAATAAATGAAGTGATATAACTACTGAATAATACGATGCTCATGCAGCAAACACACTATGCAGTGAATGAGTATTGAACCTCGAACTCCTGTATCTCAAGGATCAAGGCAAGGATAATGAGCTGGAGAGTGTGTGGTACTCTGAACGGATCCCGAATTGCAGTAAGGCAGCCTCCGAATGTCGAGCACCAGCAAACGCAATAGTGAGAAGCTAGATCTGATGTAGACAACAGTGAGGAGAGAGAGAGAGACTAAAAATGCAGGCAGCAGGTGAGAGAAAGACTAAAAACACAGGCAGGACAATGATGGCGTGGCAGGCTGTACGGCAGCAGGTCTGCACAGGAATAGCAGTCACCTGGCTGGAATTGTTAGCATTTGAATCATCCCCTGGACAGGCTGCAGACTGCACAAGTGCCACGTGGCAGTCTGTAGTGCAGTCGGACTGTTTTTAGGCATTATTTTATTGCAGTCTGTTTAGTTTTTGCCTTTTATTTTTGCTTTACATAGCAGTCCTCTAGCACATTGTTAACACATTATTCAGTGATTTCAGATTCTGATCTTGAGATCTGTCGGTTGAGACACACTGTACTTGGGCTGACGGAGATCGAGGTCATCAAGTCGGAGACATACGCAGATATTTCCTATGCCCCCTTGTGTATTTCTGCACTCTTATACAGCATACCACACTGCAGATTTTCTGCGTTTACACTATCTCCTTTTCTCTCTTCTCTTTGTGTTCACTCTCTCTCAGTCTTTGTCCTGCGCTTCCGCATCGCTGCACTCTAACATGGTATCAGAGCGGTGAAGATGGACTGAATGAGGGCTGAACCTAACTGAAGAGGAAATTTCAGCGCGACACAAGGCTGCGTTTCTAGGTTTCGAGGGCGAGCGGGAGGGCTGCGCATCGGATTAAGGCTGAAGCAAGCGTGGGTGGGGGAAAGGAGTCTAATCGGTGAATTTGTTACAGGTTATTGCTGTTCGAAGGGAGGAAGGTTGCATTTGAGGCCTTCCATTGCAGATTTTATCTTTTCATTGCCTCCGGCGGGTGAAGAAGGTTTGGGCAACAGAGGAATTAGTCCTAGAAAGCTGTGTTTTCACAGTCAGAGGGGGTTGCTTTTACGTTTGTGCAGATATTGCACGTTAACATGTCTACAGAGACTGATTTGGAGTCCTAGGCGATCATGGACAGGAAGGCACCTGTCCTATCGACTCTTCCAACGGATCAAAAGCTTGATGGTGACAATTACCGCATCTGGCGGGTGATGATGTTGGCCATTTTAGAGTCTTATGATTTGACAGAATTGGTGATGGAGGAGATTAACCGGCCTTCGGTGAGGGATGAGTCCAAAGTCTCTTCCAATGCTCGTGCGGAGTTTGACCTAGGCCCAGTCTCATTGGGACAAACTGAATGCCAAGATTCGATCTTTTCTGTTTTTGTCTTGCACCACAGCCGTGATAGCTCACATGGAGCACTTGACGGTGGCTTGTGAGATATGGCTAGAGCTTGACCAGATGTACAACTGGATGACCCTGATAAAGAGGGTTTCTTTGGAGGTGCGGATACGGGCTTTGTCTGTGAATAAGTCTTCTTCGCTTTGAGAACACATCAACAAGCTTCTGCAGCTTCAGATGCAGGTTCAAAATGCGGGGAAGCCTATTCGTCCGAAGACATGGCGATCACTTTACTATTCTAATTGCCGCCATGATTTGGTACTTTTTATTCCGCTCTTATTGCTTCAGGGCGGGAGTCGACTCTTCAGTGGGAAGTGTTGGTTTCTATGGTCTTGGACCAGGAGGAACAATTGAAGGGACAGAATGCTTCCAAATCGGAGGCATTGGTTGGTCAAGCCTCTCAGAAGAAGGGGAAGGACCAAAAGAAGGAGGACAACAAATCCAAGAAGGACAAGAAGGAATCGACTTGCCATATTTGTGGAAAGACCGGTCAGTGGAAGAAGGATTGCCGCGACAAAGATAAGAAGGATACCAAGAAGAAGGACACGAAGGACTCTGGAGTGGTGGTTGCACCCTCATCAGTTGCTTTTCTACACTTAGCAGTCATTGAGGACTCTACACCGACAACTTCTGATGCTGCAATGACAGCTCCCCAGGCTCGAGAGTGGATTGTGGACAGTGGTGCCTCACGGCACATGACTTCTTATTCCGTTGGTGTTGCCCATTTGCGACCTTCGCGTGGGCAGATTCTCATTGGAGACAGCTCTTCTGTGTCTATTGCTGCGCGGGGTGAGATGCAGCTTATTCCAGATGGACGTGGTGGTACCCACACCTCTGAGGTGTTGCATGTGCCTGGATTGGGGTATCATTTGCTTTCGATTCATAAGATTTGTGCACTTGGTCTCTTGATGGAGTTTGATAGTGATACTGTTCGAGTTCTTGATCGTGGATCGATGAAGGTTGTCTCTGTAGGGTATGAGGAGAATGGCGTCTACAAATTGAAGTTTTCTTCAGCTTTTACTTCTCAGACACAATCCGAGCTATGGCATGCTCGGTTTGGCCACTTGAACTACGAGTACCTTCAGAAGGCATCGCGAGGATCGTTTGTCCGAGGCTTGCCGGACATAGTGGTGAGCCATTAGCTATGTGTCTCCTGCATTCGTGGGAAATTGCATCGGGATGCGATTTCCAACAAAGCTTCTAGGAGGTCTACTTCACCCATGGAGCTTGTATCTACTGATCTTTGTGGCCCGATCGGACCGAGTCCCTGAAGGGGAGCTTGTACTTCATGTTGATCGTAGATGACTACAACAGGATGACTTGGGCCTATTTCTTGACTTTGAAGTCGAAGGCTTTATCTCATTTCAAGGATTGGCTTCTCTTTGAGAAGAACCGTTCTGGTCAGCGACTGAGGACCTTGCGTTCAGACAAGGGAGGTGAATTTATGTCTAATGAGTTTACTCATTTTTGTGCAGATAGGGGCATTCACCAGGAGTTTGCTAACACCAATACTCCCTAGGAGAATGGCATGTTGCAGCGGAAGAACCGAAGTGTGATCGAGATTGTACGCACCATGATGGAGCACCGACAGACACCTCAGTTTCTGTGGGCCGAGGCAGTGGCTACTGCCGTTCACATCCTTAATCGATCTCCCACTTTGGCCGTTGATAGGATGACACCTTTTGAGGCTTACTTCGGGACTAAGCATGATGTCTCCTATTTTAGGATCTTTGGGTGTGACACTTATGTGCACATTCTAAAGACGCAGTGTGATAAGTTTGAGGCGGCTTTCCGACGACAGGTTTTTGTTGGCTATAGCTCCCAATCCCAAGGTTATCGTTTGTTTGATTGCGTTAAGTGGGATGTCTACACGAGCCGAGATGTGCGGTTCGTGGAAGTACCGGCCACAGAGGGGGGTAAGGAGCTCCCTGTCCTTGGAGATCCAGGGGAGAGTTGGGCTCCCGAGAGAGTTCCTTTGGTGCCAGCACCTCTTGATGGTGATTCTTCTTTGGATTCAGAGTCTTCTTTTCCACCAGCCTCCCTCGAGGAGCTTCCGCCGGTGGATGTTCTTGAGTCTTCAACAGATGGAGAGTGACGGGGGGAGAGGTTCGTCCTCCTCCTCATTGGGCCCGTGACACCCTTCGAGATTCAGGGATCGAGGGGGTCCCTGAGAAGTGGAAACTGCAGGATGGATCGTGAAGGTCACGGAGGAATGAGGCACATTCTTTGGAGCTTGTCTGCTCCAACTATTGTTTGCTGACCCGTGTTATGCAGGATCTAGAGCCCACTTTAGTGAAGGAGGCTTTGCAGTCTGATCATTGGCGGAAGGCCATGGAAGTCAAGTTGGAGGCTATTGAGAGGAATGACACTTGGTCTCTTATGCCTCATCCCTCTCACAAGAAGGTGATTGGTGTCAAGTGGGTCTTCAAGACCAAGTACCTTAGCAATGGTGCTTTGGACAAGCACAAGGCTCGCCTTGTTGCTAAAGGTTTTGCTCAGTGCCCAGGCATTGATTTCCATGATACTTTTGCCCCCACTGCTCGTATGGCGACTATTCGAGCTATTCTTGCCTTGGTTGGCCATAGGAGATGGCCTATTTATTAGTTGGATGTGAAGTCGGCCTTTCTGAATGGTGACTTGCAGGAGGAGATCTATGTTGAGCAGCCTCCTGGCTTTGGATCCTTGGATGGGAAAGTTTACAGGTTGAAGAAGGCCTTGTATGGCCTCAAGCAAGCTCCCTGTGCATGGAATGAGAAGATTGACTCGTTTCTTCAGTCGAAGTTGGGATATCGGTGCTCCAAGGCCGATCCGAAGCTTTATGTGCATACTTCCGAGGTTGGTCGTGTGTTGTTTGTGTTGTATCTTGATGATTTGATTTTGATAGGGGATCATGCACAGAAGGTTCGAGAGACCAAGACAGCTTTACATCAGGCATTTGAGATGACGGATTTAGGGCTTCTTCATTTCTTCTTGGGTCACGAGATTTATCAGTCTCACAGGGGGATTTTCATCTCTTAGCAGAGGTACATTTAGGAGCTCTTGGCGACTTTTGAGATGGAGACTTGTCGGCCCATTACTATTGCTATGGATCCGAATTGGAGGGCCACTTCACACTCAAATTCTCCCGTGATGGATGCTTCACGCTACCGTCAGTTGATTGGATCCTTGATTTGGCTTCTCAACACTCGTGTTGATCTTTGTTTTGCTGTGGGTCTTTTGATCGGATTCATGACGGAACCCAAACAAGTGCATTGGCAGGCTGCCCTGAGGATTCTTCGGTATTTGAGGGGGACCTTTGACTTAGGGATTTCTTATCCCGTAGGTATAGATGCTTCAGATCTGGTTCTTGTAGGTTGGAGTAACTCGGATTGGGCTGGTGATGTGGACCACCGATGGTCTACTACAGGCTATTGTTTTATCTCGGGTACAGGTGTTACCTCTTGGAGTAGCAAGAAGCAGTCAACGGTAGCTCTTCCTTTTGAGGCGGAGTATCGGGCTGCGTCTTCCACCACATGTGAGGTTGTGTGGCTTCGGAGGTTGTTGGAGGAGCTTGGTTGCCCCCAGACTCGTTCTACTCTTTTGTGGTGTGACAATGAGAGTTGCATTGACTTGGTATGGAATCTCATATTCCATGCCCGGACAAAGCACATTGAGATCTAATATCATTTCATTCGGGAGAAGCTTCTGGATGGGACCATTGACATGGAGTATTGCATGACGGAGGATAATCTTGTAGATTTGTTTACGGAGGCGCTTCCCCAGGCTCTTCTTCGGCAACATTCCCGATCCCTCAGTTTGATGCCTCGTCTAGTATCTGAGAGGGGGTGTTAGCATTTGAGTCATCCCTTGGACAGACTGCAGACTGCGCAGGTGCCATGTGGCAGCCTGCATTGCAGTCGGACTATTTTTAGGCATTATTTTATTGTAGTCAGCTGCATTTAATGCAACCGACCTGTTTATTTTATGCCTTTTATTTTTGCTTTATATAGCAGTCCTCCAGCGCATTGTTGACACATTATTCAGTGATTTCAGATTCTGATCTTAAGATCTGTTGGTTGAGACACACTGTGCTCGGGCTGACGGAGATCGAGGTCATCAAGTTGGAGACATACACAAATATTTCCTCTGCCCTCTTGTGTATTTCTGCACTCTTATACAGCATACTACACCGCAGATTTTCTGTGTTTACACTGTCTCCTTTTCGCTCTTCTCTCTGTGTTCACTCTCTCTCAATCTTTGTCCTACGCTTCCGCATCGCTGCACTCTGACAGGAATCAGCTCCAAACTGCGTGAAGAGGGCTGGAAATCAGGCGCGCCAATTGATGGAGACAACAATGGATAGCTTCGGCTGAGATGTCCTCCATGAACAGAGTGTGGGCAGCAAGCTAAAACACTGAAATCTGCAAAAACGAGATTGAACAAGAGTGGAGGGCTCGTTGCCTATTTATAGAAAATTAGGGTTCTAGATCCTCTCCCACTTAACTCTCTCGATCCGCTCTCCATTTTAGGGTTTTGGCTAAAAGAAGCCTAAAATAAGCATATTTTGGGGCTGTTTAAGTGGCTAAGTGCATTGCTTAGCACAACACCCCCTCTTAGGCCCAAAATAGGGTTAGAAAAGTAGGCGAGCCAAAATTTTGATTAATCCCAAGGCGTTCCACCTCAAAGCAGCCAGGGCATCGGACAAAGGGTGCACCTCGGCTGCCTAGTGGCCTACTAAGACTACAGAGGCGATGGTTATCTTACCAAGGGAGCCCAAGTGATCATCCCAGAGAGGCCAGGGCATCAGACCAAGGGTGCTCGTCGGCTGCCCAAGGGCCTACCAAGTCGTACAAAGGTGGATGGAGACAACAATGAACTTGTTTGGTTTGGTTTTTTTTTTTTGTTTGAAAAGTGTTTTGAAAATACATAAGTAATATAGGGGCAATGGTTGATTAAGTGACAGATAGGAAAAGATAAAGAGAGTTTTAAAACCAAGTCATTCACAAAACTAGCAAGCCAATCCCTCACATTGACTAGGATAAAATGATAAAAGTGTATGTGTGCCAATCATGTGGTGAATACGTGGACAGGATGGTGGGCTTAGCAAGACAAGCAAAGCAAGCAAGCAAGTAAGCAAGCAAGCAAGGGTGGACCACTCCAAAAGACAGAAGAGGCATAAATGCGCACAGATACAGGTTTGCATGAATAGAATGCCAATGCATGGGGTAATGTAAAAGGGAGATGCAAGATGCCATGCTCGTGCAATATGCTATGCAAGGGTGCCACTTGGATAGTGCCCTCACAAGGGAATTGTTCACTTGTTCAAGTGCCCTTTTACAATCAGGTCATCTTGAGTGTGGATGAAGTTACAAATGTCCATAATACAATATAAAAGAATAAATGAATGTAATGCCTAAAAACTATAAGCATCATCACTGTCACGATCAAGAGTAGAAGCTGTCCCCTCTCAAACTGGAAGAGAAAGCAAGAGGGAAGCACCCTCTCCCTGTCACGCTGAAGAAGTAGAGAAGGGTGTATCTAAGCCAATCTTGGGAAGTAGGTATTGAAGAACTGGCCGGTTGACCGCTTTGGTCAAAATGTCTGCAAAATTATCTAATGAAGGTACAAACTCTAGGCGAATAGTACCTAGCTCAACTTGCTCTTGGGAAAAGTGAAAGTGGACTCCTACATGCCGCATCCGTGGTGTGATGATCAGATTGCCCGCAAGGGCAATGGCACTCTGGTTGTCGCAGTAGATAATTGTGGGAGAGACACAAGGAAAATGAAGTGCCGCGAGTAAACTCCTTAGATAGATGGCTTTGGTGGTGCCATTGAAGAGAGCCCGGTACTCAGCCTCGGCCAAGGAAGCCACCACCGTCTCCTGCTTACGGCTGGACAAAGAATGGGAGCTGTGTCCAAGGTAAAGAGGTAGCCGCCATGGGAACGTCGGGTGTCAGGATCTCCTGCCCAATCAGAATCAGTGTACCCCTACAAACATAAACCAGAACCACATATCAGGCCATAAGAATAAGTACACCGTAAATAACGCAACACATGAAGACATGCAATGCAATGTGACATCCTAGATGCTGTGAAATACTGAATGAGTATGCTAACTGAGTAAGCTAAATTTGGCCTAGTGTGAATTAACCAAAGAAGTTTGCCTACAGCAGACGATAGGTATGTTTAGTGAAGGACTGTCCTAGGATATCCTTCGACAAATGGACAGTAGGATCAAGAGGTGTGGCCATAGGCTATGTTTGATCCGTAGTGTACTATTCAAGGAGCTGAAGTGCGTACTTCTACTGTGACACAAAAAAACAGCCCCCAGAACGAACTACCACCATCCCCAAAAAATAGGACAACAAACTAACGTCTGCCATTTCAAATGTAGCTTTAAGCTTAGCCTGAATTTCCACTACGGCAACAGAATCTGAACCTGTGACGAGTAAGTCATGAACGTATAGCAGGATATAGCTAACCCCCTTGCAGTAGATTAAATATATAAGTTTGGGTCATAAGGGGTAGAATGGTATCCATGAGTTTGTAAGAACTCATCCATCCTATGGAACCAAGATCGCGGCGCCTGCTTTAGCCCATGCCCATAAAGAGCTTTATGCAAGCGGAATACCTTATTCCTCGGGTTTTCGGAAGGAAAGCCTGGTGGCTGCTCCACATAGATCTCCTCCTCGAGAAAACCATTTAGGAAGGCACTCTTGACATCCATCTGATATATCAGCCAACCATGGTGAGCGGCTAGTATGAGTAGCAACCAAAAGGAAGTTAATCGTGCAGTAGGGGCAAAGGTCTCTTCATAATCAATGCCATGTTTCTATTGAAACCCTTGCACTACAAGGCAAGCCTTGTACTTGTCTAAAGTCCCATTAGCTTTTAGCTTAGTCCTAAAAATCCACTTTGTCCTGATGACTTTCTTGTGGCTCAGACGATCCACCAATGTCCAAGTCTCATTTCGGTTAATACTCTCTAGCTTCTTCTCTATGGCCGCTCGCCATTGAGGGTGTTGAAGAGCCTCCTGCCATGTATCCGGCTTAGAATGTGCTATGTAATCAACTGTAAACAACGACACAAATGATGCTTGAGGAGCAAGCAAGACAGATCTTCTAGGTCCGTCCGGAGTGGAATTTGGTGGTAGGATCTCCGAATCCTGCATGGCTTGCTGGTACCAGTGAGGTAACGGGTCTGGCGAAGGGGGATCTGGGAACTGAAGAATTTGGGGGAAGGTCAGGAGCGGGAAGTAGACTAGGCTCAGTAGGCACGATCTCCAATGATGTGGAAGAAGGAATCGGATCGGAATCCGGTATAGAAGAATGCACAATATCCCTCTCGTCAAAGATGACATCCCGTCTAACGATCACCTTGTTTGTCAGAGGATGGAACAAATGATAGGCTTTCGCCTCAGAAGAATATCCCACAAAAATAAGGAGATCAGTTCGTGGAGTGAGCTTTCCTATCTTGTCATCAGGCGTGTGTGTGTACGCACGACACCTGAAGACTCTGAAGTGGGAAATAACAGACCGCGAGCCAAAGAATGCCCATACGGGGTCTTCTGAGGAAGAGCTGCAATCGGGTACCGGTTAAGGATGTACACCGAAGTGTTAATAGCCTCGACCCAAAGGCGTTCAGGAAGCTCTGTTGCGAATAGCATAGAGCGTGCCATTTCCATGACTGTCCGGTTCCTACACTCTATGACTCCATTCTGAGAAGGGGAGTTGGTAGAGGTGAGCTGGCGAGAAATGCCACGTTGCTGTAGAAACTTGGAGAACTCGTGGGAGATAAACTCACCACCGCTATCATTCCTCATGCAACCGACACGACGACTAGTTTGGTTATGAACCAGCAGTACCCAAGCAGAAAAGTACGTGAAAGCATCGGACTTATGCTTGAGGAAGTACACCCATATATATCTAGAATGATCATCCACTATCAAAAAGAAGTACAGTGCGCCATTCAAGGCAGCAATGGATGTCGGCCCATAAAGGTCAACATGAATCAATCTAAGAGGCGCCTCAGCTCTATGTGAGGTTTGCTAAGGAAATGGGGTACGGTGCTGCTTTCCGAGCTAATAAGCTTTACAGACATCTCGAGCTAGCTTCAGGCGTGGAATCAACCAACTCACGGCGTGACAACTCATAAAGTGAGTCATAACCAAGATACCCTAAGCGAAAATGCTAAAGACGCTTATTGTTCGCAAGCTCCTGAGATGTGGCTAAGACCTGGAAGCTATGGAACACGGAGCACTCGGCTGTCGGCTCGGTTAGAAAGTGAGTCATGTGGTATAGGCCATTAGGCTGTGTCTCACTGCGAGCAATCACTAAACCAGTCTGAGAGTCAAGTATCTCAACAGTGGTCGCTGTAAAGAAAACCGCTCCATCCCAACTGGAAAATTTGCTAAACAGATAACAAGTTCACCCCAAGTTGAGGGACATGATATACATTGTACAGCATAGCCAGATCCATACCCTTGTCAGCGGCAAAATTGATGCAACCCTGAGTCTGAATCTTAACGGAGGAGTTGTTTCCTACGCGGTCCCGTTCGGCTGTAGGGGCTCGAGAACGGCTATAGGAGTCATATGATGTGTAGCTCCACTATCCACAATCCAAACAGGAGCTAAAGTGCTCGGCTGTGACGAGTGGGCCTCTACGGTAACCTCATCAGGAAGCAACTCATAGATGTGGACGAGACTCGCATTTGATGTCTCTATGGAGACGATGTGGGCCTTTGCAGACTAGTTAGACAAGCCCTTTGGAGTTGAGAACATTGTCGACTGAGATGGCTGAGCGGTGGTAGTATGAGTCAGACCTTTAAACTGCCCTTTGCCATCACCCTACCTTCCCTGCTGGGGGTTGTCCGACTGAGGGGCTGGGGTTTGAGACTTAGGTTTTGGTGCTGTGCCTCTTGCCTTTGATCGATACTTGCCGTCAAAATGACTAGCCTTTTGACAATGTTGAAAATACCTATTCTTCTTAGGTACATTCTGCCACCCAGGTTTGAGAGATTGGGATGTTCCTTGTGATTCCCCGAATGGATTTTGCTTTTGCTTTTGATTTTGAGTGGAGGTTTGGTTTTGTTTTCCCTTCCCTTGTTGCCCTTTCTGAGAATGAGCAATAAGAGCTCCCTTTGAAGAGGAATTCATATGAAACTGATCAAACAACTGTGCATAACGCAACAGCTGACACTCAAATTCATAGAATGTAGGCATGGTAGGTTTTGAAACTATGCCTTCCACAAAATTGAAGTATTTCCTGGGGAGTTTGTTTAGGAATAATGTGACCTGATCGTCAGAGGACTTAGGAGTCCCTGTAGTGGAGAATTCAGCGAGGAGACTTCGATACTTAGCCAACTTGACTTTCAAGTCATCTTGGTCAGTGATTTTGAAAAGCTGAAGCTCATGGTCAAGATTAATATGATGGGCCCTATCTTGAGCCACATAGCGGCTAGTCAAGTGTGCCCATCGCTCTGACACTAAGTCAAAATGCTGAAGCTGAGAATGAAACTCAGGCAATAAGCTCTGCATCGGCTCGACAATAGCGGAGGCATTCCTAGCCTTCCATGAGCGGACAACCTCGTATGGAACAAGTGCGGGATCGGGTTGGGGTTCCAACCCTTGCACAAGATCCCATAGGTTCTGGGAGTCAAGGACATGTCTCATCAAGTTCGACTAAGTAGTAAAGTTTGATCCGTTAAAACGAGTCTTGTCATTAAATGTATTATTGGCAAAAGATGAGCTAGAACCATGAGGTGTCGAGTAAGTAGGGTAAGATGGATGTGGGGGATAAGATTGTGGAGGGTAAGATGATGGAGGTGGATGAGTCTGATAAGAAGGAGGAGGGGGAAAATATAGGTAGGCAGAAGTTGGCCGTGAGTGTCCAATGATTGCTGATTGAGGCGGAGGCACTAGAACATGAATGTTTCCATAAGGTGCTGGTGTAGTTGGAGGCAGTGGGACACGGAAGCCCTGTCCAAAGTGGGGCTGGGGCACAGCAGTATGACCAGAAGGTCCACTAGGTAAACCCATGGAGGCAAACTGTGGAGTCAATTGATCCACACTCGGGAGAGACTGGGGGGGATACCCAGGCTGCAATGATCCCGAAAATGTGTGTGAAGTAGGTGGAACACCACCTGGTTGAGGGAAGGATGAGGTCCTAAAGGATGTGCCTATGTTTCCATAACCCCCTGGTGTGATGTGCGGTGCGACATGATGTGTCTGAAATGGAAATGTAAATGGTGTGAATGGAAGTGGAGTAGCAGTGGAAGAATGTGGTGGGATGGGTGGGTTTTGAAAATGTGGTGTGTGAGGTGCAGATGCATTTTGTTCATTTTTATCATTTAATGATTGGAAATGAAAATGTGAAGATGATGATGCACCATGCAATGAAGAAAAAGGAACACCAAATTCATTTTGGTTTTGTGAAGTAGATGGAAAAGAAGGAAGGGTAGAAAAAGAGGTATCTGGCTTTTTCTTATAATCCCCACGACGTGTGTTAACATACAGGAATCGGTCCTCAAGAGGACCTTTTCTATAGTCAACAGGCTGGACTCTTTCTTCCACATGATCTCTACCATAATATTGCAAAACAGAAGAGGTAAAAGAAGGAGCAAAAGACAAATCTAAAGTACCTTGCATCGGAGTGGACAGAAGAGGATGAAAGAAAGGAACATACTCCGGGTCTTGTTCTCCAAGAGGAGGGACCCATCCCTGATGGAGGTCTCGATGGCCCTTCAACATCATTAGATTTACGTGCAACATTTGAAGAGAGAAATTCATGCATACCTTCATTTAGAAGCTTTTCTTGAAGGGCAATCTTTCGATCGAGCATCTCAATCTTTTTTCGTCTATAACCTATGATCAGTTTGTATTCTTCAGAGGTGAGCTTGTTTAGCTTTTCTTCCATGTAATCAGAAGTGTTTTACACCATGTCAAAACTTTGTGGAGCAAGCTGATCGGCCCACTCTTGCTCGGTTCTCGGCATAGTTGGTTTTGGAGACTGAATTGATGTTGTTGTGTTCGAAGTCATTTGAACTTACTATAGTTCTTGCTTCTTGTGTAGAGCTTTTAGATCAAAGGCTTAGGTTTCTGAGAGAGTACAAGGTTCTGATACCATGTAAAGAAATGCCCTAACACAAACATAAACGGAAACCGTACGACAAAGCACAGACTGATAAAAGAACACAGTTAGGGTTAGGGTAACTCTGAGACAATGAACATAGTAAATAAATGAAGTGATATAACTACTAAATAATACGATGCTCATGCAGCAAACACACTATGCAGTGAATGAGTATTGAATCTTGAACTCTTGTATCTCAAGGATCAGGGCAGGGATAATGAGCTGGAGAGTGTGTCGTACTCCGAACGAATCCTGAATCATAGCAAGGCAGCCTTCGAATATTGAACACTAGCAAACGCAGCAGTGAGAAGCTGGATTTGATGCAAACAGCAGTGAGGAGAGAGAAAGACTAAAAACGTAGGCAAGATAGCCTGCAAGAGAGAGGACTAAAAACGCATGCAGTAGGTGAGAGAAAGACTAAAAACATAGGCAAGACAGCGTGTAGGTGAGAGAAATACTAAAAACGCAGGCAGGACAGCTTGCAGGAGAGAGAAAGACTAAAAATGTAGGTAGGACAGTGATGACGTGGCAGGTTGTACGGCAGCAGGTCTGTATAGGAACAACAATTGCTTGGCTGGAATCGGCTCCAAACTGCAAGAAGAGGGTTGGAAATTAGGCACGCCAACTGATGGAGACAGCAATGGACAGCTTCGGTTGAGATGTCCTCCGCAAATGGGGTGTGGGCAGCAAGCTGAAACACCTGAAATCTGCAGAAATGAGATTGAACAAGAGTGGAAGGCTGGCTGCCTATTTATAGAAAATTAGGGTTCTAGATCCTCTTGCACTTAACTCTCTCGATCCGCTCCCCATTTTAGGGTTTGGGCTAAATAAGCCTAAAATAAGTATGTTTTGGGGTTGTTTAAGTGGCTAAGTGCATTTCTTAGCACAACAAACCTGATACAAGAATATGTGATGGATGACAAACATGTTGGATGAACTAGCAAGGCCGACAAGATAGGGAAGGTGATGCACAAACCAAATGTGATTGCAAAGAATGACATCAACATAAATCTCAAATGTTATGCAATTTAATGTGAGGAATTTGACGAAGGGTAATAAGAAATGTGTCTGCAAAGGCCAAACTTGCTTGATACAATTGTCATGTTCAATAGGCATCCACTTCTTTATTTAAATTCTTTGAACCAAACAGTTGACATCAGCTCCTTTGTTAAGTGAAAAGAGTTGCATTATACGGTACACATTAAATCTTCATTAGCTCATTAAAACAGCCCCAAAACTCAAAGATTACCAAAGTTTTTGTGTCCCATAAGCCAAAGCCCTAATTTTGGGAGGATCCACATCTACAAATAGTAGGCCGCCCAGCCACTCAGCTCATCCCTTTTTTTCAGGTTATCAATCCTCTGCAGGTTCCAGCCTGCTGCCCACACCTCTCTCAGCCGGTGTCTACCTTGCTGCTGCCCTTGGTTGCTATGTTTACTGCTGCAGCAAGCCGCCCTGCTTTCCAGCATCCTAGGCGACAGTTTCCAGCCTGTGTTTGGCTGCGGCACAGGCTGCCAGCTATCGTCCGGCTTCATACTATTACAGGTGACCAGCTGCGCACTCTCAGGCAACACACTGCTTCTTTACTAGTTCCACCCCCTAGACTGCTGCATTTTGGTTTCCAGCCTGTTGTCCCTTCACATTCAGCACTGACTAGTGGTCATAGACCTGGGGATTTGTCTGTGATGGTGTCAGTTAGACTGACTACTCCCATTGCTTTGCCTTTGAGCATTGTGTATATTCTTACATTCATTTATAGCATTGGTTCACTCACTTTAGAGTTCTCTCTCTTTTCTGTTTGCATTTTTGTGTTTTGGTATTAATTGTGTTCTTGTCTAAGTTCTTGCGTTTTAGTCGTGCACACACATTCTGTGTTTTCTCAGTGCAAACCTTAGCATCACTTCGCATCCTCCTCCTCCTATATTGACATCCATGATATAAGAGGGAACGGTTGCTCTCCCTACATGGTACATACAGGTTCAACATTGTCTTGTCTTCAATGTCGGTGTCTCTTCCTTGTTGTGCCGTGGTCCGTACATGTATAATTGCATTTCATTACATTATCATTCTTGTAAAAGGATGGTTGGGCAAGTGAGTGACTTCCCTTTGAAGGTCCTATCCAAGTGGCATTTTGTTGTATGAGCATGCTCCTTATGTGTTACTATCTTTTCATTCAATTTTTAAGAGAGTAAGCATCTCTTCATAGTGAAAACCCATGCATTGTGTAGCATGTTTCCCTTAATCTCATCAAGTGGAGCATACATGAACACATTGCTCACCTAAGATCCCAAGCGGCTACCACACTAAAACTATTGTTACCATTTACTTCTTCTATACCTCTTCATCAACAATGTGGATTCTGGTTGTGTATTGTCAGGTCTTATTTTTGTATGAACTATGCAGCCAATTTTTATTTTTAAAACCTAAGTGCTACTAAATTGGGTGACTCCAAAAGAAGATATCCATTGCTTTTGCAATGTGCCTCTCAAATTATCATATTTTTCTGGCCCCCAAGGCATGCTTTCCATTTTCCACAAGAAATGAGACTTCTTCTGGCTCCAACTCCATTCTATAAAAGGGACCCAGTGTACACACTATTGATCCCTTTGCATCCTTGTTCATTCTCATCAGCTATAGTTGCTGCCATTGTTAGTCTACCCTCATCTACACCAGTTAGAGGTGTTACCCTTCCTGCCAGCCATCACCATCAGCTCCAGAGTTTGCTGCCAGCCTGTTCGTGGCCCTTCCTCTACTGATGGCGCCTTGCATGTGGCAATCCCTATTGTGTTTTCAGCTGCCAGCACTTCTACATTTGCTGCTGCTATTTGAGGTCACCCAGCCCTGCTACAGCTGCCATGACATCACACAACTGCATTTTTGCTCCTGATCAGCTGGCCACCTGTTTCTACAGCTCCATGTGGAGGTTGAGTGTCAGGAGGACGTGAAATTTTGATACTTTGCTTAGCAATTGATTAAGTTGTTAATCAAATGTGTGAATGTAAGTTGCACATGTGATGTTTAAGCTAGTTGTTTCACAATGATGGGCCAAGGACCTCAAGATGTTTGTGGGTGTCAAAGGCAAAAGTTTTAATGAGTTATCCTTGATAGGCACTAGGTGGTACCTGGTGTCACATTTTGGCCTAGATAATTTTATTATCCATTAATGTCAGTGGTGACATTAGAAACTAGGCAAAGTTATTTTTTTGAGTAAGAATTGATAATTAAATTAATTTTCAATTAATATCCTGAAAATTAATTTAATTGGGCTGAAAAATGCAATTTGAAGATTGCCACTTGGCAAAACTTGCCCAAGCAAGTGAGGGAAAGGCTGTTGGAGCCTTATACCATTATGGTGGATATTGGATAGGAAAAGAGAGAGCTGTTGCTGCAATTTTCTAGCCATTGGAGATCAGCCATCCATTGCAGACTATCAAAGAGCTGGAATAATGAATAAATAGATACAATGCTCAATACAATAAACACATAGTGTAGCGTGAATATAGAACCTCAAACTCCCATGTCTCTGAAGGACCCAAGCAGAGAGTATGAGCTGGAGAGTGTGTTGTGCTCTATATGAATCCTGAAACGGGGCAAGCAGCCTCTAGAAGTGATTAGCAGCTGAACATGGATCTGCATAATTTGGATAAGGCTAGATGGGCAGTGGCAGCTCCAAACAGTGGGCTGTAGGCTTGAGCTGATTTGGAAGACCAAGGCGACAACAATTGGCTGCAAACTACAGCTGTAAGCTGCCCTTGGAGGTGGAGGCACCTGCTGTAGGCTGCAAACACAAGTTGCAAGTCAAGTAGCTGTAGCAAATGCAAGTGTCTGATGACTTTGTGACTAGCAGTGATGGCTGGAAACAGTGTAGACAGGTTGCAAAGCTGCTGTGTGCAGCAAATGCATAGTTAGGAGGGCTGGAGACTGATCGCTAGGAGCTGATGCAAGCTTGTCACCACAACATGAGATATCTGCTAGGAAGGGGTATAGACAGCAGTAGAGATGTAGGTGCCAGCTGAGGGAGAACCTAAAAATACGAGATGAGTGGATCCTCCCAAATTAGGGTTTGGCTTATGGGACAAACACTCTCTAGGAAAGCTTGTTAATTTAATAAAAGGTTGGTAATGAATTTTTTTTTGGGGCTGTTTTAAGGAGCTAATCAGTTTATAATTTTTTATCTCAACAGGTTAGTCCACTCAAAATCTGTCTCTAGTGGAATATACACATCCACATCTCCCTCAGCCACTCCTATGAGAGTCATCAGCTATTGGATTGCTTTGCCCTTGAGCAGTAACCAAAAAAGATATTTCGTCTTGGCGAAACGTGAAACCTTGAAACATGTGAAATAGGGTCACGAAAGAAAAAAAATTTTGCTAAACAAAATTTTTAAAAAAGGTTTTCTTTTATTGAAAAGAACATGTGGCCTATTTTTCTTTTACAATTCATAAAATATTCACCCTCCTTGTGTGCCCAATCACCTCCTCTAGGTCTTCCTACTTTGTTTTGTTTCATGATACAAAATTTTTCAGTCTATTTCTCTATTATAGCCCTAAATCAATAGGTGAAGTGGATGTTTTTGTTTTAGGCTTTTGACTTTTGGCTCTAGGATCTAAGTGGAACAAACATTTTTATTTTGTGAATCTGTTTTCTTCCTCTAATAATACTATATATGGATCTATTTTTCTTCCCCTAATATCACTAATATATAGTAATTTTGATTATTGTAAATAATATTTTTTGAAACCTCGAAACCTCAAGGTAGCTAACAAAACGAAACCTTGAAACATGAAACCATGAAACATGAAACTATGAGCATTGTGTACATTCACTCATTTACATTTGGCATTCATTTAGTTTCATCAGATCCCACTCTCCCCTAGTTTTGTGTTTTTGCAGTTTCTGGATTTCTGCATTTTTGTTTGAGTTATCACGTTTTAGATGTCTTCACTACATTTTATGTTTTCTTAGTGCAGACCCTAGCATATCTCTAGAGTCGGATTGTTTGTGGACCAATGAAGCAAATGGACCATTTGTTTTCCAAAAAAGAGTAGCGAGGGCTCTAACAGTTTTTCTGTATATATGGCTTCTGTTTGATATACTTTTGTGATGACCTCTAGATCAGTTGAACAGTGGTAGCCTGCAGGCAATTTTGTTTTGTACTTGATAGTTGGAAAAAGTTTATTTCATGCCGTATGACTGTGTTGAGAGTGTCAAAGGCCTACTTGGCATTGGAAGTTTCCATATCAGCAGGAGGCTGAGCATCCAGCTGTCTTTTCTTCGATTCTTGTGATCATTCTTGAAGGAGATTGTATCTTCCAGAGTAGTCATATCAGAAGCCAAACTTCAAGCATCTCACACCCACACACAAAAGCATACACACACCCACTTATGAGAAGCACAAGGAAGGGATGCAGCTACGGGAAGGGTCATTTACAAGCAAGGAAAAGCAGTAGGGAACATTGATGACAACAGAGAAAGGGAAAGAGGTTCTGCAACAGCCAAAAAACTCCCTGAATGGCTGTGCCCGAAAGCAGGCCCAAAAGGGGCAGCACGGAAGCTATCTCTGGCCAAAGGATGGCAGCGTGCTGGTTGTCACAGCCCAACAGCAGGCAGTGCACAGGTAATTACTGCAGATGGTGGCTACATGCAGGCTGACAGAAGGAAGAAGAGCAGCATGCAAGGATCACACAGCTGGCAGCAAACACTGAAGACCACCGGGACCAGCACACAACCGCATGCACACACACACTGAGGCACACACAGAGAGGGGATAGAAAGGCTGTAAAATTATGGGACACTTGTTGTAATACAGCCCAAGTACCTCACACACATATTGACGTGATTTTAGGCAATCACATGTCTGAAAATTGCATGTAATGATGCATTATATATTTATAAAATGTGTGTGTGTGTACATATGTAGGCTCTAAAAAGTATTGTTCTCAAAATAGTGATTTTTGCTGTTTTCTTTTGTTGACTTCTAGAAAGAAACCTAAATGGAAACAGCTCCTATGTTTATTTAGAATTTAATAAAAGTCAAATTCATAAGTCTAATGCTATGGGAGAATCAGTAGCCTTTACTCTATGTAAATTTGCATATTTGACAAATGATCCAAGATTTTACAAAATTTGGAAAAATTTTGAGCATGTGAGAACATCAGTTTGAAAGAATTTGCCTAGTGTATGGAAAGCTGTGTGGGACATCAGGAAGTTCTTTAATTATAACATGTTATTAAATCTGACCTGTGGTAGTGCAGAATATCATGGTGTTTCCCTCGAGATCGGTTGCAATCGAGACTTTCTTGTCCCTTTTTTCACCGGATCTTGCTTTAGTTGATGGAAGTCTTTCAAAATTTCTGCCTCGTAAATGGGTTACTACTATTGCCTCACAGGTGATGTTACTTGCTCGGGCATTACTTGGTAGCTTTCTCAGAAATTTGTTGCGTACTGCATTGACATGTATAAGAAATCTCTTTAATCTGATTTGTCGTGTTGTACCACCTGTATGCAGCATACTCCAAATGGTCTACTGAAAAATTTGTGTGGGAACAATATTACTGTGATTGAAGCTCCCAGACGAGTTGACTTGGTTCTGCAACTTTTGCATCATCTGAGACCTCAGATTGTTGTTGCAAACTTAGCAGATTTTGAAATGAAATCAAGTACAGCATTTGAGCTGCTGCTTAGTGCTTGTGAGGACATTGGCTGTCGTCTTCTGCTAGATATTTCGGATCACATTGAGATTTCCAGTCTTCCTGGAGCAAATGGTGTACTGCAGTATCTTACGGTTAAAGCTTTGCCGGTGCATGCCACCATTGTTTGTGGGCTTCTGAAGAATAAAGTAAGATACAACCAACATTGCAATTATTTAACACCTTGAACCCTTCTATTAGTGCAATCTATGTGTTAGTGTAAACTTCAATGCAGCTATGTGTTCTTGAACCTACATACAAACCTGGCTGCCTGGTTAAACATATGTAATGCATCCATGCACCGGCTTGTGAGTTGTAGTTCCTTAACATATGATTTGCTTTACTTTGTTCCCATGTATCTAAATATGATAATGTCAAGAAGGGATGCAACTGATAAAATATTGCATATTCTTTCTCTCCTTGTCTAGACTTCAAGGTTTAAAGGGTCTATAGGATTAATGCTGCCAGGTCGTGAATTGTAAGTTTTAAATGCACTGGCGTTGTGATGAGAAAACGTTTTGCACAGTGACACATGTGAAGGCTTAGGGACAGCCTGCACTCATTTTAGTAAGACAGCCATGTGCATTTTCATTTCCTTAGTCTAGACTTCAAGATTAAAGAGGGTCCTCCACGATTAATGCTCCCAGGTCACTAATGGTGAGTTTTAAATGCACTGGCCTTGTGATGAGAAAATGTTTTGCACAGTGCCACATGTGAAGGCTCAGGGACAGCCCGTGCTCATTTTAGTAAGACAACCATGTGCATCATGTACAGTTCAAGAAACACGATGGTAAACTGCTTCGAAAACCTGGAGTTCAACCACCTCTTGTTGCTGGTGCATCTAAATTGTTTGTGATGCCATGGAAATATAAGGATGGGTCTATCGAATGGGTTTCCCAGCTTGGTGACTTCTTGGGGACTAAGGCATGGGCTAGGACCACCATAGAGTTTCTTGACTATGTAAGAGAATCTATGGTACCTAGGTTCATGCACTTGGATATATGTTTTTATTCTGGAGTGCTTGGTCTCTTTGGAGAGCTGGGCTAGCTTGGCTAGATGTAGCCTAGGTCTTGGGCTTATGTGGGAGCTTGGCTTGCATTCCTTGCACAAGGGTTCATTAGCTAGAGTTTAGTTAGCTAGGGTCTTAGTCCATTACAATTGGTACTAGAGCTTGGCTCTTAGCCCTATAGTTGTGACTAATTGTAGTAGGGATTTATTTAACTTTTTAGTGCATGCTGTAATATTATAAACACATTCTCTCTTTGTCTCTCCCCACCTCTCTTGAGCCCACACAGTTTCAGCTTGGTATGAAAGCATCGGGATTTTTGTTTCCTGATGTGGGCAAGATTGGACTGAGGTATTGTGTTTTGCTTCATTGTTATTTCATGTGTTCTTGTGCTTTGCTATTCAGATTTGCATTTTCCATGGCTGTGCATAAGGTATTGTTTGCCAACATTTTCATTGTGGGTCATTTGAACTTACCTTTGGAATTGAAACCTCACGTGTGTGGCAGCCACTAGATGTACTGCATTGAAACACCGTGTGTCTGAATTGTGTTGCACTTGAATCTTATGTTTTGTGCGTTTCTGCTTGTGTTTTGGTCAGACATGAGTGAATGCCAGTTGCATTGGACAAGTGATTGAGCCGTGTGTTATTTCAGCAATTGTGTGACAAACACAACATGAGAGTGGATGGTCGCAAGCTTGGCCTATGCCAGAGGCAATACCTTTACAGGTCCTTGCTACTCAGCAGACTGGGAAGATTCACTCCTTAGAAAGGGGGAGGATATATCCCAGGAGCTAGACTTAGACTCAGATGATTCATTAGATGTTGAGCCTGTTCCCCCTTTACTTGAGGTAGGAGAGATGGTGGAGGTCAGGTTTGACAGGGTTTACTCCAAGAGACAGCAGAGGCAGATGTGGGCTGCTGAACCATACTGGTCCGAGAGAGTTAGATGCTCCTCATGCGGATCCTCTCATGGAATGTACAAGGCTTCATAGTATGCCTGTTCAGACATGGCTGAAGCCAAATGATGCAAGGCCTACATAGCGCACTACTGGGAGGATCAATGTCCCTTCTCATGATACACAAATACCACCTCTTAGCAGAGAGGATATGTTGATTCCATGGGAAATTTTTGCCTCGAGAGAGTTACACTTATTGGGCACTAACAAAAGAAGGCACATAGATTTAGGCATGAGTGTCCATTTGTGTGAGAGAGCAATGGACCCATGCAGATTAGGACTGCAGAATTCTAGTTTTAGGGAGAGCCTTATGGGTCCTGATGAGAGAGAAGGTTGCACTTATTGGATTTTTGTTCATTTATGCTCCAAATGACCAATGAGACAGACAAATTTGGGCTCCCCTCAGCCAGTTTCTTTAACCTAGGTCAACCATTGAATAGTAGAAAGGGAGTTCAACATGGTGGCGGCCTTAAAGGACAGGAGAGGCAGAAGCACAAAGATCATTAGAGGAGGAGAGCATGCTGCATGGAAGGAGTTCATATTCCAGATCAGAGAACAAGATCCCTAGTTCACAACAGCTTTGGCAAATCCACACACTCTCTTCAACTTTGTAGAGAGAGAGAGAGAGAGAGAGAGAGAGAGAGAGAGAGAGAGAGAGAGAGAGAGAGAGAGAGAACAATAGGAGCTAGGATATTTTCCAAGTGGATGATTGGACTCGTGACAGAGGAGGCATACTTGGTACATTTCTAGCACCACTCTCTCAGACCATTCACCAATTCAATTGTGTCACATTAATGAATGTAACCTATGGGAAATAGCACGAGAGAACCGTTTGGGGGACTTGGGCGCCCGTACGGGGTTCAGGGGGCTTAGGAAGTAAGTGAGTTATAAATTAGTATAACTTGCTAGGAATTGACGGCTCGCAAGAGTAGACACGTTGGGTTCTTCCGGCATCTTCCTGAGTGTGATTGGGTGGCGAATCGAGAATTCTCATGCTCCCTTTCTAGGGCGACCGCAGAAAGATAGTCCCGCAACACTGGTATCAGAGCCATTTGCGACTGGAGACGGGTGCCGCTGCTAAGGGCCACTCGTGACTTGGGGACAGGCGGCAATGATCTCGTCCACTCGCGATTTGGAGATGGGCGACGTTGCTAAGGGCCATTGTCCAAGCGACCCCGCAATCTTAGTACACGTGGCTGCCCAGTGACATCCACCACTCCGGTCGCAAATTTTCCCCCTCCTTGGGTTACATGCGACACAATAAATCCAGGCCGCAGATATGCAGACCCGAAAGGGTTGTCCTCCCGACGTAGAGAAAAGGGGGGTATTCTCACTGCGGCTGAGATCCCACATCGTGGGAGCCTAATACCCACTCGGTCGAGAGCAACTAACTAACACAGGTGCTTGTGATCTTGCAACCAGAAAGAAGACAAATTTGCAACCGGCTTGTCAGTGGAAGCTTTTTACAGCCTTGGACGCCGCATCGAATTTCAGAAATTTCCAGCGTGCTGAAAACTGGAATCAAGCGGACGCAATATAGGGAAGTGCCCCACCTTTGTCTGCAAATTTCTTATATTTTCTTTTAAATTCCAGTGTATTATGATGAGGATGGTTCCAATCCCCATAGCCACTCCCTCTCTAGAGTGATATCGGCCCTTTCCATATTCATAATTTGGAAATCAAGCTTATCTTTATATCCTTGGATCTCGATTTCCAAATTGGATACCATTGTATCCCATATTTTGTTATCCTGACCTCGCATCATACAAACAATATATTGATGCTCACCCTTTTGTTGGGGAAGTTTCAACTTTTTGACAAGTGCATAACTTATGAAATTGTGGGTCGTAGAGTCATCAATCATGACTCTAACCCTCTTCCCATCTATCGATCCATGCAAATCATGTGGCCAGAAGGTAGGTTGCCACATGGAAGTTGACATACAACACCTGTGTTGTACATCCTTGTGCAAGACTTCTAAAGATTTATACCTTTTATGCCGCTTTAATTCCAAGGTCTGCACTACATTGATTTGTTTCTCTTTTCCCTTGCCCTTGTCACCATCCCTAAAGTGTAGTTATCATCATAATACACTGGAATTTGAAAGGGATGGTAAGACTTTTGTGATTCAAGGTGAACATGAAGTATTTGATAACCCTCTGATGTGTTGCCTTGAAGTACAGAAGATGATGAAGAAGGAAGCTTGTGAGGTATACATGTTATGGTCCCTCCCTGTACAGGACACTTTTACTTTTTATAATGTAAAGCGGCAATTTTCTTATGCTTGTGAGTTGAATGTAAATAATGAATTAAGTGGTTTGTTAGATGAATTTAAAGATGTGTTTCCATCAGACTTACCTCGTGGCCTTCCACGAGATAGGGGTGATGTAAATCACCCAATTGACATAGATAGAGATACATGCCCTGTCTCTAAACCACCTTACAGGCTAAGTGAAACACAGCACCAAGAAGTCGAAAGACAAATCAAGGATTACCTTGATAAGGGGTTTATACAACTCAGCAATTCACCTTGGGCTTCGCCAATTTTATTGGTGAAGAAAAAAGATGGCTCTATGCGACTTTGTGTTGATTATAGAGCACTTAATAAGATAACGTTGAAGAATAAATTTCCTATGCCCAGAATGGAAGATCTTTTTGATCAATTACAAGGGGCAAAATTCTTCACAAAGATTGACTTAAGATCAGGCTTTTACCAAGTAAGAATTAAGGCCCAGGATGTTCCTAAGACGGCATTTCGTACTAGATATGGGCATTATGACTTTTTGGTGATGCCTTTTGGCTTCACAAATGCACCAACTATATTTATGAAGCTGATGAATAGTGTGTTATGACCCTGTCTAGGACGCTTTGTAGTAGTCTTCTTGGATGATATCTTGCTCTTTAGTAAATCAAGAGAGGAACATTTGGAACACTTATGGTTAGTATTCCAATTGTTAAGAACCCATTTCCTTTATGCAAAGAAAACTAAATGTGAATTCTTCGCACAAAAGGTTAAATATTTGGGACATATTATCTCGAAAGAAGGAATCAAGATGGATCTAGAAAAAGTAAGGGCAATTATTGAATGGCCATCTCCAAGGAACCTGGAAGAGTTGCAAATCTTCCTAGGTTTATCTGGATTTTATTGTAGATTCATTCAAGATTATGCTAAGATAGCTGTTTCAATGATTGACTAACTTAAAAGGGAAAGGAAATAGCTTTAATTGGGGAATAGACCAAAATGAAAGTTTTGGAAAACTTAAGGTAGCTATTGCTACAGCTCCAGTACTATTAATTGTGGATCCCAATAAACCATTTGTGGTTGAAGCTGATGCCAGTGACAGGGCAGTAGGCACGGTTTTATTACAAGAGGGTCGATCAGTTGCTTTTGAAAGCAAGAAATTAGACCATGCAAAACACAATTATTCTGTTTATGAGAGGGAGTTGTATGCAATAGTACATGCAATGAAGAAATGGAGGCACTATTTGTGCGGTGCCAAACTTTTGATCTTGTTGGATCATGAAAGCATTAAGTGGCATAATGACCAACCGTATCTACAAGGGCGTAAAGCCAGATGGGCCGAACTCCTTCAAGAGTTCGACTATGAGATAAGGTATAGAAAATGAAAGTACAATATAGTAGTTGATGCGCTTAGCAGAATGCCCATTATAAATGAATTGAGTTTTACTCAATTCACTTTTGATTTGCTTGAATCCTTGAAAGGGAAATGCCAGGTTGATCCGGCATATTTCAACATATGGGAAGTAATTGAAAATGGGGATCCAAATGGAAGGGCTTCCACTGAGGAAGGAACATCTGAGGATGTTCAACAAGAAAATGGAGCATCAGGGGTTGCTCAAATGGGATTCAAATGGAAGAATTTTGCCATTGATAATGGTTATTTACTCTACAAGGGTAGGGCATGTGTGCCGAAAGATGAAGAAATAAGGCGCCAGATACTCTTTGAGTGTCATGATATGCCTAGTGCGGGATATCCAGGGGTTGATAAGACTTATAGTCTTATTAAAAGGCAGTTCTATTGGCCTGGAATGAATAAGGACGTCCTTGACTATGTGGTCAAATGTAATAAGTGCCAGGTTAATAAAGCTGAAAGATTGAAAATGGGAGGACTTTATCCATTAGAGATTCCTTCGAGAAAATGGGAGAGTGTCTCCATGGACTTTATTGTTGGGTTACCTAGGACATAAAGGGGGCACAACTTTGTGTGGGTGATTGTGGATAGGTTAATCAAAATGGCCAGGGTTATTTCAACTTCAATTGATGTTAAAACACCAGAATTGGTTAGATTGTTCATAGAGAACATATATTGTATGGCCTTCCGGCAAATATAGTTTCTGATCGGGATAGAAAATTTGATAGTCAATTTTGGCGTGCTGTATTTAGGAAGTTGAATACTAAACTTAGCATGAGCACGGCAGAGCACCTGCAAACTAGTGGGCAAACTGAAAGGGTTAACCAAATCCTTGAAGAGATGTTGAGAGCATATGTAAGTAAAAGGCAAACTAATTGGGAAGAGTATTTACCGATAGCAGAGTTTGCATATAATACTGCCAAACACTCTTCCACTAGATATAGTCCATTTATCCTTTGAGAAAATGGGAGAGTGTCTCCATGGACTTTATTGTTGGGTTACCTAGGACATAGAGGGGATACGACTTTGTGTGGGTAATTGTGGATAGGCTAACCAAAATGGCTAGGTTTATTCCAAATTCAATTGATGTTAAAACACCAGAATTGGCTAGATTGTTCATAGAGAACATATACCGATTGTATGGCCTTCCGCCAAATATAGTTTCTGATTGGGATAGAAAATTTGATAGTCAATTTTGGCGTGCTGTATTTAGGAAGTTGGATACTAAACTTAGCATGAGCACGGCAGAGCACCTGCCAACCGGTGGGCAAACTGAAAGGGTTAACCAAATCCTTGAAGAGATGTTGAGAGCATATGTAAGTAAAAGGCAAACTAATTGGGAAGAGTATTTACCGATAGTAGAGTTTTCATATAATACTGCCAAATATTCTTCCACTGGATATAGTTCATTTATGCTAATGTATGGGTTTTAGCCCAGAGCTCCTCATGCAGTAGGACTGCATAAGGAAAAGGTTTAGGCAGCAAAATACTTTTTAGAGGATATGAATAATATGTTAAAATTTGCTCAAGAAAATATTAAGAAAGCTCAAGACCGAGCTAGAGCTTATGCAGATCCTCACCGAAGAGACATCTCCTTTGAAGAAGGGGAATTGGTCTATCTTAAAGTGCTTGGACAAACTAAAACCATGAAAACGGGACGATGCCCAAAGCTTTCACCCAGGTACTGTGGTCCTTTCACAATACTTAAGAGGGTGGGGGAACATGCTTACAAGCTCCAACTACCTGCTAGTAGTAAAACACATCCAGTTTTCCATGTAAGCAAGCTAAGAAAGAAGCTGGGTGATATGGATAATCTAGTCTTAAATGATAAGATTGAGGAGCTATTCAACGATCAATCTATTCCACATGAACCTAAAAGAATTTTAAATGTTCGTAATAGATGAACAAGGTATACTATTTATCAAGAATGTCTGGTAAAATGGAGAGATTGTTTAGAAGAAAGCTCAACATGGGAGCGAGTAAGCACTTTAAGAAAAAGGTTTCCCAATTTATAGTTAGACCCTCCAGGTATCGTTTTCGAGGACGAAACTGATTCTTAGGGGGGAGGAAATGTTACATTAATGAATGTAACTTATGGGAAACATCACGAGAGATGACCGTCCGGGGGACTTGGGCGCCCGTACGGGGTTCGGGGGGCTTAAGAAGTAAGTGAGTTATAAATTAGTATAACTCGCTAGGAATTGACGGTTGGCAAGAGTAGTCACGTCGGGTTCTTCCGGCATCTTCCTAAGTGTGGCTGGGTGGCGAATCGAGAGTTCTCGTGCTTCCTTTCTGGGGCGACTGCAGAAAGACAGTCCTGCAACAAATTGGCTCTTTTTTGGGAGAGTTGAAGGACCCCACTCTAGTATTAGGATCTTACAGCACCTATTTTATGACGAGGATCTTAGAGGCCCGGTTGCACATATTTAAAGATCAAGACATTTCTTGGCAGGATAGGCAGCTAGAGACTTGGATCAGAACATGCAGTAAAGCATTTCCATCAAAGAGGAGGTCATCAAGAGAAGGAGAGAATTGCTAGAGCATCAGTGGCAACACTCCAAAGGGAGGAGGAGAGACTTCTAGAATGCACATGGGTAACTAATGTTGAGCTAAAATAAACATTACATGCTGAATTAGCCTCTTAAATAGGCCCAAAAATGCCTAATTAATTAAATCCCTAATTTGTTGCACGGTACAAGGTCCTGAAACTTTCTATGAATAGGCCAGCTGCTGCCCTCCATTAAGCCTCAATCTCGTTTTTGCAGTTCACAGGTGCTAGAGCTTTGCTGTGCACACACCGTTCGTGGAGGACATCTCAGATGAAGCTGCCCCAGCCTTGTGCCCATCCACTGGTGCTTGCTTTGCTGCCTCCATCTTGCTGTGCAGTCGCCTATTGATCTAGACCATCTCCCAAGCTGTGTTTGCTGATTGGCGACATCTTCTCCAGCTTGGCGACTTCCTTCCCTGCCTAGCAACATCATTCCTAGCTGCATTTGACATCTTGGAGGCTCTTCCTGATTAGGGCAATCTTGTTCCCTGCTGCGTTTGCTGATTTTATTGCTGCTTGTCATCTATTTGACACTTGGAGTCTGTATTTACACCCTACTGCTGCTGCCCAGGCTGGTCATACCCTAAGTACTTGCGTTTGCTGATTTTCTCTCTGTTCCACTGCCTGCTTACATCAAATCCAGTGTTTCTGACTGCATTTGTTGGTGTTCGACTCTCAAAGGCTAGCTTTGCTGCATTTCGGGATTTGTTAGGAGTATGACACTCTCCCGCTTAGCACCTCTACCTCGGTCCTCAAGACACGAGAGTTCAGCGTATAGTTTTTATTCCTACACAGTTTGTTTGTTGCGTGAACACTGAATACTCAATAGTTATTCATTCATTTAGATTCATTGTGTTCATTGTCTTTGTGTTACCCTAACCCTAACTGTGCTCTTCTAAGTTTATGCTTTGTCGTATGCTTTACTTTATGTTTTTGCGTTAGGGTTTTTCTTCACATGGTATCAAAGCAAGGTTCTCTTCCATGAAATCTCGGCCTTTGATCAGAAAGCCCTTCGCAAAAAGCAAGAATAATAGGAGGGCAAGATGACTTTGAACACAAATTCACCACATCATCATGATACTCCTGAGCCTAGCACATCGAGACATGCGATGGAGTGGGCTTCATAGCTTTATCCTCCATTCGACGTGGTTGGAGAGTTATTGAACTACCATGGAGTTCACATACCATATAAGATTTCAGGAGCCAAGTACAATCTCATTCTTATGCGTCAAGCTTGATAGCAAATTGAAGGTAAATCTAAGTTTTTCCCTTTAGATTTGGTGCACTAGTCTAATGATTTTGCAGGAAGGATGGAAATTCCACAAGGGACTGATCACCCTTACGTGGAAACTGGCATGGAGTACAAGCCATATTTTGCTCCACCATCATTCACTCCCATATTAGGTATGCATGATACTTCTCAATCTTTTGATTTTACTCCCTCTTTTCCGCAAGATATCGGAGATGCTCATGACGAAGGAACTATCTACACCAGGTATTGGTACATTAGTCCTACAGAGGATAGGTATTTTAAATTGCACCCAAGGAAAAGGTAAACAAAAATTGCAAGAATCTATGGTGAGTGCTCCTTTATCTTTTCCTTTAGTTTTAACATCTTATGGTCAAAATGACTTTGGTAACGCATCTATTTCTTCATTTGCATTTAATGGACAATAGGAACCTAACACTTTTCCAACAACAACTCAAATGACAAATCCATTTAATCTCCACCTATCCCTCCCATTAGTTCTACTGCACTTCCTTTCAGCCTCCATTAAGTGCATCACATATGTCTTCTCACATCACACTAGGGGATCCTTCACCCATAGGCATACCTTTCAGGATCTTGTCTTTTTCCTAGTCGGGTGGTATTCCCACGATGGAGATTTATCCACTCAACCACCACCGAGTGTGAATTGGTTGGTACCACAATTTACCTCTATGGCATTACCTAGCGGGCCTTCTCGTCATTTTGTTATGCCCCAACCATCTATTGGATAGGGCTTAGTGTCCCGGTGCCTCCACCTTTACCGACACTTTATGGAAACGTTTATGTTTTAGTGTCTCTGCATCAATCGGCACCCATTGGACACTACATGCCTAGTTTTGCCTATCCACCTTCCCCTCCTACTCATCCCCTTCCACCTCCTCCTCCTTATTTCATTTATCCAACACCTCATGGTTCTTTGTTTTCATTAGTCAAACATGCCTTTAATGATAAGACTTGTTTTAATGGGTCGAACTTCACTATTTGGTCAAATCTGATGAGACATGTCCTTTACTCCCAGAACCTATGGGATCTTGTGCAAAGGTTCAAACCCCAACTTGATCCCACACTTGTCCCATATGAGGTTGTCCGCTCATGGAAGGCTAGAAATGCCTCCCCTATTGTCAAGTTGATGCAAGGTCTCTTACTTGAATTTTATTCATAGCTTTAGCATTTTGACTTAGCATGTGAGCGTTGGGCACACTTGAATGACCGTTATGCGGCTCAGGATACGACTTGTCACATCAACTTGGATCATGAGATTCAAAATTTAAGCTGGCTGAGTCATGGTGTCTTCTCACCGAGTTCTCTACCATGGGGGCTCCTAAGTTCTCGGACGATCAGGTCACATTGTTTCTAAACAAGTTGTTGCGGAAATACTTCTATTTTGTGTAGCAGGTGATCCCATAGTCCACCATGTCCACATTCTATGAATTTAAGTGCTAGCTATTGTGTTACGCTTGATAGTTCAATCAATTCCATACCTTGATCTCTACAGAGGGAGCTTTCATTGCTTCTTCTTAAAAGGGGCAGCAAGGGAAGGGTAAACAAAATCAAAGTTCCAATAAAACTCAAAAACAAAATCAAAACCAAACTAGTGAGACCCAAGGAAACTCCTAGTCATCTCTAAAACCCGGGTAGCAAAATGTATCAAAGAAAAATCGGTATGTCAAGATTGTCAGAAGGCTGGCCATTTTGACAATGAGTGTCGATCAAAGGCAAGAGGCACAACCCCAGAAGATAAGAATCAGACCCTTGTCACTTAGTCGGCAATGTCATGGGTATGGCTTGTACTGTGCCTTGTGTAGGTTGGATCCTAGGGGGATGTTTTTGCTTCCTTTTGGACTCAAGAGGGAGACCATTAATAGAGACTTCTTTTTCATCATGGAGCCTAGACACTCTAGGCAATAAATGTAGAGACTTGGGAGAATCGATGGATCCATATCGCAAGGACCTCAAGAAGTAGGGTAGGTGGCTATAGACTACACAACCTTGTTGGAACCTTGTTGGGATCCATGACTAGCCCCCCTGGTATGAGAGAAACAGAGAGGTAGTATGGCAAAGTAATAGGATTGTGGTCATTGTGACATGATGAGTAGGCACTTGATGGATCTTTTCATGGAGGTGGAACTTGAGAAGGCACTTTATATTTGCCCTCCACCAAGTGTCTAGGAGATGAATTGGACAATTCCTCTTTCTTGAGCTATTGGGATCTTATCAATATAAGCCTCATTGCAGCTTCCTAGGAGATTATGTCATCAACAGACATGCTAGAGAGCCTAGTTGAGGGATTGATTCATCTCATTTTGAAGGGTAGTTGGGAGAAATTAATTATAAGAGATCACTCAGTGCAGATTGGTCAATTTGCTTGGAATTACTTACAAGATCCTCACAAAGCTTATCAGTCTTAAATTGACCACCTTGATGTGAGATTATCCACCCCACTTAGGTTCATTTTGTTTAAGGGTCCAATATCTTGAAAGACACCTTTACCTTTAGGGAGTACATTGCTCTTGCCCATTCCAAGAACCTAGGAGCTCATTGTACTTTTTCTCAAGTTTGAGATGACATATGACCAGGTAAATTGGGAGTTCCTAGAGCCTAGAGGGCATCATGTAGAGGATGAGAATACCAAAGTAGTAGGTCAAAGGAGTTGCAGCCCTCTTTCTTCAAGTTCATCACATAACCAAGTCCTAGTTAGTGGGGCTTGATTTTTTAATTTATTGCTTTGTCATAATTAAGTTGTGCACGCGTGAGGTGCACATGTGAAGTGCAAGTTATATTGGGCACAATAACAATCCAAAAGCCTAGATTGGGCAGCAAAGGACATTGACACTTATGTTAAGTTATGGTGGATAGGTGTCAGTAGGTGCCTAGTGATAATTTTGGCTCTAAGCAAGTTATATTGGGGTTACAAAAACGAAACATTTAATGCTTAGAATAATGCTAATGAAAGTTTGAAGACTTTCAAGTTCATAGTGCTTAGCATTTTAAAATGTCAATGGGCAATGGCCAATTTACGGGCAGGGCCAAGTAATAATTGAAGTTTAGCAATTAATTATTGCTGTAAATTCAGTTCTAGAGGTTGAATTATGCATTTGTAGGTGTGCCACTTCTCAAAAGGAGAGAGAACATACCACGAGGTTGACACGACTTGTGAGGGGCATTTTGGAGAT
Organism: Lygodium microphyllum; assembly: GCF_053477565.2. Classification (NCBI taxonomy): domain Eukaryota; kingdom Viridiplantae; phylum Streptophyta; class Polypodiopsida; order Schizaeales; family Lygodiaceae; genus Lygodium; species Lygodium microphyllum. Next base: position 108,769,374 of record NC_141138.1, read on the forward strand.
TCTCTCTCCCATCTCTAGCAAATTTCTCATTTTCTTTACATACTGAACAGTTATGTTAATCACATGAGAAATACAACTCTCTCTCTCTCTCTCTCTCTCTCTCTCAATAGCCAGCTTTATTAATCACGAAAGAGGTATAAGATTACAAAATTAGAAGATGTAGGATGGCACTAGGCCATCAAGCATAGAGCCGATATAAGAGTCTCAATAGATCCTCTTTGAGACATCACAATCAAAGTGCAAAGGAAGTAGAGTGACTAGAGGGGGGCAGCGAAAACTGCAGTGTGCCAAGCCAGCAAATCCTATCTGGGGAGAATATATGCTAACTCAATCAAGTCAAGTTGCCAATGAAGCAATCCTTTCAAGAGGATTATATGGCTTTGCACTCTCGACGAAGCATCAAAGATGAATGCATTTCTCATGATCCATATATGCCAACAACCCAAGAAGTGTAAGAAGTGAAAGAACACTTTCATATCAACCTGCAAGGGATCCACAAACTTGGGATGTCCAAAGGCCCAAAATTTTGGAATTATTGATAGCCCAACCACTGATAGTAGTGACCAAACTTTCCGCACCACTGGGCAAGTAAGGAACTGATGGTGCGTGGTTTCTATAGATCTAACAAAAGAAGCAACAACCCACACAAGATCAGCCACTACCCAGGAGAGAGGAGATATATGAGGGGTGGGAGCAGATGGGGAGACGTGGAACTGATGATTTCATGGATGATTTAGAGTAAGCCCTTTCTACCGCATGAGATTATCAGAGCAAAGATGGGAGCACCGCCTATAGTGGCAGAGGTCCCCTTCCAAATAGTGACCTTCCTACATAGGCTTTGGACTTTGCCGAAACAGAGATACTCCCGACTTGCACTAGAGTCATTTAGACAGCTAGCATTACAAGGGGATATTGAGTGCTGGTATGCTCAGACAAAGGCATGGCTACAATTACATGGATCACCTCCCACCACTACAATACAACTTGGATTGCCTCCACTTGGAGCTTAGTTGAGAGGAGCTGAACTGGATCATTAGGATGGACATTATTCAGATACACACAGCCACGACATGGGTGACACCTACTGAGGATCTGGGGATGAAGATGGCTTTTGATAGGAAGCATCTTCTACACATATCCCCATATGGCTTTATTGTTTGCCTAAGGCACATGAATGCGCGTGTCTCATGGTGCTCAATGTGCCATTGGACAGCTCCCTACATTCCTCACACGAGCTTCGGATCGAGACAGGTAGATATGGCATAAGCTCCGTCTCCCCAGAGGACAAGATTTGCTAGCTTTGTCAGCTCGAGCTAGAGACAGAGGAGCACTAGTTATGTAGATGCCAGTGTACTACAAGATCTGAGGGCGCTTACGTTGGTTGTTCAGAGAGGGATTTGGGTCACTATCTAGGGTAACAGATTTCCCGAGATGTCTCAGGCTCTTCTTGTTGGAGCTACGCTGCCATAGAGAGCACCACTTTTGGACCCAACAATAGAGGCACGGAGCCACACACCAACGTGTACTCACGGAGTTCTATAGAGCATCGACTACTCCCTCCCCCCCTCAAGAAAAAACTCGTGACCTCTACAATAAAGAAGAAAAGAAGAGGTGCAAGGGGGCATCCCTATCTCACTGACCTTTGAATGAATAGATTTGTCATCCCTAGATTGTGCAAGAGTTGTGGGCTCCCAAAAGATGAAAATATTGTCCAAGATGTTGCGTTCTTGAACAAAACTAGTTGGGGTAGGGTGAATGAGGTTTGGCATCAATAGAGATAGTCTAAGATTGATCATTTTGGCTAGGATTTTTTATGTCGTTGTAAGCAAAGTGATCGGTCTCCATTGGGTGATCTCCAATCTATCTCTATTGCCTTTTGGGATGAGGTGAATCAATCCCTTAGACATTCTCTCTGACATTTCTCCAAATGCCATAATCTCCTGAAATGTTGCTAAAGGTTGTGTGTTGATCACATCCTAGTAGCTCAAAAAGAAAGCCTTGTCCAATCCATCATCCCCCAAGCACTTTCTTGATGATAACACTAGTAAAGCCTTCACAAAGTTTTCCTTTGAGGATGGTGCTATTAAGTGTTTCCTCATGTTGTCTATGAGACCACTCTCCTAGTACTCTGCAATATGCTACTTTCCTTTTACAAATTCTACCTATGCCACACGAGATGGATCTCCCTTTGATGTACTTTATGAGGATATCATGAGATATGCTAGCATTGGGGACATATTATTAGTAGGAGATTTCAATGCACGCACTGGAGATAGACAAAGTGACTTTTATATGCATGATAATGCCATGTTCAAAGAGATCGACATATATGAAATAGGCCTACGCAAGAGAGCCCACGATAAAAAGGTGAGTACCTATGGGACACACCTATTGACTTTGGAAGTGCATAGAGACTAGCCATCTTTCATGGTTTGCCACAATGGCCAAGATCTGACAATTTGACATGTTGGAATCTCAAAGGAGTGGCAAGTACTGTGGACTACTTGATAGGCTCACCAACATTGATACCAGACATCCGAAACTTTAAGATATCTAAGAGATCAATTGGCATAATAGTAGATCATGCTATTTTGACATTCATGCTCTCTTGTGTACTTATGAAACATGAAACATCATGCCTTCCTAAAGATCCCAAATACTACTTTACAAAAGACACCTTACACATCTATAGTGGTTCTTTGCAAGCCGGTTTACATACATTGGACTTGAGTAGATCGTTGGAAGAATGTACAAGGGATTTAGCAAAGGCCATACATGGATCGGCCATGTATGCATTCCCACACACCTTGTTCCGATGTAGACCCACACGATCTATTGCTCCCCAAAATAGCTAGTATGATGATGAGTCGAGTCACCCGAGCTCGCTTACAGAGAGAAGTGGAGCTAGGCACTCAAACACATCGCCAAGCAAAGGCGTTCTTCAAAGGCCTTGTGCGGAAGAAGAAATGAGACTACTTAGTGAAAGCAGAAGTAGAGATATATTAGCAATTTTTGGGGCGGGATAGCAAGAGCGCATGGAAGATGTTTCATGAAAGATAGCCCCCCATACAGATTACATCACCAGATGCTTCGCTTGACTATGGGAGATAGTTGTATGATCTGCCAAGACAGCCACCTATGCAGCCCCCACAAGCTTGTAGGCCAACACAGTGGTCTTTCTTCACATGGAAAATGGTTAGGGACGCAATTTATAGATTACAAAATGGAAGGGCACAGGATGAGGATGGACTAGTAGTAGAACATTTCTCACATGCTTATGACATATTAGCACCCATATTAGCACATATGCTCAATAGAGTAGTATGTAAAGGTTTCCCTATGAGTTGGTCAGACAATACTATAATTCCACAATTTTTGTTGGTGATCCCCTGATTCCTAGCAACTATAGGACTATCATGATCGGTCATACTTTGGCCAAGATATATGGATCTATATTGGAGCATGAACTCAGTGAGTTGGCTGAAATGCAAGGCAAGAGAGCACAAGGACAAGTAGGTTTCAGACAAGGATATACCACGCTAGACCATATTCTCACACTAAGAGCCATTATTGAGGAGGGTCGAGCCCGAGATAAGAGGATCTATTGTTGCTTTGTAGATTTTCGCAAAGCTTTTGATACAGTGCCTCGTACACGCATCATGTAGAGATTGCAGGACATTGGAGTACCAGAGGGTATACGATGGGGTGTCTATGCATTATATGAGGCAGCGACAGGTCATGTACGAGCACCTAGGGGGACTATCAGAGAGGATTGACAGTACCATAGGAGTGAAACAAGGATGTCCACTTTCACCCACATTGATTGGTCTATACATAGATGAAGTATCTGATTATATAGACCGAGGAGGAGGAGTTGGAGCCAACCTAGCATGGGTGTTGATACTGATATTGTTCTCATTTCAGATTCACCAGAGGGATTGCAATGCCATCTAGATGCTTTGCACATCTTCTGTAGAGATAAAGACCTCGCAGTGAACCTTGGGAAGGCCAAAACCATGGTTTTCAATACTTCAGTAGCATGGGTGACTAGATCTATGTACCAGTTCACATTTGGGGGAGACATACTAGAGCATGCGAGGGAATATGTCTATTTGGGAGTCACCTTCTCTGGCCCACGTTTTTCGTTGAGAGGGGCATCAGAGCACGTCTAGCACGTGGATACGCAGCACTAGGGGCACTCGAGAGTCAATGTGCTCAAATACAGCTCCAGGAGCCCCGCACCAAACTCTGGTTGTTTGACACCCTAGTCACACCTACATTACTATATGGAGCAACGGTATGGGGTTGCAGCTTGTACCACAGGCGTCTTAGCCCGTTCACTGATCAGACTGGACTAGAGAGGGATTATTATGGTGGTTGGGATATCATGGAAAGGCCATTGATCATGATGATAGCACACATGATTAGGAGTAAGCCCTCCACCCCACATCCCATTGCCAGAGCAAAGCTAGGGGCAACACCTATAGTTACGGAGGCACTCTTCAGGGCAGTGACCTTGTGGCACAAACTATGGGAACTTCCGCGCCATAGATACTCTAGATTGGCACCAACCTCATCTAGAGAACTAGCAGCAGGAGGCGAGAAGAACTGTTGGTTTTCACAGATGGCTATTTGGATGAGCCTACATGGTTTGGATATTGACTGTCTTCCAGCTTTGGATTATAGCATTGATTACCCTACACTTTCTCTCAGCCGATCAGAGTTGAACTAGGTGATTAGAGTAGATATCTTGAGGATTGAGACAACAAGGACATGGATCCATCCACCACTCCCTCTAGGATCGAGGATGGAGTTCTACAGGAGTCATTTCTTGTCTCTCTGACAACGGTTTCACTATTCGGCCAATATATATGGACACCCATCTCTCCCATAGCGTACAGGTTGCTATCCGATAGATTCGCACCTCCTCACATAGGCTTCAGATGGAGACAGACAGATGGATAAATACCCTAGCAGAGCTTAGGGCTTGCCAGCTTTGTGGTCGAGAGCTTGAGATGGAGGAGCACTAAATATGTAGATGCACAGTATACTATGACATACGAGGACGGTATCACTGCCTCTTCTTTGATGGATTTGGACCCCTTCGTCACGTCCCGGAGTACGAGGACTAGAGATGCCTAGGTCTTTTCCTCGTGGAGCTCGAGAGACACTGAACTGCACTACTGCGAGACATGAGGCTACCTCACCGAGAGGGACACACAGAGACCAGTGACAGACTTCTTCTACAGAGCCAACCCTATTGACACTACTGGGCTAGCATAGACAGAGCCACCCTGCTAGACACCTTACAGGCCACACCGTGGAGTCACATTGGATAGAGCCATTTCCCTTCGTCGAGCATGGCGACCCTGTCTACCAGGACCATGTTCAAAGCAGCCATACCACAGTTGTACTAGAGCCATTATCATGAGACACTGAAGCCTCACCACCATGCATATCAATGAAGCAACTAGGGACCGCATCATAGCTGAGATCATGTACAGATCTTGAGATCAGCTACAGCCCATAGTCTCCACCACACTTTTGTACATGGTTCCATCAGAATTGGTTCTCCTTTCCTTTCCTTTTCTTTTCTATCGATGGAACAACACTATACATGGCTCAAACCTAGTATAGTCCCATCATATGGTTGTTTTCAGTATTGTTTCATAGGCCACCCACTTATTTGTAATGTTATCTTTACCTTACTGATGAGATGACATTAGACATGGATGTACTCCAGATTTTGTCTCATAGGCCACATTGGCCTTACGTAGATGTTAATATTTCTTTCTTTCTTTCTTTCTTTCTTTCTGCCGTGCAATCTTTCTATCACTCTCAAAGCTCGAAAGTCTTATCGTTGAACCCAACAAAACAATATAATAATTTGTGGCCACCTAACCAACATCCTCTGGCCCTTGGGCAAGGAATCCATCCACTCTCGTTAGTCTCCTAACACCCTATGTAGAGTGTCTAGGACTTACAGTGTGAAATAAATCTTTGTTCACTCTATCCCCTACGTGTGTCTAGAAAGAAGCCCTCGCATGGTGCTTATACTCTAATTTGACCTTCTCCATAGCATCTATTTTTGCTTCTTGTTGCATGCATTCTATCCACACAACCACTAATAACACCCCCTCCCCCCTTCCCCTCCCCCTCCCCTTTTCCTTTAAGAGACCTTTCTTGTTGCTCCTAGCCTTGTCCTTGAAAAAAAAACTCACGTCTTGTAGACTCTCATTAGAGTCTCTAGTTGCATTGCCAACTGAAAAGGACTTGGCTCTCCAAATCTTGGTAATATTCTCCCTCAAATCCTCATCATAATACAAATGCACATGAATTGTGATGTTGGTAGCGGTTCTTGCTTCATTGTCAGATACGAGAGGTACAATACTGTATGATACGATAAAATATAGTACTAAATGGTACCTTAAGATTTTGTAAGGTATGGTACAATATTAGTACGAAAAAAAAATCATCTTGGGTATTTTAGACTAAAGATGATAGAATAAATGTGGAGCATCTAAATAGCAATGCTATTAGAGTATACAAGATGATTACTTGAGGGTAACATGCCAAAACCTCTATGGTATATGCCTCATATGCAATATGCACTACAACATACAAGTTATAAGTACATAGATGGGACTGGATATATCATGCATAGATGATCATACAAATAAGAGGTGTAGGCTAGAGAGAGAGAGAGAGAGAGAGAGAGAGGCTTATCCGCTTCATGTTGTGGAAAAAGAAAGGGAATCATTTGGACTAGGTATGGATTTCTTGGCAACATGTGACTACTCCTAAAAGGATGGAGGGAGCAGCTTTCTTGGATGTTAATTTCCATATGGTTGATTTGAGATTGGCACTTTTGCAGGCTTTATGTGTGCAAAGTCATCCTTGGATAGATATTGCAAAATTTTTCATTGAAAAGATTAGTATCTTGCATGGTTGCACGGTTATTCAAGTTTCTTGGTAGCATGTGCTGAATTGCACGAGGCCTATTAAGGTCTCCCAGTCTTTTATTCTTTCTCATTTGATTGCATTCTGGCAAGAGATTTTGTATTTTGCAATTTGGTGCCCTCTTGATCTTCGTAAGGAAGAGAATTTGCTGCAAGAAGAAGTATTGGCTACCTTTAGGTTGTTGGATTGGCCTAATAAAGACTTGTTGTAACCAACCTTTCTCCTTGTATAGGGTGGTAAATAACCGGATTAAGCACTATTTACAGCAATTAACAAATTCACAATACTGAAATGCACACTTCACTATATAATCTTGGATATTGGATACCTTTTTGGCCCCAAAACTAGTGCCCCTTTTGGTATTTATTTAACTTAATTGAAGAAGAAGTTGATGTACAATGGGATTCTTCCAATCCCTTTCAGTATTCCAACTTCCCTTGCTGTCCAAAATGACCAGTAAGTCTTCAATCTGTTGCCCCTTGATTCCGGCAGTCAATTGGCTTCACTCGCTTTGATAGAGATGGAAAATGCCCCAAATTCATTGATTTGCTGGTCCCTTCACTTGAATTCGACTAAAAATAGCTTCAGCCTTGTTAAATCTAAGTCTTGGAGCTTTCAATTTTTGGCACACTTCATGAGGTTGTTGTTAAACCCTAATTTCTACTACAGATCAAGATTTATAGCAGAGAAATCTGAAATTTCTTAGCCTCTGGTGATCTCAAATGCTGTAATATTTGGAGCAAGCTAGTAGAAAGGCTTGGATATGAGAGAGAATGCTGAGGAGAGAGAAAATTTAGACTTTCTTCGTGAAGAATTAAAGAAAAATTGTCCTTTATTACTGCTGCACTGTCTCAACATCTTGTAGATGCAAAGAATTGAAGAAAATCAGTCATTTACTGTTGCTGTCCTGTCTCAACAGCCTTTAGATGCTGTCACTTGTTGTTGATTAGACTTTTCCTGTCCTTGGTTGCCTCAGAAGGTCCTCCAATGGCAGGAAATCAAATCAACAGCATCTTCTCCCTCTCTCTTGCAGGTTGAATACGCTAAAATACATTTCTCCAGCCTCTAAAGACGTTTTCTTTCTCCAGTCTCTAAAGACGTTTTCAGTCTTGCATGGGTATTCTTGACAATTGGCAGTCTTCCCAAATGGTTTTTCTAGCATTATCCATAATGCAAAACTGATCTCAAAAGTGACCATAAACAGTTCTCAAGTTGATAAAAATTTGAGTTGAAACTGAACAGAATTTGTCTCAAAATTGAGGTAAAATTCATGCCAAATTAATCATAAGATGATGCAAAAGTATAGTTCTAGTGCCCGGGTGAAACTCATACTCATTTGCATACATCTCATAGTGACTAGTACACTAAGTAGTAACCTCATGGCAAACATATTGTCAGCGCAGTACCTTGGATGCATGCTGAATACATTTGAGATCCACTACATATAAGAGCTGTCCATAACTGGAGGAGTGAAAGTGCTACCTCCCCCTTGAGCATCAAACAATACTTCGGACCCTTGCTCTGCTGAACCTAACGGAGCTCGAACTAAAGTCGGCTCTAACTAAAAGGCATCTAGGTAAAGCTGCAACAACTGAGGATGATTTGCTAAGTCATCCTCTTCCATCCATTGGCATCCATTGGTGATTAATTTTGAAATTTCACTAAGTATCTCCTGGAAACTTTACCTTTGACCTTTTTTTCCTTATGTGTCAAAATCTGCTCGGGTACCAAAATCTCATCCAGCTCCTCAACCTCAGGCTAGACATAACCTTTGACACATCACCATGAACAAACTGACATCAAAGGCATTGTGTATCCATCAATGTGGAGGTAATTTCAGTCGATATGTCACATCATTGATCTTCTCCAATAACTGAAAGGGCCCATAGTATCTCATACTCAACTTCAGATACAATCTTTCTCTTCCTTTCATCTTTTTTAGCCTTGCCTTTTCAAAACGTAGCAATACATAATCACCCTCTGCAAACTGCAAAGCATGTCTGTGGCGATTAGCTGTTCTCTTTTACTTTTCTTGCGATCTTTGAAGTGCATATTTTATCTTTGCATAGGCTACATCCAACTGGAAGGGCCCATAGTATCTCATACTCAACTTTAGATACAATCTTTCTCTTCCTTTTATCTTTTTTAGCTTTGTCTTTTCAAAACGTAGCAATACATAATCACCCTCTACAAACTGCAAAGCATGTCTGTGGTGATTAGCTGCCCTCTTTTACTTTTCTTGCGATCTTTGAAGTGCATATTTTATCTTTGCATAGGCTACATCCAAGTTTTCCACATAATAATTAGCCTCAAAGACCTTATCGTTAGTTTGCAGAATAGGTAGTACTTTCTTGCCACCCTCAACCATCTCAAATGGAGCTTTGCGCGTAGAACTATGCACTGTGTTGTTGTAAGCAAATTCAACCAAGGGCAAATACTACTCCCACTGTGTCTTGTGGTTTGAAACATAGCATCTCAAAAGATCTAACACTGTGGAATTTGCTTTCTTAGACTGACCATCTGTCTGCGGATGGAAGGATGATGAGAATTCTAGCATGATACCCATATTCTTAAACAATCCTTTCCAAAATAAACTTGTCATCCGCGAAGGGTCTCAATTATTAATGATCGAATCTAGCGTACCATGATACTTAAAGATGTGTTGCAAAAACCAGGCTTAATTTTCTTTCTCACCGGAATGAAATGGGCTTGTTTGCTGAACTTGCAAATGATAGTCCATATCCCATCATTCCGCGTAGATGTCTTAGGAAGCTCAAAAATAAAGTCCATTGCAATGCTCTGCCAATGCCTATCTGGAATAGGCAATGACTGCAATCAACCCAAGATATTTTGCCTATCATGCTTTACCTTTTGGCATACAATGCATGTCTTAACAAATTGTTCTACATCATGCCTCAAAGCTGGCCAATAAAAGAAATGCTCCATTGCCTTGACCATGGCATCGATACTTCTGTGTCCTTGCATACGGGGGAGCATGGCTTTTAGTGATAACTCTAGGCCTTAACTGCTTTGTGACACACAGTCGTCCATGCATTATCAGAAATCCATCTCTTAGCACAAAGTGTTCATGCCTTTGGCCATTGCAAAGCTAATTATAAACATTAGCAAAGTCCGAATCAACAACATATTGCTCTTTCATGGCATCCAACTCAGTGTGATAAACCATGCTGATGACTGAAATTTGTGGCTTATGGGACAGTGCATCAGCCACAACATTCTTTTTACCATCAATATGTACAATCTGAAAATGAAACATAGAGAGAAAATTTACCCATCTCATATGCTTCTCAGACAACATTGTCTATGTGAGAAAGTACCTCAAAGTTTGATGATTTGTTTGCATTATAAAATCAGCCCCAACAAATAATGCTTCCATGTAGACAATGCATGAATTACAGCCAAGAGCTCTTTCTCATAGACTTGCAAATTCTTTTCTGCACCGTGGAGAATTTGGCTCTCATAAGCCACAACTCGGTCGTCTTGCATAAGAATAGCCCCAATGCTATTACCACATGTATCACATTGAACTATGAATGACTTCCTTAAATCGGGCAACACAAGCATATGATTTGAAGTCATCTTTTCCTTCTACTTTTCAAATGCTGAAATTTCCACTATTGTCCATCTAAATGGCACATCCTTTTTGTGCAAGGCATGCAATGGCGATGCAATTTCAGCAAATCCAACGTATTCCAAGTTGTCATGATGTCCATCTCAAAGGTACTTGTCAACCAATTTGATGCAAACATTTGCTTGAATTGTACCTACGTTGACGGTGCTATACCTTGCATCAAAACAGTGGACTACCATTGTAATGCATTCCCTTTCAAGAAAGTGGTTGCCTTTCGAATCTTCGAGGACTCTGTGAAGTCCCCCTTGAATAGGACGTATCAAACTACTGAATGAAAGTCAAAGCTTTTAGCCTACCTTGTACACCACTGAAGAACTCAAACTTCACTGCTTTTCCACTCTCATCATAGTCTTTTGCTACCCCTTTGGGTGTCAAGTTGTTATACACTGGCTGCTGCAAAAAGGGTGCATTTGCTGAATTTACATCAAAACCAATGCCAAACGACACATTTGCATCACCAGCATTCATTCCTTGAGCCCCATAAGCATTCGGGGGTGCAGATGCAGTACCAAACATGCTACTTTGTGTCCCAAGTATCAAGCCAATGCTGTTATACATAGGGTTTTGCATATTTCTAGCCATATCTAAATACATTTGGCCTTGCACACCATGCATTGGTTGTTGCATACCATAGGGATTTGTGCCATACATTCCTGTATGCGGTCCTTGTCCAACCATAGCATGAAAAATCGTGCTTTCACCAAAATATCGTGGCTGCCCCATCATAGCATGCATGCTTGGTTGTCCAAAATCCATTGGATTGGCACTTCCGTGATGGCCTCGCATTTGCATTCCTTGCTCGGTAGGTACCAACTATTTTATTTCATTAGCATCTTTGGGAGCTTCAAATGAAGGGTTTGGCATTATCTTCGGTGCATCTTACTATCTCGAAGGTGTAGAAGTCTTCTTCTTCTTGTCTTTGCTATCCTTCTTTGGAGCATTCAAAAATCGGGTAAATTGAGGATCCTTTGCCAATTCAACGAAGAGATTTGCTGCTGTCCTCATTCGATTCTTGAACTAGTCATCAAATTCCTCTTCACTTTACTGGTCATCAGCCTCCTTATGCCCTGAAGGCTGTGCATCTTACCCAACAACAACATTTTCAGTTTGCTGTCCATGGTGTGAGCCTTGTCCAAGGCCACATCATCATTGCTTGAGTCCATCTTACTGTATGAAGACATATTGCTGTAATTTCTCAGCTAAGAGTAAAAATCAGCACTACCACAAAGCTTGGACAAGGCTTGCTGTAATTTCTCAGCTAAGAGTAAAAATTAGCACTACCACAAAGTTTGCTGTCCATGGTGTGAGCCTTGTCCAAGGTCACATCATCATTGCTTGAGTCCATCTTACTGTATGAAGACATATTGCTGTAATTTCTCAGCTAAGAGTAAAAATCAGCACTACCACAAAGCTTTGGCTTGCAATTAGGTGCCTTGGGCCCACCAAATCAAGGGATTGAGTGGTATTCCAGCAATGGAACCATGTAACGAGCCTTTCTTCTCGGATAGGGTGATAAATAATCCGATTAAGCACTATTTACAGCAATTATCAAATTCACAAAATTGAAATGCACACTTTACCATATAATCTTGGACATTGGACACCTTGTTGGCCCCAAAACTGGTGCCTCTTTCAATATTTATTTAACTTAATTGAAGAAGTTGATGTACAATGGGATTCTCCCAATCCTTTTCAATATTCCATCTTCCCTTGCTGTCCAAAATGACCAGCAAGTCTTCAATCTAATTTGCCCTTTGATTCGGGCAGTCAATTGGCCTTCACCTACTTTGATGGAGATGGAAAATGCCCCCAAATTCATTGATTTGCTAGTCCCTTCACTTGAATTTGACTAAAGACAGCTTCAACCCTATTGAATCCAAGTCTTGGAGCTTTCAATTTCTGGCATGCTTCTCGAGGTTTTGTTGCTAAACCCTAATTTCTACTATAGATCAAGATTTACAGCAGAGAAATCTGAAATTTCTCAGCCTCTGGTGATCTCAATGCTATAATCTTTGGAGCAAGGTAATAGAAAGACTGGGATATGAGAGAGAATGCTGAGAAGAGAGAAAATTCAAACTTTCTTCAAAGAAAATGTCATTTATTGCTGTTACATTGTCTCAACAGCTTGTAGATGCAAAGAATTGAAAAAAATCAGTCATTTACTGTTGATGCCTTGTCTCAACAGCGTGCAAAAGCTGTTACCTGCTGTTGATTGGTCTTCTTGTGCCCATGGTTGCCTTAGAAGATCCTTCAATTGCTGCAAATTAAACCAGCGGCATCTCCTTCCTCTCTGTTGCGAATTGAATACATTAAAATGCCTCTCCAGCCTCTAAAGACGTTTTTCAGTCTTGCATGGGCAATTTTGACAAGTGACAGTTTTCCCAAATAGTTTTTCTAGCATTGTTCATAATTAAATATTACTTTTCAGTTTTTAAATACTAAAAATTAATCTAATAATTATTTTGATGCCTCGAAAAATAATCTGACTGGCCAATTAATAAATTGGCTAGGCAACTTCTATTCTGGATTGTCTCTGCGCCATCTTTGACCATCGGATTGACATTAGGTACCATTAAACGTCACTTCTCCAGTGTCACCAACTAACACTTATAGCCAAATGAATTACCTAGACCAACAACTGGCACCAGATACTACCAAGTACCTGTGCGGCATAACTTGTAGCAACTTTTGCCCTCCTTGACATCCCGTGATTTTCTCGGGTCCCGGGCTCGGAAATTTACTCTAACCCCAATTACACCTCACGTGTGCAACATTTACGTTACCATGTGATTAAAAATTAATCCATATGTTAAGTGAGGTTTCAAAAATACATGTCCTCATGACGCTTGCAGCGAGAAGAGTTTAATTGGCTTGCTTGGGGTTGCAGATAGTCCATGATGGTGTCATTCTTGGGCAGCCCCATCTTTATTCTTTCTAGTGCATTCATCAGTACTTTTGGGTGCCTCGTGGCTATCATGACATTTGGTCGTCCTTATAGGAGCAGCTTTTGAGATACTTTCCATTGCTTGCTTTACAGCCCTTGTCTCCTTGATGGGATTGGATGTTTGTCCCACCTAATGATTTCGAAAAGAGGTCAGCTAATTAGATCTATCATCAAATGGTTTGAGGTTAAGAGATGGGTCACTAGAAAGGCCAATAAAATATGGCATATTCAGGACAACAAAAAGAAGTGGCAGGAAAGATTTCTCCAACTCTGGAAGTCTAAGATTCCTTATCAGGGTAAAGTTTTCATATGGAGGTTGCTTATTGGGGGTCTTCCATATGGGGATTGTTGCGTGCTCACAAGATTTGCTATTGTCGCTGTGTATTTGCACTACATGCAATGTTACATTGCTTTATCTCTTCGTCTATTGCCCTATTGCTTGACAAATTTGGAGTTTTGTTTTTCGTGTGTGGTCCTTATTGACTCAGCAGCAGATATCAACTTGTTCGTGGATTATGCGAAGGATACCTTCTATGTTTCCCTTGCAATTAGATCATTCTTGCCTTTTCCATTTTCTTTGATGGACAGCTCTATGGCATATTTGGCGTACTCAGAATGCCTTCATTTTTTATTCTACCTCAGATATCCATGGTCATGTGGCCTATGTTTGTGGTTTATTGTTCTGGCAGATATCCTCTATGGTTTCAACTGACTTGGTTCTTCCTGACATTGCTACTCCTTGGCTGGATATTGTTCGCTTCACTTCGGCTATCCTGTTTGTGTGATATTTGTGTTATGGTTTTAGAGGCTTTTTAGCTAGATTTGTGTTTGTTCTGTTTTTCTTAGCCAACTTGATGGTCTAATGTAAATATTGCCACTTAATTCAATTATCTTCACGAGAGAGAGAGAGAGAGAGAGAGAGAGAGAGAGAGAGAGAGAGAGAGAGAGAGAGAGAGAGAGAGAGAGAGAGAGAGAGAGAGAGAGAGAGAGAGAGAGAGAGAGAGAGAGAGAGAGAGAGAGAGAGAGAGAGCGCCTAGAGAGAGAGAGAGAGAGAGAGAGAGAGGCGGGAGCGATGGGGAACGCGATGTCGCCTGAACGCTCTGCCCTGCCGTCGGCCGCCTAACCTCCAGGTCCTGGTCGCCGTCCTGGCCGCTGTCGCTGCCGTCGGACCTGCCCGCCATTGCCTGTTGTCACCCGTCGACTTCGGACCTGCCCTCCATCGCCCCAGGTATCATCGCCCGTTCACGCTTTGATTCACGCCTTCGCTCGCCCCTCGTGCCTGCTTGCTGGCCGCGTGCTGTCACTCGTCGACTTCGTCTGTCCGCCTGCATCGACGTCTGGCGTCTGCCCCGCCTGTCGAACGCTGCTCCGCCTGACGTCTGCCCTGCTTGGCGACCGCCCTGCCTGACGACTGCCCCGCCTGACGTCCGCCCTAACTGACGTCTGCCCCACCTATCGTCCGCCCTGCCTGACATCTGTTCTGCTTGTGGTAGACTCCTCTGTGACCGCGTGCGGGGCTGACGCAGCCACATTTACGCCTCCCCCGTGTTTCTCCTGTTACCTGGCACCCCGGGTCATCTGCCCCTTGCCAGTCAGCCACCGTGCTGCTCACCCCAGACTTTTAACGCCTGCACCTTGTTCGTGTGACGCCCTACGGGTCGTCATCCGCCGTGTGCGAAACCAGCCTAGAGGGGTGCAGATTTCTAACTCAGCCGACAGTGATCTGCACTGTGCGTTAGTCCTCCTTCGAGATCAGTTTTTTTTCGTCATACAAGATGGCTGGTTTGGATCTGGATTTCATTGACCAAACGGTGGCAGCACTTGGCCCAGATTCTGATGCTGAGGAACCGGAGGATATGGTTCCGTGCACTAAAGAGATGCCCCCGGGCCCTGACATCCAGCTTGCAGGTAAACGTACCAAGCATACCCCGGAAGAGATAGGTGTTATTCAAGATCGTTCCTATGCGCAGGTTGCTTCGGATTCTGTGGACTCTCAGGAGGTGGACTGGGAGCATCTGCTGGAATTTGCCAACACTCTGCTTGGCGAATATGTTCAACATAATCAGGAAGCCTTCTCTGACTCTGCACCTAAAGATGTTCTAGAAGCTTCCGTCGATCCAAAAACTGTCCTACGCTCCTTCTCGGTGTTTTACGATCGCGCTGTGATACTCTTCTTCACTGGTCGAATCCCGCTGCTTTCCCGTATTCGCCAATGGCTGCAGAGTCTGCTACAAGGGGACTGTGTTGAAGAGATTTTTGTTGGGTCCCGAGGTTTTTTTGAGGTCCTCTTGAAAACTGAGATGCACCGTGCTGCTCTCTTGTCTAAACTGCCTTTGTTTTTTGATCGTCGGTTGGTTCATGTGGTTCCATGGCGCCCGATGGCAGATTTTCAGCGCCTCCTGCAACGTGAATGCCCTGTGTGGGTAGAAGTGGAAAATTGTCCGGCTGTTTATTGGCCGCTATTGAAGGACGCCATGGCCGCTGTGGGCACGGTTCTGGTCCCACCCAGTCTCAAGGCTGTGAATCACAACCGCTTGTGCATGTTATGGGATACTGCAAGGAAAAGGCCTGCTTGGTTACGCCTCAATTGCTCTGGCATGCATCCGTTACACTTTCGTTTGAAATGGGGCAATTTTGCAGGCCATTGCTTTTCCTGTGGACAGTTGGGGCACTTTATGGCTGAATGCCCAGAGCAGCAACACATTTTAGATGCGGGCCATGTTGCTCCGCCCATGGATGATATGGTGTGTGATGCTCCGTCGCGGGATACTATCCACCCGCCCCAAGTTCTGGCCAAAGGTAAACAACAGGTTTCGGGTCTGGATTCCCGTGCCACTGATTGGGTTGAAGTACGTGCAAAAAAAGGCAACAGGATTGTTGCTGGCATGGAGAGTACTGTGCCTACTACCTCACAAGATTCCATGCGTACATATATGCGCAGGAAGGAAATGTTGCCTTCCGAGTGCTCTGCTCCTGCTATGGTTTCCTCCACCGCCCGTCCTCAGCCCGCCAGGAAAATATATTCGGATCGTCTAAAGGCTCCACCTGCAAAGCTGGCTTTTGATACCAGAGGCAACGTCATTACCCCGTGGGACCGTTGTTATCCACGTTCCACCCCCAAGCAAGCAGATATGTCGTCTACTTCCAAGTCTGGTCCTCAGAACTCTTTTGCGGTGTTGGTGGATTTCTTGGATGAGGGAGTCCTGGACATTCTCGCCGACAAAGTCAAATCGAGGCAAGCTGTGCCTCGTACCTGATTATGTTTTGCATATACATGAAAATAGCCACGTGGAATGTGCGAGGAATTTGTTCTCGACACAAGCAACATGCCATGTGGTCTGTATTGTATGAGAATCAGTGGGATGCCTTGTGCGCTGTTGAGCACAAGAGTCACGGTGACGCCGGAAAAGTTGTGGATTGCCATGGCTTTCGTTTGTTCTATGCAGGAACACAGGCCATGCATTATTCGGGTGTGCTCATGATTGTACATGCCAAATATCAGCCTGTTCTTATTAAAAATGATGTTCATGGCCGTTTTTTGGTGGTTGAAATTTTATTCGAAGGAGAAATCTTATGGTTACTTGGCCTCTATGCTCCGAATGATTCGTTATCTCGCCGGGAGCTTTGGCAGACTTTGATCTACACCATTAGTGCGGCGGCGTCTTCGCGAGTCATGCTGAACGGAGGTGTTACTGAGCCATTTGTCCTTGCCCGTTCTGTCAGACAGGGGTGCCCTTTGAGCCCTTTATTCTTTGCCCTTGCGACACATCCAGTTCTTTCCATGTTATCACATATGGCCGCCTCTTCTCAGTTGGCCGGACTGTCGCTTCCTACAGGACAGCACTTCATTAGCCAATCCCTGGCGGATGATACCTTTATGATTTTGCGTGCGGACAAGGATAACCTTCGAAAAGCATTGGATGTTTGGGGTCTCTTTGGTCAGGCGTCAGGCCTTCGTATCAATGCGCTCAAATTAGCCATTCTGAGCTGCACGGAGTCGGATTTGCAGTCCTTGGACTGGCAGGGTCTGGATGTTCCTCGTGGCTCCATTGTCAAGCATCTTGGGTACCCTTTGGGTGTTGATGTTCCCCCAAAGCAGCTTCTGCAGTGGATTTCTCAGAAAATGGTGGCTAAGTTTATGTATTGGAAGTCTCAGGCCTGGCCCTTCCATGTTCGCCTCAAAGTAGCCCAGACAATTATGTTGCCGATGCTCACATATTTCTTGCCGCTGTTGCCCTGGACTACTACGACTCTGAATGCTCTTACCCAGTCTATTCGCTTCATGCTATGGAAGAAGGACTCATTGCATGCAGGTATTTCCTGGATCTCGTGGTCGCATGCGTGCACCCCCAAACGCATGGGTGGCGGAGCTATTTTAGATGCCCAAACTCACATGCAGGCACTTCCTTGGTCTCTTTTCCGCGCCATGTGCTCGGATCATCATCCGTGGGTCGCTATAGCCCGTTATTTCCTTGAGGGCCATGGGCTTCTGCATGGCAATACCCAAATCCGGAGTTCTTGGTGGCATGTTCTTAATGCTGATTCGCGGTTCTCCAGTTCTTCTTCATCGTTGCTTACTCATTTGGTGTGTTCCTGGAAACACGTCCTTCAAAAGGCTCAGTGGCATCCAACGGAGGATCGCTTGGCAACTAACTCTTTTCAATTGGAATTACTGGCAGTCTCACGTTTACTTTCGTGGGAAGGTAAACATGAGCTTAGACCACAATTCAACCGGATGGCACGTTTGGGCTTGTCTTCGGTTGCGGATGCCACCCTTGCCAGTCGCAATGTGCTTATATCGTTTCGTACAGCTAGGAGGCTTTTTCAGGATCCCTCGTGGATATAGGCCTTTATGGGAACAGCTTTTGACGGTACTCCAGAGTAGACAACCCTTTCCTGCTCTTGCTTCGGATCATCCCTGGCAGGATTGGGACCTACAAGGCCGGCTGAATTTGAGCAAAGCTTCTGCAAACCAAGTGTATCATCTCCTGATTAAAGATCATCAATGGCTAGTTACTAAAGCAAATGCTTTATGGGGATTGCGTAAATCCCGGTCTTGGTGGAGAGCAACTGTGATGCAGGGCTGGTTGAACAAGACACCCTTTAAATATAAAGTCTTTCTTTGGAGAGTGATGATTGGGGGTCTTCGGCTTGCTTCGGCTCTTTCCAAGCGACGAATCTCCAATGGCACCTGTTTCTTTTGCACCACTACTATGGAATCCGCCCGCCACCGATTTATTTCTTGCCCCGTCGCAAAGAAAGTCTGGTTACTTTTGTCGGCTGTTTGGCGAGGGGTGGTTGGTATCACCCTGCGCCCCTTTGATTGGGTTTTTGGCCAGCCCAAATACCCCACTCCCGCACAGCCACATATGAAGCTCATGTTTCACTTTCTTCGATACTGGGATTATTGGCATAATTGGACCATTCGGAATGCTTTTCTGTTTGACTCCGCCTATAATGTTCAGCGGCATATTGTAAGGCTTAAGGGCCTCTTGTATTGGCAGTTAGCTCTTCTCCATCGTTCTGATTTGCTCTCTACGGAGGATTTCCGTCCCTGGCATATGGCAATTTCCTCCGCATCCTTGCCATGACATTGTAACTTGTAGTACTTAGAACCTCTTCACATGATGGCTTGGATTATCGTCATGTATCTTGTAATCAAGTAATCTTGTATTTTTTTCGTAATTAATACAATTACCTTTTATGAAAAGAGAGAGAGAGAGAGAGAAAGAGAGAGAGAGAGAGAGAGAGTGTGTGTGATGGCGAGGAGTCTGGTGCGCGGGCGATGGCGGATCTGCTTCCTCGTCTAGCGGACGTGTCTGCTGCCTTCGTCAAATGTTTTCCCTGCTCGTGTCATCGTGCCCAACCCTCGTCTGCTGCCTTTGCCCATCGTTTCGCCCTGCGCGTATGCTCGCGCCCAACCCTAGCCCGCGACTTGCTGTCTTTCTACCGTGCGATCTTCTTGCTTACGTCGCCCTGCTCTGCGACGGACGGGTCACCAGCACAGGGTCTGCGCCCTAGTTGCACTGTCGCGTCCTGCCTGTCCGTTAGCCTCCTGTCCCTGCTGACGTCGACGTGGTGATCTGCATCGCCCTATCCTATTCTGTCATCCTCAGTGCCTAACAGCGAGGGTGTGACAACAGGCCCCAGTCCGGGTTGCCACATAGCGAGCGCGAGAGTGTGAACCAGCAAGGGAACGAGGCCCTCTCTGCCTGTGGACGTGCGCACGTGCGGCCGACTGTTTCTACGCACGCGCTTCCCAAGCTTCTTCGTCAGTCCAGTGCCGGGTCCGTTTTGCCTGAGAAAGAGGGAGAGCGGCCTGCGCATTCCTGCCTCTCGTGAGATTTTCGTTCGGCCTTTGACCGGTATACGCAGTGATACACCATGGCTGGCCTGGACCTGGATTTTATAGACTAAACGGTGGCAGCGCTTGGTCCGGACTCTGATACCGAGGAACCCGACGATATGGTTCCGTGCAATGAAGAGATGCCCACTGCTCCTGACTTTTAGCCTGCAGGCAAACGCACCAAGCACACTTCGGAGGAGTCAATGGATCATTAGGATCGTTCCTATGCTCAGGTTGCTTCGGACTCTGCAGACTCTCAGGATGTTGACTGGGAGCATTTGCTAGAGTTTGCCAACACTCTACTTGGCAATTATGTTCAACATAATCAGGAAGTCTTTTCTGACTCTGCACCGGAAGATGTTTTGGAAGCCACTGTTGACCCCAAATCTGTCTTGCGCTCCTTTTCAGTATTCTATGATCGCGCGGTGATACCCTTCTTCACTGGTAGAATCCCCCAGCTTTCCCGTATTCGCCAGTGGTTGCACAGTCTGCTACAAGGGGAATGTGTTGAAGAGATTTTTGTGGGGCCCCAAGGTTTTTTTGAGGTGCTGTTAAAATCTGAGATGCACCGTGTTGCTCTTCTGTCTAAACTGCCCCTGTTTTTTGATTGCCGTTTGGTCCATGTTGTACCATGGCACCCCATGGCAGATTTTCAGCGCCTGTTGCAACGGGAGTGTACTATATGGGTTGAAGTGGAAAATTGCCCGGCTGTTTATTGGCCACTGTTGAAGGACGCCATGGCTGCTGTGGGCACTGTTCTGGTCCCTCCAAGTTTAAGGGCAGTGAATCGTAACCGCTTGTGTATGTTATGGGACACTACCAGGAAAAGGCCTGCGTGGTTACGTCTCAATTGCTCTGGCATGCATCCTTTACACTTTCGTTTGAAATGGGGCAATTTTGTAGGACACTGCTTTTCCTGTGGAAAATTAGGGCATTTCATGGCCGAATGCCTAGAACAACAACACACTTCAGATGCTGGGCATGTTCCGCTACCCATGGAAGATATGGTATGTGATGTCCCGTCGCAGGATACTATTCACCCACCTAAAGCTCTGGATAAAGGTAAACAACAGGTTTCGGGTTTAGATTCTCGTGGCACAGACTGGGTTGAAGTACGCGCAAAAAAAGGTACCAGGGTGGTTGCTGGCATGGAGAATTCTGTGCCTTCTGCGTCACAAGATTCCATGCGTACTTATATGCGCAAGAAAGAAATGTTGCCGTCGGAGCACTCTCCTCTTGCGATGGCTTCCTCTGCCCCCCGTCCTCAGCCCACTCGGAGAGTGTATTCGGATCGTCCAAAGGGTCCACTAGCTAAGCTGGCTTTTGATACCAGAGGCAACGTCATTACCCCGTGGAATCGTCATTATCCCCGCTCCATTCCCAAGCCCGCAGATATGCCGTCTACCTCCAAATCTGGTCCGCATAACTCTTTTGCCGTGTTGGCTGATTTCTTGGATGAGGGAGTCCTGGACATTCTCGCAGAAAAGGTCAAATTGAGGCAAGCTGTGCCTCGTACCTGATTTTCTTTTACAAAAAACACATGAAAATAGCCACGTGGAATGTGCGAGGAATCTGTTCTCGCCATAAGCAACATGCCATGTGGACTGTATTGCATGAGAATCAGTGGGATGTCTTGTGTGCTGTTGAATACAAAAGTCACGGTGAAGCTGGAAAAGTTGTGGATTGCCATGGCTTTCGTTTGTTCTATGCAGGGACACAGGCCATGCGTTATTCTGGTGTGCTCATGATTGTGCATGAAAAATATCAACCTCTTCTTATTAAAAATGATGTGCATGGCCGCTTTGAGGTGATTGAAATTTTATTCGATGGAGAAATCTTATGGTTACTTGGTCTCTATGCTCCGAATGATCCTTTATCGCGCTGGGAGCTTTGGCATACTTTGCAGACTTCTTTGTCACTTGGCAGACGGGGCCTCTTCATGGGGGATTTCAATATGTGTGTTGATTCTTCGCAGTCCACATCGGAGCATTCGGTAATGGATGCGCCGGAAAGCCGTAGGTGGCATGAGTTGGCTCTTGCTGTTCTTAAGCAAGATCTCTGGTCCTGGCTGCACCCGTCTTCTACAGGGTTTACTTTCCATTCCGCTCAGTATGCAACAACATGGTCGCGGCTGGACCGCATATACATCATGCAAAATGATGATTTCCTCCCTGAGATTCTTGAAATGAAAGTGTTGCAGCAATATGCATTGTCGGACCATTTTCCTCTGCAGCTTGAGATGCTCGCACAACCCATTGCACCTTTTAAGCGATTTCTGGAGAGGCTCCCTTTGCGTTTTAACTCATCTTATTTGAAGCATGATAGATTCTTACTAGACTTCTCCTCTCAAGGCACTGCTTCGTTTGAACGATTGCTCTGTAATGTGCAGCGGGTTGCTCGGCAGTATGGAATCCATCATGCCTCTCTTTGTCGACAGCGTCGGCAAGCAGCGGAGGACTTGCTGGCTTTGGTCCGTTCTCTGTTGGTGGACACTCCAGATAATGCATTTCTACTAGCACTGGCAATGCGTGTGGCTCATCTTATTCAAGAGTTTCAGTTGAAATCGTATCAACAGGCCAAATTGCAGCATCTGACGGAGACTTTGCAAGATAATGCGTGTCAGACTCATAAGTTCTTTCGAGCCCTCCATGCCTCTCCTGCTAGAGAGAATATGACTCCACTCCTGGATGCAGAAGGGCACCTGGTCCTTGATCCCCAGACTATTGTGCATATGTGTAGGAATTATTTCATCGACCTTCTTGGTTCCACTTCTCCACTTTCAGCCCAAACTACTCAGGCCCGTTTAGTTTTTTATGACCTGGTCCATAATCAGGTTCCGCAGGACATGCAAGCCACTATGGAATCAGATATTTGTGAGGCGGAGGTTATGGATGTTTTGTTACACTTACCCAAGGATAAAAGTCCTGGCTGGGATGGTCTCACCAATGAGTTCTTTGAGGTCTTTGCTACCCAATTGGCGAAACCATTGACGGCTTTGTTTCAGCAGGTGTGGGAAACGGGGATTATGCCTTCCTCATGGAAAGAAGGACTTATTAAATTGCTTCCAAAGGTTCCTTCGCCGTCTATGTTGAAACATTGGCGCCCAATTTCTTTAATGGGTTCTATGTACAAAATCTTTTCCAAAGTAATGGCGAATCGGCTCCACAAGCATCTCCCTGCCATTGTGCATCCTCTTCAATATGGTTTCATTAAGGGCCGAAACATTCTGCACAATGTATTAAATGCGCAACTGGCGATTGATTATGCAAGGCATTCTAATCAGGAGGTCGTACTGATTCAATTGGACCTGGAAAAGGCTTTTGACTATCTGGACTGGTCTTTTGTTGCAGAGCTTATGTCTGCTATGGGCTTTGGTGATCGGATGTCTCGACTGATCTACATCATCAGTGTAGCGGCATCTTCGCGAGTCATGTTGAATGGAGGCGTTACCGAGCCATTTGCCCTTGCCCACTCTGTCAGACAGGGGTGCCCATTGAGCCCTCTCTTCTTTGCCCTTGCGGCTCATCCAGTTCTTTCGATGTTATCTCATATGGTAGCTTCTACTCAGTTGGCTGGATTGTCGCTTCCTTCTGGACAACATTTCATTAGTCAATCCTTGGCTGATGATAGTTTTATGATTCTGTGGGCGGATAAGGATAACCTTCGCAAAGCATTGGATGTTTGGGCTCTCTTTGGTCAGGCTTCCGGCCTTCGCATCAATGCGTTGAAATCAGCCATTCTCAGCTGCATGGAGTCGGATTTGCAGTCATTGAACTGGCAGGGTATCGTTGTGCCTCGTGGCTCCATTGTCAGGTATCTTGGCTACCCCTTAGGCGTTGATGTTCCCCCAAAGCAGCTTCTACAGTGGACTTCTCAGAAACTGGCGGCTAAGTTCCTGTATTGGAAGTCTCAGGCTTGGCCATTCCATGTTTGCCTCAAAGTAGCCCAGACAATTATGTTGCTGATGCTCACATATTTCTTACCCTTGCTGCCCTGAACTACTACTACTCTGAATGCTCTGACTCAGTTTATTCGTTTTATGTTATGGAAGAAAGATTCCTTGCATGCAGGCATTTCCTGGATTTCTTGGTCGCATGCGTGCACCCCCAAACGCATGGGTGGAGGAGCTATTTTGGATGCCCAAACTCACATGCTGGCCCTCCGTTGGTCTCTTTTCCGCGCCATGTGCTCAGATCATCATCCGTGGGTCGTTATAGCCCATTATTTTCTTGAGGAGCATGGGCTTCGGCATGGCAATACCCAAATCCAAAGTTCGTGGTGGCATGTTCTTAATGCCGATTACCGATTCTCTTGTTCCTCTTCATCACTGCTTGCCCATTTGGTATGTTCCTGGAAACTGGTCCTCCGGAAGGCTCAGTGGCATCCGGCGGAGGATCGCTTAGCTGCTAATTCTTTTCAACTGGAATTGCTGGCAGTCTCGCGGTTACTTTCATGGGAAGGTAAACAAGAGCTTCGACCACAATTCAACCGTATGGCACGTTTGGGCTTAACTTCGGTCGCGGATGCCACCCTTGCCAGTCGCAATGTGTTAATATCATTTCGTACAGCCAGGAGGATCTTTAGGATCCCTCGTGGATACAGGCATTTATGGGAACAGCTTTTGATGGTGCTCCAGAGCAAACAACCCTTTCCTGGCCTTGCTTCGGATCGTCCTTGGCAGGATTGGGACTTTGAAGGCCGGCTGAGTTTCGGCAAAGCTTCCGCTAACCAGGTCTATCATCTTCTGATTAAAGATCATCACTGGCTGGTCACTAAAGCTAATGCTCTAAAGGGATTGCGTAAATCTCGGTCATGGTGGAGGGCAACTGTGATGGAAGGGTGGCTGAACAAGACACCCTTCAAATATAAGGTCTTTCTTTGGAGGGTGATGATTGGGGGTCTTCCGCTTGCTTCGGCTCTTTCCAAGCGACGAATATCCAATGGCAACTGTTTCTTTTGCACCACCAGCGTTGAATCTGCCCGTCACCGATTTATTTCTTGCCCTATCGCTAAGAAAGTATGGTCGTTCTTGTCAGCCGTTTGGAGAGCGGTGGTTGGTTTCTCGCTAAGGCCCTTTGATTGGGTCTTTGTGCAGCCCAAGTACCCAACACCGGCACAGCCACATATGAAGCTCGTGTTTCACTTTCTTTGATATTGGGGCTGTTGGCATAACTGGACCATTTGGAATGCTTTTCTTTTTGATTCCGCCTGTAATGTTCAGCGGCATATTGCTAGGCTTAAGGGTCTCTTGTATTGGCAGATAGATCTTCTTCAGCATTCTGACTTACTTTTCCGGGAGGACTTGCGTCCCTGGCATATGGCAATTTCCTCTACATCTTTGCCATGACCTTGTAACTCTTAGAACTAGAACCGTTTCACATGATGGCTTAGTGCCATCATGTATCTTGTAATCAAGTAAACTTGTACTTTTTTCGTAATTATTACAATTACCTTTTACGAAAAAAAAGAGAGAGAGAGAGAGAGAGATTAACATCTACATAAGGCCAATGTTGCCTATGAGACAAAATCCAGAGTACATCCATGGCTAATGTCATCTCATCAGTAAGGTAAAGTTAACATTACAAACAAGTGGGTGGCCTATGAAACAATACTGAGAATAACTATACGATGGGACTATACTAGGGTTGAACCATGTGTAGTGTTGTTCCATCAATAGAAAAGAAAAGGAAGAGAAAGGAGAACCGGATCTGATAGAACCATGTACAAAAGTGTAGTGGAGACTATGGGCTATAGCTCATCTCAAGATCTGCACATGATCTCAGCTATGATGCGGTCCCTAGCTGCTTTATTGATATGCCTGGTGGTGAGTCTTCGGTGTCTCGTGACAATGGTTCTAATCCGATTGTGGTGTGGCCTCCTCAGACGTGGTCCTCGTAGACGGGGTTGCCGTGCTCGACGAAGGGAAATGGCTCTATTCAATGTGACTCCATGGCCAACCTGTAAAGTGTTGGGCGGGGTGGCTCAGTCTCTGCTAGGCTGGTAGTGTCAGTAAGGTCGGCTCTATAGAAGAAGTTTGTCACTGCTCTCTGTGTGTGTCCCTCTAGATGAGCTGGCCTTCTATCTCGTAGTAGTGCAGTTCGGCACCTCTCGAGCTCCAGGAGGAAAGGACCTAGGCATCTCTGGTCCTCGTACTCCATGACGCAACGAAGGGGTCCAAAGCCATCACAGAAGAGGCAATGGTACCGTCCTTGTATGTCATAGTATACTGTGCATCTGCATATGTAGTGCTCCTTCGTCTCAGACTCACGACCACAAAGCTGGCAAGTCCTATCCTTTGCTAGGGTATTTGTCCATCTGCCTGTCTTCATCTGAAGCGCCTATGTGAGGAGGTGCGAATTTGTTCGATAGCAACCCACACACTATGGGAGAGATTGGTGTCCATATATGCTGGCCGAATAGTGAAACCATCATCAAAGAGACACAAGAAATGACTCCTGTAGAACTCCATCCTCGATCCTAGAGGGAGTGGTGGATGAATCCATATCCTTGTTGTCTCAGTCCTGAAGATATCAACTCTGATCACTTGGTTTAGCTTTGATCGGCTGAGAGAAAGTGTAGGACAGTCAAGGCTATAATCCAAAGGTGGAAGACGGTCAATATCCAAACCATGTAGGCTCATCCAAATAGCCATCTATGAAAACCAACTGTTCTTCTCGCCTCCTATTGCTAGTTGTCTAGATGAGGTTAGTGCCAATCTAGAGTATCTATGGCGTGGAAGTTCCCATAGTTTGTGCCAAAAGGTCACTGCCCTGAAGAGTGCCTCTGTAACTATAGGTGTAGCCTCTAGCTCTGCTCTGGCACTGGGATGTGGGGTGGAGGGCTTACTCCTAATCATACGTGCTATCATCATGATCAATGGCCTTTCCATGCTATCCCAACCATCATAATAATCCCTCTCTACTCCAGTATGATCAATGAGTGGGCTAAGACGCCTGTGGTACAAGCTGCAACCCCATACCTTTGCTCCATATAGTAATGTAGGTGTGACTAGGGTGTCAAACAACCAGAGTTTGGTGTGGGGCTCTTGGAACTGTATGTGAGCACATTGACTCTCGAGTGCCCCTAGTGCTGCGTATCCACGTGCCAGACGTGCCTTTAATGTCCCTCTCAACGAAAAACGTGGGCTAGAGAAGGTGACTCCCAAATAGACATATTCCCTCACATGCTCCAGTATGTCTCTCCCAAATGTGAATTGGTACATAGATCTAGTCATCCATGTTGCTGAAGTACTGGAAACCATGGTTTTGGTCTTCCCAAGGTTCACTATGAGGTCTTTATCTCTACAGAAGATGTGCAAAGCATCTAGATGGCACTGCAATCCCTCGAGTGAATCTGGAATGAGAACAATATCATGTGCATACAGTAATATCGGTATTAGCACCCTTGCCAAGCTAGCTCCAACTCCTCCTCCTCGGTCTAGGTAATCAGACACTTCATCTATGTATAGACCAATCAATGTGGGTGAAAGTGGGCATCCTTGTTTCACTCCTATGGTACTGTCAATCCGCTCTAATAGCCCCCCAGGTGCTTGTCATGACCTGTCAGTGCCTCATATAATGCATAGACACCCCATCGTATACCCTCTGGTACTCCAATGTCCTGCAATCTCTACATGATGCGTGTACGAGGCACTGTATCAAAAGCTTTGTGAAAGTCTACAAAGCAACAATAGATCCTCTTGTCTCGGGCTCGACCCTCCTTAATAATGGCTCTAAGTGTGAGAATACGGTCCAGCATGGTATATCCTCGTCTGAAACCTGCTTGTCCTTGTGCTCTCTTGCCTTGCATTTCAGCCCACTCACTGAGTTCATGCTCCAATATAGATCCATATATCTTGGCCAAAGTATGACCGATCATGATAGTCGTGTAGTTGCTAGGAATGAGGGGATCACCACTTTTAAATAGCGGAATTATAGTATTGTTTTACCAACTCATAGGAAAACCTTCACATACTGCTCTATTGAACATATGTGCTAATATGGGTGCTAATATGTCACAAGCATGTGAGAAATGTTATGCTACTAGTCCATCCTCATCGTGTGCCCTCCCATTTTGTAATCTATAAATTGCATCCCTAACCATTTTCCATGTGAAGAAAGACCACTGTGTTGGCCTACAAGCTTGTGGGGGCTGCATAGGTGGCTGTCCTGGCAGGTCATACAGCTGTCTCCGATAGTCAAGCTAAGCATCTGGTGATGTAATCTGTATGGGGGGGACTGTCTTTCATGAAACATCTTCCATGCGCTCTTACTATCCCGCCCCAAAAATTGCTGATATATCTTTGCTTCTGCTTTCGCTAAGTAGTCTTGTTTCTTCTTCTGCACAGGGCCTTTGAAGAACGCCTTTGCTTGGCGATGTGTCTAAGTGCCTAGCTCCACTTCTCTCTGCAAGCGAGCTCGGGTGACTCTACACTCATCATCATACGAGCTATTTTGGGGAGTAGTAGATTGTGTGGGTCTACATCAGGGCAAGGTGTGGGGGAATGCATACATGGCGGATCCATGTATGGCCTCTGCTAAATCCCTTGTACATTTTTCCAACGATCTACTCAAGTCCAATGTATGTAAACAGGTCTGCAGAGAACCACTGTAGATGTGTGAGGTGTCTTCTGTAAAGTAGTATTTGGGATGTTTAGGAAGGCATGGTGTTTCATGTTTCATATGTACACAAGAGAGCATGAATGTCAAAATAGCAAGATCTGCTGCTATGCCAATTGGTCTCTTAGATATCTTAAAGTTTTGGATGCTTGAGATCAATGCTGGTGAGCCTATCAAGTAGTCCACAATACTTGCCCGTCTGTGATTCCAACATATCAAATTGTCAAATTCTGGCCATTGTAGCAGCCATTAAAGATGGCTAATCTATGCACTTCCCAGAGTCAATAGGATTGTCTCATAGTTTCATTTGAAATCATACTAATACGTACGATACCGTACAGATCAGTCAATACTATGTACAGAGACAATCTTGGACCATTCTTGTGACTCCCTCCATAAGAACTAACTATGCCGATGCATGGTCCAATAAAGCGGTTCTTGGAACAATACTGACTAGGCCCCTTCTATCACAGGTCTAGTCATCTACATAAAATCTGTCCAACCAGGAGAAGTCTCTCCCTCTCACTATTAGGGGTATATATAACCAGTAGTCCTTTGAGTAGCAGTTAGCAGGCACCACATTGTCCGATCATTGCCCGGTTCTCCTGACACTTGATCTCCCAGCATCTGCCCTAGACACAAGATCATTTCGGATCCTTGACTCGATCTACAGGAGGGAGGAGGTGGGGAGACAGATAGAGCAGATTTGGACCAGAGAGTGGGACAGGAGGGATCGGATAGCAGAGGACGTTGTAGAGGTCCTAGTCGAGTTGAGTAGAATCTGCCAAGAGGCAGCCATACAAGTCAGGCAGCAGAGCTGGGAGGAGGAGAGAGCACTCCGCCGGGACCTTGCAGCCACACAGAGATTATTACAGGAGGCACTAGGGGATCCCACCCTCCACGCACAGGAGCTGCGCGCGCGAGCAGCCATTGCTGGCCTAGAGGACAGGCGTTCGGAGTTCTCTTTCCGAGCCTTAGGAGCCTTCTGGGCGCGGAAGGGGGACACGATGTGTAGGGAGTTCTTCTAGGTCCACCAGCCTCGTGCCGCAGGAGAGCATATACGCAGCCTTCGGGATTAGTATGGGAGGACTCGTTCTACCCCAAATGAGGTGATGGAGAGTGCCACCGACGATTACACGTGCATCTTCCAGCAAGAGACAGCTTCAGCTAGAGGACAGAGATGTAGATAGCAGGTCTGGGATCACAACCCGTCCGTCGTCACACAGGAGGTCTGGGATCACAACCCGCCTTCCATACACAGGATGGGCAGAAATGCCTGGGGGAGGATGGCCTATCTAAGGCCTTCTTCACCACATACTGGGAAGTGGTGAAGGATCCCCTATTGATGGCCTTCCAGGAGATTTTCACTTCAAGATAGATGCTAGGGAGTCTTTCGGCAAGCCTTATTAGTCTTCTCCCCAAAGGGGCAGACCGGTTGGAGCTTTCCCAGTGGAGACCGACCACCTTATTGTTAGTGGTCTATAAGGCAGTGGCAAAGATGATTGGTAGGCGACTACGCCCCGTGCTTCCAGATCCATGACAAAGACAGGCTTTGTCCAAGATAGGAGCATCTTGGACAATGTATTGGGCTCAACAGAGTTGGTAGAGACTGGCCGTACTACTATTGGACTTCGATAAAGCTCATAACAGGGTGGATTGAGATTTCCTAGAGGGCAACATGGTGAGGTTGGAATTCCCCTAGGTTTGGATTCGTGGGATCTCCGCCCTTTACAGATCGGCCACCAGCAGGGTTCTCATAGGTAGAAGGCGAGGGGAGGAGTTTCGGTTGGAGAGATCGGTTCAACAGGGCTGCCCCCTGGCCCCATACATGTTTCTACTCTTTGTAGAGGCGATGTCTCACTTCCTCAGGTCACATGTGAGTAGATTACGTAGTCTCCGACTTCCAGTGAGAGAGGAGAGTGAGTTGTTGGACTCAGAGTATACAGATGGCACAACACTACATAGAGGACGATGAGTTGATGCTGGAGAGAGTGAGGCTGGCTCTTGATGTGTTCTATTTTGTAGCGGGAGCGAAAATCAACTAGCGAAAGCCAGTTGGTTTCCTCACAAACTTGGACTCTAGCATAGAGTGGGGCGTCCACCTGGGATTTAGATGGGTGCGCAGAGGCCAAACTGTCTGGTACCTAGGGTTCCAGGTGGGACTCGACATCACTCTTGCCCAGCAGTTTCTTCCTGTCCTTGATTCTATTCCCACTTGAGAGAGAGAGAGAGAGAGAGAGAGAGAGAGAGAGAGAGAGAGAGAGAGTTCAAGGTAGGCAACCCTTTCCTGCCCTGGCTGTGGATCGCCCTTGGTAGGATTGGGACCTTGCAGGCCGGTTGAGTCTGGAAAAGGCCTCTACTAATTAGGTGTATCATCTTCTCATTCAAGATCACCAATGGCTGGGTGAGAAAGCTAATACTGTTTGGGGACTGCGGAAATCGCTGTCATGGTGGTAGACAACGCTGATGGAGGGTTGGCTGAATAAGGCACCTTTCAAATGCAAGGTCTTTCTTTGGCGGGTAATGATTGGTGGTCTTCCTCTTGCCTCGGCCCTTGCCAAGCGTCGCTTCTCGAATGGCAATTGTTTCTTCTGTACCACAACGGCGGAATCGGCCCGACATCGTTTTCTTTCTTGCCCGCTCGCCAAGAATATCTGGTCACTCTTGTCGCACATTTGGCGCGCTGTGGTGGGGTCCTCACTAACTCCTTTCGACTGGGTTTTTGTGCGCCCGAAGTATCCCACACCGCCACAGTTGCATATAAAGATCTTATTTCACTTTTTCAGATACTGGGGATGCTGGCACATTTGGACCACGTGCAATCCTTTTTTCTTTGATTCGGCCTCTAATGTACCGCGCCATATTGCCAGGCTTAAAGGGCTCTTGCATTGGCAGCTAGATCTCATCCGACACTCCGACTTGCTCCCTCGGGAGGATTTGCATCCTTGGCATATGGCAATTGCCTCTGGGTCGTTACCATGATTGGTGTAACCTTTTTAGTGCATTACTACGGGGATTTCCCACACGTTGGCCTAGGGCCCTCGTGTCTCTTGTAATCAGAAAGAGAGAGAGAGAGAGCGAGAGAACCTCTTCACCTGATGGCTTAGTGTCATCATGTATCTTGTAATCAAGTAATCTTGTATTTTTTTCGTAATTAATACAATTACCTTTTACGAAAAAGAGAGAGAGAGAGAGAGAGAGAGAGAGAGAGAGAGAGAGAGAGAGAGTCAACACTTAAGCCTAGATTCATCTAGAGATATATATTAATTTTAGGCAGGCGGGAGAGGTGGCAGGCAAGCAAGAGAGGTGGGAGTCATGGGAGGTGGGCTTGGCAGTCGGGCGCAGGCAAGCGAGAGAAGTGGGAGTTGCGGGAGGTGGGCTTGGTAGTCGGGCGCAGGCAGGCAAGAGAAGTGGGAGTTGCGGGAGGTGGGCCTGGCAGTCGGGCGCAGGCAGGCGAGAGAAGTGGGAGTCGCGGGAGGTGGGCCTGGCAGTCAGGTGCCAGTCAATCGGGGCAGGCAGTTGAGAGGTGGGAGGCAGGTCAGGCAGGCGAGAGGCGGGAGTCGGGCCAACTGGCGCAAGGCAGGACAAGACGCGATCAATATTTAAAAAAGAAAAATAAATGCCCTATTGCTGGAACAGCCGTTCCAAACAGGGAACGGCCAGGGAATGGCCCGAAACGGGCGGGAACGGGCTGGAATGTTTCGCCAGCGTTTCTTCGGCTCGGACCTCCCGGAACGCGTTAATCCGTTCCTAAGTGCTGGAATGGGCATTCCCTGTTTCTATGGGCCGGCCACTGCAGTCGCCAAGAAGCCACCCAGGTTCCTAGAGTACACTGCCAAGATTGGCAGACATGTATTGATGCAAGAGGATATGGATTGGGCGCCGTCACGCAACAGGCACTGGGTGGAGCACAGCATCACGGAGCCTTTCCGACGGAGCTTCTGGCACCGCCTATGGGATAGCTGGAGGCTGAGGAGAGTGTCATATTTCTTATGGGTGGTGGCACATGGAGACTTGGTGGTGGAAAGTTGGCTTGCCCAGATGTAGGAGGGAGGTTGTAAGCGCTGCACACAACAGCCTCTAGAAACCCCAAAGCAGTGCCTTTGGTCTTGTGAGGAGGCGCAACTCGTGTGGAGAGGAGCATGCCGCATCCTTCGTCGTATAGCACCCTGCCTTGGATGTATCTCATGGGGAGCTTTCTGTTGGCAGGCAGTTAGCTAGGGATGTCACCTTCTGTATGAGGCCGGGATGCAGGACACGATATTCATTATCAAGGCAAGGTCATGCGCAATGGTGGGTTTGGAGGCTCTACCCATCTGCCAGGTACTGGAGCCCACAGCAGACCGCTCGGAGGTATGGGAGATCATAGGGAGTCTTACTGGATGGTATAGCTAGAAGGTGCGGTGTCAGGAGGCTTTCGGCGAAGAGAGACTTTCAGCAAGGCGACATTAACAAAGCTCTGGACCTCCATCATCCACTCCGTGGCCGATGGGATTAGGTGCAGGGTGAGTCCAGGTCTCCTCAAGAGCTCCGCTATCATTTCATGTGCACTTGGGGCAGCCAGGATCTATTCATGAGCACTCCAATGTAACCAGTTTTTTGAGTAATATAATCAGCCACATTTTACTTGCAAAAAAAAAAAAAAGTAGTCCTATGAGTGCCTTCTCTAGCCTTCTCTACTCTCACATACACACAAAGGTCCCTTCTTGTAACAAGGATGTCCTAATCCTGGACTGCATGAAGCCAATGGTCACTGACACAAACGCAAACCCCTACCTGTATCCCTGAGGCTCCCACAAGAAGTGCCCAATATGTGAAACTCTGTCCTGGCAGCAACTTTTCATTGCATTGGGAAATCCTCTCTTCCAAGACATGATGCTCTTGTAGCATAATGAAATCCACTGATCCTCCAACTAGTGCTCTATGGAGATTCTGTCTCATGAGGCTCCATCCTTGGGGGAGTAGTCTTCCACCAAAGCCTTGAATATTCCATGAGAGGATCCTCGTGGAGAACATCTTTCAGACTCATGAAGAGAGGGGAACTTGATGGGATCATCTGAATCTGTTCCAAACTCATCCTTGCTCTCCTTCCCTCTGATGGGTAGTTGGTATCTCTGAGATCAAATCTCCTTTTCTTTCCCTTTTTCAGCTAATTCAAGAACTCTATTTAACTGTGTCTTCATGGTGTCCAATGTTTCCATGGAGACACACATGTGAAGCTCCATGTTATGCACGTGAGCTGTCAAAAACTGATGTTGCTTGCATGTAGTCACCTCATCTCCCCAATTATACTCAGCATCCTAATTCCAGGTCTGGATCAGCCATAGGTTATCCTCACTCCACATTATGCTCAGTCTGTTCCTTTCTTCCTACTTTATCTTCGTTTAAGTATTATTTACTTCAGTCATAAAAGAAAGATAACTAGAATCCAAAATGTGCCAAAATGATAAGCAAATTCACAATAATTTGCCATCTAGTATATTGATTGTTTCTATAACTGAAATTCAACACATGGAACAATTGCCTAGGCACATGAAGTGATAACAGAACCCAAATGTTCAGGAATTGTGTTGCTGAATGGGTTCCCAGCCTTGCTTGATGACTGCTGTAGTCTTCATTGCTTATTTGCCAGCTACTGCCATGCTTTTCAGCAGTGCTGAACGTCTCTTTGGCAATTTGGGAATTAAATGCAGTCATGCAGACTGGATGCTGATGTGGCAGGCTGAAGATCAGTTATGGCTGCTGTGGGCGCCTTGGGATGCATTTGTTTTTCTTTAGTTGAAGGTGTGCTGCCTTGTATCTAGGTTGTTTTGCTGTTTTCTCTGGTTTAATGATAGTTGTTGTCAATGGTGATTGCTGGAGTACAATCCTGGCAGCAGTTGATGCAGTTGCTGACTGTTATGCTTGCTGGTCCAGTTTCAGAATTAGGGTTTAGCAGAGAAGTAGATGTGAGAAGACGTGAGATAGAGCCATCAATTCACCTTCCAGCCTTGCATAACCAGTTTTATGTTTTTTTTTTGTAATCCTTTTGTAATTTAATGCATGCATGCCACATCATCTACTTACTTGGCTTTGGCCTCAGATTGTGTTCACATGTGTCTCAAGCATGCATAACAGTCATGCCCCCTGAACCCTGTATGTCTGTATTGCATAATAAATGGGCACACACAATCTCTTAATAATGTTTCCTTGTAGTTGTCACACTAATTGATGTGATAATTCCAAATTGGGAGATGATTATGTGTATCAAGATGTATTACCAGAGGATGTTTCTTACCAGTCATCCATCAAGCATGTGATTAATGTTAATATAAGAAAAAATGTGATGTACAGTGAAACAAAAGAAATTGTAAACACTTATGAACATAGTCTGGTGCAAGACATATCTTACAGCTGCAGGATGCATTAGTGCAGGATCTCAAGAGTTTTTGTTTCCTTATTCATTGGGGTCCTTTCTGTATAAGCTGATGCTTGCTATTAGCACAGATTGAAACCTTTTACACAAGAATTGCCCAATCTTGACTGTGAGAGAGTTATTTGCATCCAGAGGATTTCAATCAAGAATTAGCTAGAATAGTTACTGTTCTCAAAAGTTAGAATGGGTTTCATATTGCTGGTTGTGCCAGTGAATTCAGAACAGCAACAATGCATCCAGAACCTCACTCCTTACTTGCTTTCGGTTGAATATAATCAGTCCTGGTCAGTATGCAATAGAGCACATGGTTAGTGAGTTTGTCTTTTTATATGCTGTACATTTTGTATAAGAATAACCTGAGGGCTGTGTGGCTTGAGCAGAGCTTTGTATGTTTTAGTTAAATGCAAAACTGAGTATTTCAAAGGCATTGTATATATACATACTGATGCTTATAATAATGTTAGTAAAGAAGCTCGAAGGTCATAGGTGGTTCAGTGCCCTGTCCCGTGTACATAGAATTAGCCAGCTCCAATTTTCTTGATGGTATTGTTGATATCCCACTGTCAGCCTAAATGTTTTTCCCCTTGGAATGCAAAGCGTTTCTTCTTTTTTATTCAAAATTCCACTCTCTTGTCCTATGATTTCACCAGAATGTACAGGTCTTCTAATAAGGCCTTTTCTAGAATTCAAAATCCAGTAACTCTCGAGGGGATACCCTCAGAGGTACCCTGTAGAGTTCTTGAGATTGAATCGAAGTTTCAGGACTTGTCACTCAGCCAAGTCATCAGATGAGGGTTACATCTCACTGGTAGTGGAAAGGCTAGTGATTTGCAGGAGGAGACCCGAGAAGGTATGCCATAGAGTTCTTACGATTGAAGTGAAGATTTCACTCAGGCAATTTGTGAAGATGAAAGGTCACACCTTACTAGTAATGGAAAAGCTAGTGGTGTGCATAGGTGATGTATGAAGTCTCGAAAAAAATGACAGTACATGCTATCCATCTAATTGGTAGCTTAAGTTGAAATAGTGAAGCCACAAGTAGGATGAACCAACTCCAAATGTACAGTCTGTCTTCAATGTGTAATCCGTAGTTATGGGCACCAACACAGGAGAGCCAATTACTAGTTTGTCAAGGGCATATGCTAGAAGTAAGAGTTCAATCTGATTTCATAGGACAGTACTCTTACCCTTGCGGCTTCTTGTCCTCAGGTTTACTCTGATTTGGAAGTCGCCTTCATCATTTCAGAGAACCAATATGT
The DNA here is from genome assembly GCF_053477565.2 of Lygodium microphyllum. Lineage (NCBI taxonomy): Eukaryota > Viridiplantae > Streptophyta > Polypodiopsida > Schizaeales > Lygodiaceae > Lygodium > Lygodium microphyllum. The sequence continues at coordinate 108,805,568 of NC_141138.1, forward strand.
ACTTCAGTCAATGGCCAGAATGGAAGAACTTTTAAATGGAGGAACTGCAGTATCAAGTCAGTTTTATTATGGATGTCTTTTCCATGAGTTGCTCACATTCCAGCTTCCTGCACGTTATTCAATGCGTGAGGTGTGTTACTTTTCATGCACCTGTTTTGATTAATTTTTAGACATATTCATTTTAACTTTTCTCCAGTGATTTGCTGAGGCCATTCCCATGATACAGCGATTGCCAATGGCGGAAGAAGCAGCAAAATTTATCAAAGTTCCCAAAGTGATGCAAGAGTGCCTTATGGAAGCAAAGATGACAAACAAGGAACATGGCTTGGATAAATTGCAGGACTCCAGTGAATATCTACTTGCCACGCCTACAGCAGTGAAGATGAAACTTTTTGAAAGTTTTGCACGACAGAATATCACAGATAGTGAAATTGATCCAGCTCCTGAGATCCGCAAGTTTCTGAGTTCAAAGCTTGGTATTTTGTTGGATGCTTCTTCAGAGATTGTCATTAGTGACAGCTTTCGTGCATTGTTTTCCAAACTTGTAACAAGCTGCATTGAAAATGGTGGAACCTTGTTGTTCCCTGCTGGATCAAATCGAGCCTATGTTGATGCTGCAAAACTCTTGGGTGTAGAAGTGAGGATTATCCAAACCAAGCCAGATGACTCTTTTAAACTTACTGAAGAGTTGGCTGCGGAAGCATTAGAGTCTACTTACAAGCCATGGCTCTATGTTACGGGCCCAACCATCTATCCCACAGGATCAGTTTACTCAAAGTCTGAGATTGAAGGCCTGATATCCACGTGCCTTAAGAATGGTGCCCAATTGATTGTTGACACATCCTTCTCGGGACTTGAATATGGCCTTAGTGGGCCAGCCACCTGGGAGTTGGGAGACATTGATTGTTCTAGCATGATAACGATTGGGAACTTTTCTTCAGAATTATTGATGGGAGGCTTGGAATTTTGTTTTGCCTTACTCCAGAATTCTACAGGCAATGTTTTTAGAGAATCTGCAGCTGTAAACAGGCCACATGGTACATTGAGGTACACAATGAAGAAGCTGTTGAACATGTACAATCAGAAAGAAGGCTGTTTATACAAAGAGTTGGCACAGCAAAAGCAAATACTTCATCAGAGAGCCCAGCTACTATTCAAGGTTGGTTGACTTGCTGTATGCCAAGGTGTAAAAAAACCATGAGCAATTGTATCCAATTAATGACATGCTTTCATCTAGCTTTCTTTGATCCATTTTTATTTTGTTTGGAGAGAGAGAGGAAGAGAGAAAAAGACTATGGTTCCTTCAAATTCTCAATCTCTATGCTTGTTACACTACTACAGGTCATGCAACATCTACCCTTGGATACCTTTTCGTGTTTTAAAAAAAAAAACATTTACCCTTGGCCTTTCTAAACAATTGTTGGGCAAGCTAATCAAGTTCTTGCTCCATATCATACCTAGTTTTTGGCTTTTGTAGTGAAAGCAACAAGCAACATGCAGTAATGTTCACTGTTAAGAATGCCGAAAGAGTTGCAATGTCTCTCTTTAGTAGCTTTGCTTTAGAAGTTGGATTTCTCAACAACCTCTAACCTGTGTCTTTCTATCAGGTGCTTCAAGAATGTGGCTGGGAGCCTTTGGAACCTCTTGGAGGAGTGTCCCTTATTGCATGTCCTGTAGCATATGAAGGTAAAACTGTATCTTACCCTGGTCAAGATAGCTCTGCAATGCAGCTAACAGTTGATGGCAGCAATTTAAGGGATGCCATTTTCAAGATCACTGGTCTCTGGATAAGCCAGACTTCATGGACTTGCATTCCTGGGTATTATCAATTTGGCTTCGCCACAGAGGAGGAGGATTTCAGTAAAGTTTTAGAAGCACTGAAGAAATTTAAAGCGGCAGCACATTAGGGCGTGTCAGAACGATCCCTCTCGAAGTGTTTGCATAGCATTGCCCAAGGGACCACAGCATGCACATCATGTGTGTCTTGCCTGTGTCATATGATAGAAATATATAACCATCTATCAGGCTCAAGACAGAAATGTGACTATAATCCCAAAAACTTTATGGGATTAATCTCCTAACTTTGTTAAGATAGTAGTGCAAATACTAGTTTGATGGTAATTGTGGAAATCCTATTAGATTCTTATCTTAAGCAGGTGCAAAAGTTTTCAGTGCAGATAGTAAGTGATGGTAATCCTGGAAAATTATTCTCCTAAGCAGCATATGAAGCTATTATTGATTTTGAGGTTTACAAGGGAATCTATGTACTTAAACAAATTAGGAGCTCCAATATGGGTGCATTCTTAAGTTCATGCTTTGATGTTCCTACCCAAGGCTTCAATCTTGAGGATAGCTGACCGGTGTGTGAGCTATATGCTGATGATTCATATGCATAAATGATGAGCTTATAGATAGTACACAATATTGTTCAGGATTTGATGTATCTCCGATAAATACTGTTGATGCAGTACTCTTGCAACTCACACATGGATTGCTTTACTTTTTGGCCTGCCTTCTAAAGGCCTTAGTATTCCAGTTGATCTGTGACATATTTTTGGAGGTCTTTTTTTGTTTGTTTGGGAATATCAGTGTCGATATCTAGCACATTTTTTAGTATGTGTTCTGCTTCATTATCAGTTTATGCTAATTGGCCTTTGGTGGTGTAATATATCTGCATTAAACACAATGGCCTTTGGATTTAAACAATATTTAATTCTCTCTCTCTCTTCATATCTTTCTCTCTTTGAGATATTAAAATAGATATATCTCTTTATCCTCCAATCTCTTTCGATGGGTCCCTTGTCTTATGGCAACTGAGTGGATGACATGGAGCCATTTGATAGATGGAGCAGCTCTCCTTACCCTCGCATGACAGAGAATCCCATACTAGTGTTGATCTCTCTGTTTTCTTATTTTTCTTTATTTTCCACATATCATTTTTTATGTTTTGTAACTTTGTGGCAGGCATGGTTGATTTTGCAAGGGAGAGGAAGCTGGTGGTCCATGGCTTGGGAGTCTGCACATTCAAATATCAGAGGGCCAAATCTGTAGCTTGCTTTTTATCCACAGGCTGGCCCAAAGCTTACTCTTCGTCCACGGCTGTTGAAATACTGGCCACCTTTTTGAGACTAAATGCAGCTTTTCCTTCATCCTTAGTTCCTCCAGTTCACAGCAGTGGCTGGTAGTTGAGCATGAGAGCACGAGGAAAGCACTCCAAAATACATGTTGCACAAAAACTGATGTGAATGTAAGATGTAATGTGAGTGCATTTCCCAAACGAAGAACTGGTTCAAATATACTGGAGGTATTGGAATATTCTCTGCACTCTGAAGTATGCAATATGTACTGATACGCAACCTGGAGTTGCTTTGAATGCTACCTTTTTGGTGGTTTAGGATATTGAATTATTGTTTGCATCTTTGGTTTCAGTCCAAGCGATCTTATCAGCAATCCGTGACTAAACAGATGAAAGTGCCAAGGCATCATAGGTTTTAGTGGTAGATTAAATACAGTTCGAGGCACAACCAGTATTGCAGCTCTAGAGGTAACCACAAGCCATCGAACAGATCATTGCAACTTAACTGGAGGTCTCTCAGCTAGGCCTTTCTGAATTGTAGGCTGACCGAGGTCCAAGCATTATCACTGCTGGATGGGGAGCCTTCAGGTTTTGTGTCGAGAGTTGAAGCAGTGCCCTTGTTCTAAGAATTGGCACCATGATGAGGTTTTGATGTATGATGTCCAGGTTGTAGATGTGGTGTTGGAGGTTTGATAGCCTTGAAGCATGTGTTCGTCTGGAGGGGATATTTAATTAAGTCACCTCTTGGTAACATGTGTCGCCATTCACCAGTGGAGGAGGATGTGTCATGTTGCAGATAGTTGCACTCTTTTTGGATATGGGGGCAGTTCGTCTGCATAGAGTCTTCATATGTGGGATCTACAAGCACAATGCAGTGAGTCTTTGCTGCAGTGGGTGCTCGTAACCGTTTCATTATTTCTCAGAGGGGGGTGGTTAGAGCCAGCATGGAGTCTTCACACTTGGGATATACAAGAACGATGGTAGTTGGACCGTATCTCCTATTGCAGGGTGGGCAGCATGTCCACAATTTATTTTTTAAAGAACGCACTCAACCAGGTGCTCATACCCATTTCATTATCTTCACTTCTTTGATCTGTACACTGTTATAGGGATCTCTCTCTCTCCTCTCTCTCTCTCTCTCACACACACATAAAGGGAAATTTTATAAATTATTAGAAAGGTATAAAAGGCACATGAATTAAACACAACAAAGGACTTGAAGAAACTACCGAATGCCAAGAGACTAAATCATCCCTAGGGAGAACGCTCCCATACTATATGATACCAAGTTGCCAATGAAGAGCTCTCAAGTGAGCAATGTGACTTTGCACTCTAGAATGGAAAATCAAGGCATTTTGGGTAGTCCAATTATGCCAATCTCCCTAGAAGCATAGGAAATGAAATATATGCAATAGCATAAGACCCAAAAATTTAGGTTGTCCAAATGCCCAATCTTAGAAAAAGCTAGCGATTTAGCTTGCATAGAATTGGCTTGCAAATGATCATGATTGGATGCCAAACATATCTTTGAAGCACTACTTGCCATGAGTATAAAACAAAGCATTTAAGACTGGCAAACATATCAAATATGAGTGGAATACCTATAACCCAAGTAAATAGAACTCCCCAAGAAAGTTGCATATATCCACAGTACCAAATGATAACTTAAGCAGCAAATCTGATTTGTGTTGACAAAATACAAACTCCTATGCATCTAATTATAAGCTTTCATCTCAAGACATGACCTAACAATTTGTATAGTTGGCGCGCACTTTCCATGAGCTGACTTCATTGTCTGGTCATCTTTGTGTCCTTATCTATCCCAACAATGTTAACATGGAAAGTGCGCACCAACTATACAAATTGTTAGGTCATGTCTTGAGATGAAAGCTTATAATTAGATGCATAGGAGTTTGTATTTTGTCAACACAAATCAGATTTGTTGCTTAAGTTATCATTTGGTATTGTGGATATATGCAACTTTCTTGGGGAGTTCTATTTACTTGGGTTATAGGTATTCCACTCATATTGTGTTCTATTTACTTGGGAGTTCTATTTAAGCACTACTTGCCATGAGTATAAAACAAAGCATTTAATATTGTGTTGAAACTTCTACATTGGGTATGGTGGGTTTGAAACTTTCATATTGTTTACAAGTTAGAATTCATTTTAAATTCGAACTTTTTTCATGAGAGCTTTTGCATTTTAGAGAGAGTAGCTAGGTACTCAAATATCATACGTATGAAAGTTTTGGCTCTCACCACTTGATCAATGTGCTTGAAAGTCTATACAAAAGATTTATCATCTACCTTTGCAAGGCATTAGGTTGTGTGTTGCAAGCTTCAAATTCTCCATCATACCAAAGGATTTTTGAGTTGTATATTCAATTGTAGGTCTTTTTATGATTTCTAGTCATTTTTGGGTGAGGTGATCTGGGAGATGATGTGAGGGTGTGCCATGGATATTCAAAGGGGTGGATGCTTAAGAGTAAACCATTTGTTTGAGCTTCAAATTTTCAATGGTTTGAGTGAACTAGCAAAGGATTGTTGAGTTCGATATTCAATTTTAATACTTTTTGTGATTCTAAGCCATTATTGGATGAGGTGATCTGGGAGATGATGTGAGGGTGGGCCATGTATATTATAAGGGGTGGATGCTTAAGAGAAAATGACTTGTTTGGATACCCTAAAGTTTGGTCGCCCATGCCCTAATTAGCCCTAAATGATTACCATATGGTAGGGTTTCGTAATCAATCTTTTATAATCAACGGCCAGACAAAGTCAAAGTCAAGTAGGAAGCAACGCAAGAAGCCACACAGCTACAATTACAAGAGAATGAAATTATGTCCTCGAGCGAATCCCTAATCTCGTAGGACCACATACACCTAATGCTAAAAATGAATGGAAGAGATTTGGATGCTCCAACAAAAAAATCCCCATTGATGGCATCTTGCTCAGAACCAAAGGTTGTATCATTGTAAGCAATGCCTATGACTCATTATCTACTCTCAATTTCGAAAGAGAAACAAGTAAAAAAGGCTCAAGCATATTCTAGTCGAGTTTTTTATAATGTGTGGTAATATATATTTATCAAAAGCTGAAAAAGATTACAATTGGCTTATAGTCTCATTCTTTTCTACTCTAGCTTCTTACAAGCTACTTTGAAGATATGGGCTTTTTTCTTGACTTTAAAGAGTGCTAGACTATCTCTCCTAAGCTTGGAAGACTTCCTGAATTGGCTCTTTGGTCTCCTTCATCAGTCCACTTTGTTCCAAATATCAATCCACCTTATAATACCTTTGTTTGCAATTTTTATAGCTAGTTTCACATCTATATTGATTGGTGGTTTATTGTTCCTATATGCCTATAGGAATGTTAGCACACATTGCAACAATGCACAATCTCTTGCTCTTGGGGCTGCTTCTCTCCAACTCATACTTCTAGTGACCCATTTCCATGCATGTAGTAGGCTCTTGATGGTTTCGTAGCATTTTAAGCTTACTTGGGTGTAGTAGCCATGTTCCCGTTTTCCTCCTCCTACCTTTGCTGTGCTCAACACTACCCTGCTCATTACAGCCCATGGTTCCTCTTCCTTTATTTTGAGCATTGTTTTGAAAGCTAGCCTTTCGGCCCTCTCAGAGACCTTGTCCAACCCCAGTCCTGCATTTGCCCAGGAGTCTGTCAGTGTGTCCCAGTCTATTGAATGCCACCTCGCTTATTCCCCTGAAGTCCACAGGATTAATCTTAGCAGTATATCTACTTCGTTGCATTGGTTCTTGGAAAAGGGTGGTGATCGCCAATACAAACATGATTGTCGGCATCAGAATCTTATCTTCTATTATGAGCCTCCCTACCATAGTGAGTGGAGCATTGGTGAACTTCTTGACCTTTTGCTCCATCTTAGCTAATAACCAATCCATCTTGCTCTTACTTGGAAATTACCAGTCATATTGGCTCCCCAAGATACTTGAGAACCCCCCGCCCCCCCCCCCCCCCATTTGCCTCCTATGCTCTGCAACCAACTTGTTTGCTCATCAAGCCCTGAGAACAGGATCTTTGTCTTGGGCTTACTTATTATGACTGTTCGAGAAACTTGGGAGTATTGATCATATACTTGCAATACATTGGCCACCTTAACTTCTTTCACTTGCACAATGTTCAAATTATCATCTCTAAAGAGTTGTGCCACCATTTGCTTGCCACTAGGCAAAGGCAACCCTTTGATATTTTCTTTTTCCATCTTGTATGTACTATAGTGCTTTCAGTAGGGGTTCGTGGCTATGGTGAATAGTAGGGGGGACCGATGGGCACCCTTGTCTCACTCGCCTCTTGAGCTCAAATGGGTGGGACATATAGTCACTCACTCCCATCCTCGCTAAAGCATTGACAAATAGGCTTCTCATCTTTCTACATAGCCCTTCTCCTAGGCCTAGTTTGCCCATTACTTATAGTAGAAAGTCCCATCTTAGCCTATCATAGGCTTTATCCAAATCCGTGTTTATTAATACAAAATTGCCCCCTTTTCTATTGCATCTTCTATTGCCACAAGTATATTCATAATGGCATCTTGAATCTTTTGCCCATAAACAAAACCATATTCTGCCTTGTGAAGGTTTCTCCCAACACATACTTCAACCTCAAGGCTATGGCCTTGGACATTATCTTATATGTTACATTCAAAATCGACAGTGCCCTCTAGTACGCTAGAGTATCTCTTTTTGCTTGTTTTGGAAGGAGCGTGATTCGCCCTTAATTTATCTCTTGTGGAATCATGCCCTTTTCTCATGCATGCATTAGCAAATTCCACTATATCCCTCCCACATGTTAGCCATATCTCTTGGAAGACTTTGATTGGGATCCCATCTATTAACCCCAATGCAAAGAAAGCAAAAAGAAAGCAAAAGAAAATAAAAAAGACACAAGACAAAGCGAAAAAAGGTGGCCCAATGGAAGCAGGAGGCAAAGGGCCAAATGTGCAAGAAGCAAACTCAAAAGTCCAGGGGAAGTGCAAAAGGTGAAAGGTGCATTTTAAATATAAAAATGCACCTTAAATCCTTGAAAAAGAGTGCCAAGCTCCTTCTTGTGCAATTTTTGAATGTGAGCTCACCCCAAGCACAGTGGCAACACAAGGGTTTTAGTGAACGAACCATTAATGAGCAAGGTGGGGAGGGTTTGATCCCATCAAACCAAGGGGAGCAAGGAAAAATCATGCTGCAAATCCCGGGCAAGAAGAAGGAAACTACAATAGGAGAGGACAAAGCCCTAGCAGCCATGCAAAGGAAATCAAGGAAGCTAGAGGAGGAACAAAAGAAGAAGCAGAGAGAGGAGGCACACCTTCGAAAGGTAGAAGAAGAGTCCAAAAGGAAGGAGGAAGAACGAAGGAGAAGCAATAAGAGGAGGAGGAAAGACTAAGGAGAGAAGAGGATGAGCAGATTTCTCTCGCCATTAGGTTGTCAGTCGAGTAACCCTCCTGAGTAGAAGAGTTGGCTAGGAGGATCCCAAAGGATGCACCTGGAACCAGCTTTGTGGTGGCAGAAGCGGCTCAAGGACTTGTAATGGAAGGCAAAGGGAAGGCCCCATTAGAACCACCCCCGCCCCACCATGATTGCTACCACTATAGCCACACAAAAAACCACGAATGCAACGATGAACCAAAGCAACGTGATGGCTTGGATACAATATCTAGTCAACACGGTGCAGCAGCTTGGTCCAACACCCAGTGGAGGAGCCCCAGTGATAAAGAGGCTTGCCATTGTGGACATAGAATCAAGAAAAGACCCAAAGAAGGCTAGGGTAAAAGCCTCAACTATATCCATACCCTTGACAATGCCAGGGTGGACATAGAATGATGAATATGTCCAAGAACTACTAGGCTAATTGAAAAGAGTGAAAGAAGAGAGGAGGGCAACAGTGGTAGAGTTGCAAATAGAAAGGGAAACATTCTCGACTTACCAACTCAAAAAAACATGCCAAATAACCACCTAGCAAAGGCAGAGAAGTGATCTGAGAAAGGAGTTGGAAGCCAAAAAGGGATTGGACGGGATGATGAAGGAGAAGGATGTAAAAGAGCCCCACATTGAGGAAAGATGAGAACATATGATGCTAGAGGAGGACTTTTCAGTCCTCTTGTAGTAGAATAAGGAGATGCAAGAATACCTCAACCAGCTGCACTGAAGAAGATCGGAGATAAGCTCACTAAGGAGTTGGAAAGAGTAAGGACCTAAGCCTACACAAAGTACCGAAATGAGAAGTAGCAAAATGAACAACTACTTAAGGAACTACACAAGGCTAAGGCACATAGAGATGAAGTGTCAGCTAAAAAGCTAACGGAGGTGGAAAACCAACTCCAAATGGCCCTTTTAGAGCAAGAATGACTGGCAGAGTAACTAAACTTCCTCAGATAGTAGAAAGAGAAGATGCTAGAAATCTAGAAAGAGCAGGAGAAGATGGTCATGATATTATCTCAATGCCAGAATCAAGGTGTCGAAAGGATGGAGGAAAAGGCTAGGGTTTGGGAGGAAAAGACCATTGGAAGACTCAGAGACCTTGCCAAACGCCTTGCCTTAGCAGAAAGTGAACAAATCATGGCATTGGCAAGGGAGAAAGTAGTGGAGATAGGTCTCAAAGTCCAACAACAAGCCTTCTTGAATATGGTCTTGCATGTGACCCAACAGGCCGAGGGTGAGGATATGGTAGAAGGGCTAAGGAGGAAGCTTCAACTTACAAGACAAGCCATGAGATACAATCTCCATGAAAAGGCACCAAAAGAGAGTACTAGCCTAAGCATAGAGCAAGCGAGATGGAAGAGTTAAGATTTGGAGAGCCGGAACAACAAGCTCAACCATCCACTGTAACCCCAATGGAACTGCCAAGAGAAGAAGGGCCAGATTTCAAGCGGGGCTAAGACGAAGAAGAGCAACCATGAGAGCGAGCCCAACGCAGTAGGTGCAAGCACAAAGAGAAGAGGAGGGTGAGGAAGCCACCCTTGAGAGGGCAATTGAAAGGAAGCACAGGAAGAGAGAGTAGGTGGATCTACCACGAAGGAGACTCCAAGAAAAGCCATAGCAAGTTCCTGAGGTCTAGATTTCGCATAGAGAGGAATGCTATCTTGTAAATTGGGCCCAAGAACTAGCTGCCTAGGAGCAGTGGGAGAACAAATGCCAACCATTCGACTTATCCTTCCAGTACACTCGCTCCTTAGATGGGGTCTTGTCTCTTAGAGTGATGGACTAGGTGATCAGGCTCGCCTAAAGACTAGGGAACAGGTGGTCAAAGGAAAGATCAAGACACCCTACAAGGTGTGGTAGAGAGAGCCCGTGGATTATTGGCAAGACAAGGTTTGGGATATTCCAAAGACTGTTAACGAATACAAAGCCCGACCAAAATGGTGGCGATGCGTCTGGGACTCCAACCTTGATGCTTGGATGTCCTTCTGTAGCACCATACCAGATGAGCGCAATGATCCCACCTACATGCCATGTCTACAGAGAATAGGGGTAGATTATAACCCAGATATACATGGCAAGTATGATTTCCCAAGGATCTACAACATGAATGTAGGGAGTCTAGAGGAGTGCCCAATCTTCACCAAGCGAGACATATACCCATCCATCACGCACTTCCTTGAGACAAGTTTTCATCCTGCCTCGCCTCGCCTTTATTACTACATGTAATTATCTTAGGATACTTAGGATTTTGCTCAAGCAAAAGCCCATGGCAAAAGAGACCTGACTATCTCAATGAAACCTCCTCCACTAAGGTCTACCTCCATTATAGCTCCAAAGCTCCGTCAATAACTCTTAATCAATTTTCCATCATTGCGAGAATAGTCTCTTAATGAAACAACAACATAAATAGTGAAATAAGGATGCATGTGGATGATGAATGCATTATTCTAACAGAAGTCTACGTGCTTGTCTCATGCTCTTTTAGAGTGATTTCAATCCAAGATGGTCAAATAATGGTTGCTTCTATCTGATGCTATTTACCCTTATTAACTACAAATCTATCTTTCGAAACATAAATAAACTCTTTGGAGTGCAAAGACTATTGCATGAATAGCATGGCTAATATCATTGGCAAAGTATTACTCGATCTAGTACCCTTAAAAACAAAGGTATTGTGTTTACTCATTGAGGTTCAACATCCCTTCTATAAAACATTTAGGCCAATTTCATAAATTAACAAAACCCTTCTATAAAATAATATACATAAAAAACTCATTTTGCGAATAAAATTAAAATATATAGAATGATTCCTTCTATGACCTTAATCTTTTTTTATATTCCCTTTTTTTGAACTTGCATGATACACATTTTTATACATAGTGACCCCCTCTAGGCAATGTACCATCTCCATAACTTATACTCAATCTTCTTTGTTATTATGTTGAAATAGAAAGAGATGTGGAGTTCCCCTTATTGCACTCTAATTCTACTACTCCTCTATTATCTGAAACCTTTGATCACTCTACTCTCATGCTTCCAATAATCTCTCTCTCTCTCTCTCTCTCTCTCTCTCTCTCTCTCTCTCTCTCTCTCTCTAATCCATTCAACTTTACTTGCCCAATCTCATAGTCTTAATCTCATCCCATTCCACACATTAATCTTTTCCTTCATTGCAGCATCTTTGTGGTACCCTTATCCCTTCCCTTCTACCTATGTGTAAAGCCATATCCAACTTCAAGGGACCTTCTCTCATGCATCTTCCTCATCAATTTCAAATCCACCCATGCCTCAAAATTTCTTCATACAATCTCAAGTGCTTCACTCCTTGAGTATTTTTTTCTTTATCATATATTGGTATTCCACAAGTACTCCTAATCATCAACACTGTATCCTTTTATGCTCCCCAAAGGTCCATCCACGTGGATCTATTGGAGGGGAGAAATGATTGGATCATCCACTCACTAGAACAAGCAATATAGAGCAAGCCAAAAATTAATACTTTTGCTTTGGAACACATCATCAAGTGCTATCTTTGTCAAACATGAATATATGATTAGTAAAGTATCGATCAAATTAAATGAATTCACTATACTCATCCTATACAAGTGTACTAAACTCTCACATTATTATGCTCTCTCAATCAAAATGGCCATTCCCATTGTTATGGCACACTCCATTATTTAGCTCTTATCCGTCCGTTAATATCGTACTTTGGTTGTATCCTATTTACGTCTCATTGCTCCCTTCACCTAGATCTTCCTTTCTTGGTTACCCAGAATCCTTTCTTTACTCATATCCTCTCCCTACATTAGTGGATATGAGGTTCTCTTAATAGGGATATGCATGGTACTTATCCTCTCCAAGGTTCTTTCATCATCAGATCCCTCTCATACATGTGTTTTCTCCATAATTCCCTAATCATCAAATCTCTCTCCTACATATGCTACTACAAGAATCAAAGTGTGATGCTCATCAATAACATCATCCAAGACTTATCATCTAAGGAGAAGACAAGGACATGTGCTTGAAATAATGATACAAACTACATCTATTTGAAGTAATCGATCAAGATTCTCTTTTATAATGCCCATGGATATTAAATTACTTCACTTATTGTGAAAGTCATTGGTAGAAAATCCTTGTATTACAAAAGTAAATTTGTATTGTGTTTTCTTGAGGGGCATATGTAAGGATATACTTCAACAAAAACTATTTCCTTTCTTTCTTTTATTTTCCCCCCTTTATTGGGGTGGGGGTGTGGGTGGGTGGCAAGGGTTGGGGGGAAGGGAGGATGGGGGTTTTGGGGGTGGTGTGGGGGTTGGGGTTATATGGAGTGATGTATTGTATCCAAGATAAAAGCATTGTATATGCAAAGAAAAGTCTAGGTAATATCTAGTGTTGAATAATATATTCCTAGATATTCAATGTGCCTTGCACACACATACATATTTCTATGCTACATAACTCTAGTCTTATCATGCCTATACTTGTCTATCGCATTGTCCACTCTCATTTAACTATTCATCACGTCAAATCCCTATCTTAGTAACATACCAATGGTAAAAAATAGATGAGAAACTACCTTAATAGAGGTATTTTTCAAGGAAGGTGGAAGCTTCAACATGTACTTAATTTATAGTTGCACAAAGCAAGAGTCAAACACTTCAGTTCAAAGTTAATAGAGAATTCAAATTCTAAAGCTAAAATAATTAAATAGAGCCACTAGGGAGACTATGAGATCATTTGAAGTAGGGAGTAGGGACCTCAAAGAGAATAGTAATCAAGATCCTACTTTGTTTTTGCACACCCATGACTAGTAGAAAGATGAAAAACTTACCTCATTAAAGGAACTCTTCAAGGAAGATAGGTGCTCCAACATACTCTTCTATCATACTTGCACAAATTAAAAATCAAGCAACTCAACTAAAAAAGTGAATATTAATCTCAACTTAAGCAAAATATTGGCTTAAATGTAAGAAGAGCTATAGAAGATAATATCAGGTTTAGATTTTGACAAAATATACCCTTGTCACAAGTAGAAGCATTTGTATAGATAAGCTTGATACCCAAAACACTCATTTCTCTTAGGAAAGAGACCAAATCTTGATGAAACTTTATCAATAAAGTGAAGAGAGGAGGAGATTATGCTAAATTTCATATCAACATGAGTTCAAAAGTGAGGGGGGAAAGTCAAAGTTAAAAACCAAGAAAATGTAGGGAAAATCTCAAAAATCCTTGCAAGACCTTATTCAACAAAATTTCTAATTAAAAACCTTTATTTCACCTATTTTAATAGAAATCTAATACTTAGAGAGAGAAGATTCACTTGACATAGATTTCTAACATCTTGCCTTCCTATTGGACAAGTCAAAAGACCCACCTCTTATCTTAAACTATATTATTTAATAAGAGCCCAAAAGGCAGCCCTCCTTTTCAATTTAACTTACAACTTTGGCCTTGGCTAGATAGAGTTCTTTGGGGCCATGGAAGTCTTACAATTATGCCATCAATTAAAAACTTTGCTTTACATCTAATAATGCATCTTTAAAGGTATGCACTTCACACCATCTATAAGCTATTCTATGACAACCATAGATTTTTCCTATTATCATTAGTCAATAATTTCTAAAAGAGGGCCCGCAATATCCCATGCTACTCGTTGTAAGTTTCATAATATCTAATCAGTTGAAGCAGCCTATGGGCTTCCTATTTGGTTGACATTCATGACATTGAGTGAAAAGTTTTTTGGAATAAATAATGTTGTAGATATATTATATCCAAAGCTAAATAGTGATTACATCCATATGCAAAAGGCATATCCTAATGAGTTCATGGAGCTAAGCTTTTGGAACATAACCTTAAATACATGAGCTTTACCCAATAGTCACCTTACCCCACTAAGTTCTTTGAATCCCCCCTAAGAGCCAAAGGTAATGAGTAAAATGTTTTTTAGCAATGATTGTGCCAACAAGCCATGTATCCTTCCTTTCTTCCATGACTTTGGTTAACAAGAGTTGTTCCTTGTCATTCAATTGATAATGATTCTATAGGTGCTCAATGCTACAAAAGGCGATCATGTTAAAGTTCTACATATCTTGCCACACTCTCAACCCTTTCGTATGCATTGCATTTGACAATTTAGGCTTTACCAAAGTTGGCATAATGGGGATTGAAGGTAAAGGGCACAATCCAAATACTCTACAATAGCCAACATGAATCTTTTTTCTTGCCTTCACCTCCTTCCTAATGTAGTTATTTAATTAAGGCTCTCCAATATTTAATTTAAGGCCTATGCCACCTCTCTAATATTTAATTAAGGTATACTAGGATTGAGCAAGTAGCGACCCAATATGGCCACTTCTAGTTGTGAAGCTGAGTACAATGCAACTTTCATAACTATTGTTATGTTTGGCTTAAACACCTCATGGATGATTTGGGTGTTGGATAGTCATCTACCACCATCGTCTTTACTTATAGTCAAAGTGCATTGATAGTTGCTTGAGTCCAATGTTCCATGCATGTAGTAAGCACATTGAAGTGCACTATCATTATGTAAAGAAGAGACTCTCTATAGGAGAGATCAACTTGGTCTATGTATCAACATTGGGCAACCTTGCAAATCTTTTCACAAAGGCTTTGCCTTATAGAAGTTTGAAGCTTTCCACAAAGCTTTGGGCTTGCTCCCATTAGTGGATTGATCTAGTCCACTAGGCATGGCACTTCCCCATACATGAGTGCCAACTCTTAACACATCACTCCCAAGGGGGATTTGTTATCATATTTTAGTATTGATATGTGTGGATAAACTTAGCACCATTAGGGCAGTTTTTCCCTCTTTAGGAGGTCTTTATCCCTTGTCCTTGTATATATGCCTATTCACTTTTAAGGCATACTAAGTCTTGTAAATCTTCTCTATTGATACCTCTCTCAATATACTTTGAGTTGTGTTCTTTCAAGCTTCTTCTTCTCTAAGTTGTGTATTTTCATTCCTACTCCTAATTCTAACTAAAAATTAGGTTCTCTGAAGTTGGATGGTTCTTGACCCCTCCAAAAATAGTTCAGACGCTAGCTATCATCTGAAGAGCTAAGGTTGATACTATGAAATTTAATCCATGATCCCATTTCAAATCCAATTGTTTCTCCAAATATATTTACCTTCAGTAAGGATTTCCTATCTCTTTGAATCTATAATCAATCCAAAACTTCTTGCCAACGGGCTCTTGCAATACAACCATCCCAAAAGTAATGATATAGGGACTCTTTCCCCTTTTGTTGAACTACTTACTTGTAACAAATCCATCCACAATTACCAACTAGAGAAAAAACTTCTCCTTGAAGGGCAAACTCAATGACCAATTGGTAGCTAAATTTTTCTCCACCTCATCTTCAATCATATCCACATGCCAAATCATCCTAATCCTATCAAGCACAAGAGTATCAAGGTTCCAAAGAACCTTAATCATTGAAGTACTAAGGCAAAGAGAAACATTCTTGCTATTGTGCTCGAGAAAAGGGAGGGTAGCGCCTCCCAAATTACCATTAGACGTGACCCTCAAGCTTGGGAAATTACGAATGATTATGTCTCAACCAATTTTGCAAGAATTTGAAAGGCCCCATCTATGCTTAGCTTCTTAAAAGCTAAGGACTATGACTAAGTCCTTAATCCATTGACTTGCCTTAAATAGTCCTAGTTTGGCTAGATTAATTCCTATTTTGCCAATAACTTTAGCCAAGGGGGAGAATATAAGCTCAAAATCAAAAGATATTTTTGCTTAGGTTAATCCTTTTGTTGTTCTTATCCCAACAATCTTTGCTCAAAATTAGTAGCATCTAAACAAGAGCTTGGCACTCAAGGCCACCATTCTAGTTTTCAAATCCATCGGTCCAACATCACCCTATTTTGTTCCTATTTTTACGTATTCCTAGGAAATGGGCATTGGATACATGCTTTCATTACACTCACCCATAGGAATTTTCCCAATGTGGTCCTTCAAGAGAAGGTAAAACCATAAGGCTTAAAAGAAATTGCTTAATATTGTTAGTGTGACATGGAGGGGCCATGTCATGTTACTCCAAATGCATATCTTGCTACAAATCTTCTCTAGTACCTAGCTGGTTCCCAAAGACTCTTTGGCATCAACAACAATGGGAAAACCTTGATGGCAGAAGCAAGCTCCTTTGTTGACTACCCTCCCCGTCCATCCAAGATTAGGGAGTCTCTTCTATCACATTGATAAGAGCAAACTTCCTGAAATTGAAAGAAATACAAGTTACCTTGCTATAATAATCAAGTAGCTCAAGAGCATACACTAGGGGCCTCCAACATTATGAGCAAATCATCCATAAAGCCTTGACCCACTAATTATTTGCATTTATACTTAATGCTAGAAATATTTTCGCTAAACACCATTTTTTAGAGCAAGTTGAAGAAGGGATGGATAACAACTACAAATGAAAGAGGGCTCATTGGATAGCCTTGTATTACCCCTCTTTGAATTTGGAATACATCTAGTAATAGGTTGCCATAAATTGATAAATGTGCTTGACCATATGGCTAGCATAAAAGGGATTTTGGCTATTTTAGAACAAAAGATCATGCTTCGCAAGACCAATTGTAGATACCTCCATTGGACATGGTCAAATGCCTTCTCCACATCCAACTAGACGTATACATTTTTTTGTCTAGAAGATTTGGCCCATTGCTTGCTATTCAACACATTGTCAAGTACAGAGGTTCCCTTCAAGAATCCATATTGATCCACTTCTACAAGGCCAAACCAAGCCTACTTGCAATTGCTTTGGTAGTAGTGTTTTTTAAAATATGGAAATGAGACCTATGTTGAAATATCAAAGTTGAAGCATGAGTGTGCACAAGAGGCAGAGAGAGAGAGCTCAAGTACAAGAAGAAGATCTTGCTTAGTGAGTTGTTCAAAAGTACGACTAGTACACTCTCCTCAATTGTGAGAGTGACATTTAGGTAGTTTTTATAACCTCTAGAGAGGTTAGGTTGGGGTTTCCCCCCACGCTCCAGTTCATTTACACCCAACTACCCTTATCCACCCTTGCATACATAGGGTCACATGACTATCTTTCAACACCCCCCCTCAATGCCAGGGTGGCATTGGACTACAAGGCATGGTAAGGCCCCCCCTTAAACAAAATGGGAAGCCTTTATAATCAAGCTACAAGAGTGATTATAAGTAGAGGATTTTGAAAAGTACATCTTCATATGTTTTGGATACAAAGTTGATCTCTAATTCTTTGTGCACTTCAGGGGTGGTAGGACATTTACATGTAATATGCCCTATCTTCTTACACTTGTTGCACTTCATTTTGTTGGGATAATTTTTCCAACAATTATTGACAAGATGTCCCTTTTTATTACAAAAGGAGCATTTGGCAGAGATAGTATGAACCAGGAGTTGCTCATGGGTTGTTGAAGTAGATCCTTGGCTCCTTTTCTCCTCATCTAAGCAGGACTAGATGGTGCTTTCCAAAGTTGGATTAGGGATATTGGTAAGGGTAGTTACAAGGGTTGGAAAGACCTTCTTTACATCCTTCAAAAGGATGGCAATGGCGTCTTCATCATGAATTGGTGCTTGAACGGAGGCCAGTTGTGCCATGAGCCCCTTCATGTGAGAAATAAACTTACCTAGGTCCTCTCCTTGTTTATACTCCAAGCTAAAATTTTTGATCTTTAGGAAAATTTTGGAGTTCTTTCTTATAGCACCATAAAGCCTTTTAAGCTCATTGCATTTCTCCTTGGCAATGGAGAGTTGGTCAATATGATGAATTAGGGACTCATCTAGATGAAGCATGATGATGGCTTGAGCTCTTTCATCATCTTCTACATCAAGTGGGTTTGATGGATCAATAACCTTGGTCCTTTTGATGAAGAGCCAATAGCCCCATTCCATCATTTTATACTTTACTAGGACTTGCTAGGGATGGAAATATTTTCCATTAAACTTGCAGATTTGAGGCCTAACATCGGCATAGCCATGGCCATAATAGGAAGGTCTTACCGATTGCCCTGTAGGCAATGGCGGTGTCCAGTCCTTTACAAATGGCCAAGTATGAACCAACAGATAGAAATGATAGCCTTACAACTGAGTAAACTTTAAAACTATAAAGATGAAAAGGGTTGGAAATCATACATGTGTAGTACCTCAAAATAAGATTTTGGCGGTCCTTTCCTTTGGACTTAGGTCCTACCATCTTCTTGGGTTTCAATGAGGTGAACTTTGATTGGGACCTCTGGCTCCTCCTCAACTTGTGGTTTAGTGGATGAATATTTGGTTGTGCAAGGTCGATCAAGAACCTCGACACTTGGTGAAAGAGTTCGAGGAGATTTCAATTACATTCATGTTCTTGTTTCATCATAAGGCAACATCAACTAATATCACTAAATGCCTTTCAATGTTAAGAAGCACTCATCTCAAGATTAAGACCACTTGAGATGTCTAGGTATTTACCTTGTCAAGCTTAGTGAGATGCTCGACCGAGGACCAATGTCGAGAGTTGGCTTCTTGGTGAGCTCATTGATGTCCCCCGAGTGTTGGAGTTGCTTCAAGATCAAGAACACACTTCAGAGCATATGCTTCAATGATTAGAATCACTTTTAATGATTCCCAGAGTGAAAAAAGTGAAAATAGGAGAGCTTGAAGCTTCTTGACTATGGCTGCTAGGAAACCCACAGCTAGGGTTTTGAGTACAATAGCCAGTAGTAGGAGAGGAATTAGCTCAAGCCCTTCTTAGGTGGAGATGGCCCACTGGGGGGGGGCTAACTAAGCCCTATGGTTGTCGAGATGATTGTGCCCATAACAGGCTGCATTGTCGCGCTAAATTGACGTCAGCGAAATCTATGCCAGATTCATGAATTCTAGCAATGGAGCCTTCTTGGCTACCCAATGTCTGCATTTAAAGGTGCTAGATCTCCTTGAGCTGGGAAGCAATTCTCTAGAAGGAAGCATAGCAAGATATGGTCTCTTTTGTTTGCACCATGTCCTTCACTGATAGGTGGTCAAGGTTGGCTATGGTGAAAAGGAGGTGAATGAGAAAGAAGGGGATCTTCTTGTGCACTTAGGTTGGGTGAAGGAAGCTTGTTGGATCAGAGATAGCTCTGATACCATGTTGAAATATCAGAGTGGAAGCATGAGAGTGTGCACAAGAGGGAGAGAGAGAACTCAAGTACAAAAAGGTCGTTCTTAGTGAATTGTTTAGAAGTACAGCTAGTACACTCTCCTCTACTGGGAGAGTGCCCTTTAGGCAATTTATATAGCCTCTAGAGAGGTTAGGGTTAGGGTTTCCCCCTGCCCTCTAGTTCATTTACACCCAGCTACCCTTATCCACCCTTGCATACATAGGGTTCACATGCCTATCTTTCAACAATCTATTCTATGAGACAAGTTTGCGCAATCTCCTTCGAATACTAAACTATACATTGAGCAGTAATTCTATCATGGCGGCCAAGGGCTTTGTTCTTGCCAAGGCCCTTCAAAGCTTGCAACAAATTTTCCTGAGAGAAGGGGCTAGAAAGTCTTATTGTTTTCCTCTTCGGTGATTACTTGATCCACATGGGCAAGTGGTCTATTGGTAGCATCTTAGTCGATGATGCCATTGTCCTCATACAAGCCTGCACAAGGAAAAAAAACTTACAACACTCCCTAGCAATTTTAGATGGATTTACGACCCAATTTCCTCCATCCCCATGCTCCATAAGATTCTCCTTGATTTGCTTGAGTTTGATATGCTTGATGACCAGTGGAGAACTGCATTGGGGGTGTATGCTCAGATGCTTCTTGAATGGCGATGATAGTCTCTCCAGTTCTCTTACATGCACAATTCTCCTAGTTTCGTGTGCACATTGCACAAGTGATGCATCCTCCTAAGGAAGATCAGCTCTAGGCCTTGTGTGTGCCATTTCCTGTAACAGACCATTGGCCTAGTAGTGAAGCTCTTCTTTCTCTGAATTAGAGTGTAGCATGCCTTGTAATGTTGTGCAGTGATGAAGCATGATCACAAAAGAACCCCCAAGGGTCCTGGACTCCATTCATATTGTCATCCTTTAACTTGTTGACTTGTGAGTATTCTTCATCTGATGCATAATTTAAAGGAAGCATTTCATTTTGCTTAGATATCGTTAAAGTCACATTCATTTCAACAAGATTGATATTATGCACAAAAGAACACACATTCCATTGTCCCATACATAGTTCAAAAAACACACATTCATTTTGTATGTATGTCACTAAAAGCAACTTCAATTCATTAGTATATAGGATTCATTGTGTAGATTGTTAAAGTTTCTAAAATAAGTTACTCCATGAATTAGTGTCGTAGTTAAAGAATGTAGTACTTATTTTTCAATGCAGAGACATAAGCTAAACTAGAAAACATAAGCACTTGAGCATCTAGCTTTTTGGAATTAGTAGGAATTGATCATTTCCATTACTTCTTTCAAGTATTCAAGAAGCAAATCTATTATGGCCAAAATGGATTATTATCCATCTACTTATGAGAAACAATATGGCCTAAACTTTTTTAATAATGCAGTTTTCATTAATAAGGGTAAAGTATTTACATCTCTATGCTAACAACAATGAAACATGCTAGGCCTTAAATCTCAATGTGCTTAAAAGCTTCACGTTAGAGAACTCAACTTCCTATTGAAGAGCTTAAAAATTTAGCATTTAGGAGCAAAGACTTTTAAAACAGCAATGCACTCTTTGGCCAGAGCAGATGAGGAAAATTTAGAGGTTTTGGGCTTGGTCTCCCAAAGACACATTCATTTCAAATGAGGGTCGCATGGATTGCACAATGATATGTTGTCAACTCCTTACCGAGGCTTGTGCCTGAATCGATTGGGGCAGCTTTATTGGCATTTGGTAGTTACATATAACGTCCTACTAGCCATGAGCACTAGTTGATCCAATTGACCCACTATCCATGCTTGTAGGATTTGTGCCCATGGTTGTTACTCATTCATCTTAAAGATGATGTAGAATGATGTCATGTTAGCTTTATGGGGGAGTGACTCAAGGCCCACTCTTCCTTTTTCCTTGTTTGCAGCAATAGTTTCCTAGCCAATTTGGACATGTGACCTTCTGCCATCCTTGTTCCAGAGAAAGTTTTTGAATGCTTTCTCTATTGACTGCTAAGTAGCTTTGCTAAAGGAGAATAGCGGTGACAGGTAGACCATTGTTGATGTTAGGACATTCCTTAGAATTGTCATTTTCCCTGCCATGGACAATAGGGTGCCGTTCCACTTGTTTACCTTATCTTTAATCTTGTTGTGGTACCATTGAAATATTTGTGCTGAGGTAAGGTGAATCCCTGTTGGGGCTCCAAGGTATGTGATCACCTCACAGGGTTGGAGCATCTTGGGGCCATTTAAGGAGAGAGGGATGAGCTCTCTTTCCGCCCAACTCTCGGAGTTGGTGATTTGGCCTAAACTTGGCTGAACGTGTGTTTAACCTAGTTTGTTTTTTTGGTAATGCGTTCTGTCATGATTAAGGCACATAATTTTTTGATAATGCGTTCTCTGATGATTAAGGCACGTAAACCTAATCCTGAGCATCAAAGGATAACAATAAATCCGTTAGCCTTGCACACATTCAAATCGCAGGGCGAGCGATAGGAGCTACGGCTATGGCCTCCACACAAGCCGACGACCCTCTGCTGCCATGGCTCAGGTACCACTCTATCGCATCCTCGTCTTTCCTTTGCGCAGGACGCTTACATGTAGACACAGACCACAGACACCGACACGGACACATTCGCTGCCCGGAGCATACTTTCTGGGATTAATCGGATGGCTGCATACGGCACAGATGCATTGTGAGATATGCCGACATTTGGAGCGAGCTCAGAGATTTTTGCTTTACCATCATCATCGTTTCTCTCTGGCATTGCCACATACTGGTTGATCCTTGTCACGAACGCCATTGTGTTGTATCAATATACTGGTGCCACAGTGATTGATCCTTGTCATTAGCATCATTTTGATGTTCTTTGCTGCATTTCTATGGTTATCTTGTAATCTGAATGCCTCTGCCAGTATCATCTTTTTTAACACATCTCACAGTTGTGACACTGTTTCTACCATTTTAGGTTATGAGCTAACTGTCTAAGCGGTTGCGCAGGTCTATAAGAAAGATCAAGCAGATGAACCCTGGAGACAAGTCCAAGCTCCTCCCATGTGTTTCTGATTGTGTCAAAACATTTATCAACAATGAAGGGTATCGGGATGATCTCAGATTTCTTCGTGTTTGTATCCAATATGTAAGGGAATCGAATTTTCTTTCTCCTTGTTTTAGTATGTGTCCTCGCAATACAGAAATGCTTTTGCACAGATGAGAACACAATGGCCATACCTGAACATTCTTGTTAATAACTATGCTCGGGGGTTTATTAGGCCGATTGCAGCTCAGAGCCACTCAATGTTGTAGCCAGTTTGGAAGAAAAGAATATTGGACAAGGGCATACTCTCTTTTATGAAGCATACGCAAATTGTTTAGAAGCGAAAAGGAGGTTTGGGGATGCCAATGCTGTATACAAACGGGGCATCTCTAGGTGATGCTGTCAGTTTGTTCTGTGTTTTGCTGCTACATTCTAGAATGTTATCTTGTTTTTGGTATGTGGGAGGTGCTGATACTTAATGCACATAATGTGCAGACAGGCTCAGCCTGCTGATAAACTTATGAGTAGCTACCAGCTATTCAAGGAGCGGATGGAGACACGCAAGAAGCGTAAACAAGTATGGCACAGCTGTATGAATAATGTCTTGATTTGCCTTAGCGTAATCATTTGAGATATTTTTGGTTCCCTTGTTGCAATTGCAACGCTGCTTTCTCCTGAGCATGTCCCATTACATGTTTGTTTCCTGCTAAAGGCTTCTTTACCAATGCTACTTATCAGGATCAAGCTGAAGAACATGCCAGAAAGAGCTGTCATATTTCAGAAGAAAGCTTCTCAGTAAAGCAGGTTGAACCTTCTGGTGATGCTACTGAGCCTACACCGAAAGTTTGTCTTTCAGTATCTTGTTATACTCCTGACGGGATGGAGATGAGCTTTGAAGAATTGAGGCTTGCAAGCATGTGTTCGGGTAAAAATATCGTGGTGGATGATAACTGTGATTCCCTAGCAACATCCATGGCTGAACCATTTGTGACCATCGTGGAAAGGATACCTTCAGGCTCATTTGGTGAGGAAACTATCCAGATCAGAAACTTTGCTGCTGAAGTAATTACTGGGAAAGAAAAGGACATCGAGGATGCACGGCACCATGGGCTAGTTGATCCGACAATCAATACAAGAGAAGCTTTGCAAGATATTCTTTCCATGTTCAGCAAACCTTTGCACATTGGTAATACAAAGCCAGAGAAAAGGAAAGGCTTTGCAGCTGACAGAAACTCAGGCTCCGCAGCAGATCCTAGTAAGAACAAGGTGCAACAGGATGGGGGTATGTTGTCAGGTTTCTCTGTGTTCATGGATGATGATGATAGTTTGCAAGACATCGAGCCTCGAAAGAAGGCACCAGAAGGGAAAAATCCGGGTATGATGTTAGATTTTCCTGTCTTCAGGGATGATGATGATAGTTTGAAAGACACCGAGCCTCGAAAGAAGACATTAGAAGGGAAAGATTCTTTCATGATATACAGCGATGAATGCCATCCAAAGAAGTGTGAAGATGACAGACAAGCTAGACGACAACAGAAGGTTGAGGACTCTGGTTTTTTCGTGTTCAAAGATGAAGATGTCCAGACAAACTCAAAAGCACAGGAGATGGGTCTGTGCGTATTTAACGATGATGACCGCTGCCAAAAGAAGCCGAGTGATAGATCTGTTCTGTCAGAGCATGTCTCCAGTAAATCTAATTCTAAAGAAACGGGATTCAAAGAGCGAGTTGGCAAAGGAGATAAGATGGCAGCTGCTTGTCCAAGAAACATCAAGAAAACAATGGGATATGGAAATGAGAATGTGTTTCCAATCTATCACGATAAGTGAGTTATCAGTTGATCGACCAAAAGGAGATCAAGCATGGGACGTGAAACTGAGAATTTTCTTGCAAGTGATGACCGTTGTGTTCTAAAAGGGTTTGGTAGAGGTAACTGACTTTCTTCAGTTCGTTTGTGACATCAATGGTGTGATGTACATGCTTCCATGTACAGCAAGGTGGTTGTGTGAGTGAGATCTTTCGTCTCATCAATGTTGTGGCATGCATATTCAAGGGATTTTGAGTTCCTCTGATTAATGGAGGGACTGCATATGATGTCTTAGGCATTCCTGCCCCCCGCCCGCCCCTCCCAATTTTACCTCATTTGGTAAGGTGCTTAAGTCCGAGGTTTCCGTTTTGCATGTGGTAGTATCTCTTGCCAATCAGCCAGGAGATTGAAGCTACCGTTAACAATATCCCAAACACGCTACAGGACTCG
This sequence comes from Lygodium microphyllum, assembly GCF_053477565.2. Classification (NCBI taxonomy): domain Eukaryota; kingdom Viridiplantae; phylum Streptophyta; class Polypodiopsida; order Schizaeales; family Lygodiaceae; genus Lygodium; species Lygodium microphyllum. The sequence goes on from NC_141138.1 coordinate 108,830,526, forward strand.
GATCCTGAGAAACTAATGCCCCATTGTCTAATCAATCGAAGCCCTTTCTTGGCCTTTAACATCCGAGGATGGAAAATACTATGCTTGCATGTGACTCGGGCTTCCATTGAGAGATTTGTGTTGAAAAATGAATGCTTATCAACACTATGTATATCTGTCTAATCTATCTATTTATCTATGGCATAGCCATATCTATACTTCTATATCTATAACTTGAGAGAGAGAGAGAGAGAGAGAGAGAGAGTATAAAGCAAATGTAGTCTATTACATATCTTACTTTTTTTACAATACAAGAAGAGTTTAAAAGTTCCCTCCGGATTTCTCTGATGTGACCTAATGGGTGAGTTTGTCACATTGGGCAATGCAATATGATTGTACATCTATTGGTTGATCTAGGCATGTTTTACAACCATTTGAATATCCCTTGAAAAAAGGTAAGCTTTGCATTCACATATCTCTGGACAAAAGTCTATCAATTTAACTTGTCCAAGGGCTTAATAACGAAATAAGATAAGTGAGTTGGATTTGGCATTGATTGTCTCATGTTTGGGCAATGAGGTCATTTTTCTCGTCCATACCTTTGCCAAGAAACTTCCATGTGACATACTCCTTAGGGTGCTTGATTTGATGTCAAGCAACCAATCTTGGGCAACCAACTTGGGGCAGTGGTGGCTAGGGCACACTACTAATGGTAGCTAAATTATTGGCAGGTGAATACTCCATCAAGACTCTCTTGGGAAGATAACCAACTTGGGGCAGTGGCTAGGGCACACTATTAGTGGTAGCTAAATTATTGGCAGATGAGTACTTGATCAAGACTCTCTTGGGAAGATAACCAACTTGGGGCAGTGGTGGCTAGGGCACACTACCAATGGTAGCTAAATTATTGGTAGGTGAGTACTCGGTCAAGACTCTCTTGGAAAGATAGTGTTTTCCAAGGGCGTAAAAGTCAACATCAAGGGGTTTGATTCACTTCAAGCAATTGTCAAGTGTTGGAAGCGGTCAAGACTCTCTTGGAAAGATAGTGTTTTCCAAGGGCATGAAAGTCAACATCAAGGGGTTTGATTCCCTTCAAGCAATTGTCAAGTGTTGGAAGGTTGTCATCAAAGGCATTGAGTGGATAGGGCATAAGGAGGAAAGGGGGCGGGGGGACCCAATCTTGAACCAATTAGTTTGGTTATCTGACTTTGCCTACAAAGGGGGATTCTTGCCACTCATGCAAGCTTAAGCTAGCCTAAGCCATCAAAGAAAGGCTTAAGGAGGTAGAGGGATAGGCTACTTTTCCTTAATTGAGTTCCAAGCTAAATTTCATCTTAGTGAAGAAGAGAAAGCTTGGTTGTGTGTTGTGCTTTCATGTAAGAAAGAGTATTGGTCCACTTCATTTAAGGAATTCCCCTTTCCCTTATTGGGTTGTCTAGCAAGCGACAAAGGTAGGCTCCTCTCGGAATGCAGGAAGTGTAAAGATTTCAGCCAATCTAGTGGAACCCTCATCATCCAAAAAATAGGCATATTGGAAGAAGGCTTATCTATCAGGGCTTGGAAGAAGTGGGTGAGGCTCGTATGGGTGACAACCCTAGTGAGAAGGCTTAACTTGATCTTGTGAAAGACCACTATGAACAAATAGCCTACCAAGGAAAGATTATCAAAGTTCTCCAATGTTATGGTCCTTTGTGGTCTCATATTGGAAGAAGGTTTACCCACGCACTAAACTTGGGACTTGGAAGAAGTGGTGAGGCTCATATGGGTGACAACCCTAGTCAGAAGGCTAAACTTGATCTTATGGAAGACCACTATGAACAAATAGCCTACTAGGGAAAGACTAGCAAAGTTCTCCAATGTTGCGCCCCTTTGTGGTCTTCGTGAGAGACACATGGAAACCACCAAACACCTCTTTTGGGAGTGCATTGAGGTGAGGAGTTCGCGAAGGGCCCTAGATAAATGGGTAGAAGGCGTCGGTCTCTAGGCCTCTAGGTGAAAGTGACTACCAAAGTGGCTATGTCTAGTGATTTTGGCCAACTTCATGAAATCAAAGCCCCCCTCCAGAATGTAATTAGGGTAGTAACTCTCAAGTCCATCTAGTCCCATAGGAACGCAAGGATGTTTCACAAGGTTGAGAAGTATAACAATTTGAGTATTTCTTTTTGTAAGGTAGAGATCTTATATGTCCTTAGAGCCCTAGGTAGGAAAGTCTCCCAGTTTAAAGCTTTCCACAAAGCTTTGAAGAACTCCAATTGAGCTTTCTCAGTTTGTCTTGTCTCCCTTTTGAATGATGTAAATACCACCTTATCTAATATACTTTTTGCATTTAAAAAAAAACTTCCATGTGATATGTCTATCATCCAATACATTTGTGTATTAAGATCTCACTTCGACAATTGTGAATCGCCCCCTTATTGGACTATTGGACAAGCCACATGTGTGGCCTTCTGGGTAAACTCCCTCCTAGTCTATGTGGCATCATTGGGGTGTAAGAAGTTGAGTACAAGAGTTTCAATATTTGATAGATGACAAGTTTGATATCTTTGTCTTCTTCATGATCTTCCTAATTTTCTTTGGTAATGCATTTTTTCTTTAAGAATATCTTCATTTCTATATTTTTGTCAAGGCCATGTAGCATGAAATATTAGGGTGTAAAAATTTAAGTAAAAGAGTTTTGGTATTCGATTGGAAGCTTTGTGTCTTTGTCCATGTGGTCCTCTTGATTTTCTTTGCTAGTGCACTTTTTCTTTAAGAATGACTTTGCTTCCTTTCTCGCTAGGACCCATAATTGCTCATGTATTTGAGTATAAGAGTTCTAGTAGTTGATCGATTACAAGTTTGGTATCATTACCTTCATCGTGGTCTTCTTGATTTGCTCTATTAGCACACTTTCTTTGAGCACATATTCAATTTCCTATTTATGCTAAAATGCCCATCATCACTCATGAATCTTGCATACACTATTAGCATTATTTTTAGAGAATTCTATGATCCTAGTTACATTTGATGTGGTGTGTGTGCTTTTCTTTATTCTTTTTGTTGCATAAATATTTGTTCTTATTTTGTTCTATTAGCACACTTTCTTTGAGCACATATTCAATTTCTCATTTATGCTAAAAGGCCTTTCATCACTCATGAATCTTGCATACACTATTAGCATGATTTTTAGAGAATTCTATGATCCCAGTTACATTTGATGTGGTGTGTGTGTTTTCCTTGATTCTTTTGTTGCATAAATATTTGTTCTTGTTTTGTTAGTGATAATCCAAGGATTGATCTTAGAATGATTTCATTATTTTTTTCTTTTATTGGGATATTGAATATTAAATTAAAACTTTTTCTCCATTTTTATATTATTTTTGTATCTTATTATCATAATAAATTTATTTTTGCCTTACTTGGGCTATTGCTAGATAATTCCAAATTGTTGTTGTCACTAGTAGTTGCCTTTGTTAGCATTGCCCTTTAGGGCATATGCTTATACAATAGTGTGGTGACAAGGTGGTGGAGCCCCCCAAAAAGTTACCCATTGTTAACTTCAATGGTCCACTTAGTCTTGTCTTGATTTCTATGTGGATATCTTGCTTTTTGAGAAAGAAGAGTTTACTTTTACAAAATTAAAGAAAAAGGGTCTCTCTCTTTCTCTCTCTCTTAAAAAAAGGGAGACATGCTCTTGCCCATGATAGTGTGCTCTTGTTGAAATCTAAGTGCCAATTGGTTGCAACTTCATACTTATTCAATATTTTTAAGAGTGGAGTTTTGAGAGGGGATGGGATCATGTCTTGCCCATAAAGTGCCCTAAATGAAGTAACTTTAGTCAAATCTTAGAGTGATTGGCCCATTTGTCTGAGGGTGAAAAAGGGAAGAGAAAGTTTGTTTTACTCCTAGACATTTACATATTATTTTGATTACTAATATGGTTTTAAGGCAAGAATGTCTACTAATTATATCTTTCAATAAAACTTTTCCTATTCAATTAGCAATTGCATTAGGTAATGCTTTGATTTGACCCACACTTTCATGTTAGGGCAAGAATGTCTACTGATTATATCTTTCAATAAAACTTTTCCTATTCAATTAGCAATTGCATTAGGTAATGCTTTGATTTGACTCACACTTCAATGTTAGACATTTGACTAGAACTTCAATATATATATTCTAAATACTTTTTAAAGGTAATGGGCCAATGTTGTTCTGTGTGCTACTAGCTCAAAAGGTTTTAAATTTTTGATTAGTGTAAGTGACCCTATAGGCTTCACAATTGGTGGCTTGAAATGTTGACATTTCTTAATATAGTCTACTATATTGAATGACAAAGTTTTAACAAGAAAAATTATTTTCTTAACAAATTCTAAACATTTTTGAAACCCAATATGTCTCAATTTTAAGGGTCAGCATGAACATAATTAGTTTATTGTTTTTGGAGAGCTTTGGGCATTATTGTTCTAGCCTTTGCATTTTGGCCTACATAATATAGATTATCTTGAAAATAATATGTTTTTTGCACTCTTTGATTGTTGTTTTAAATTTTAAAGTTTTTTTGTTGAATTTATGGGTCTTGTTGTTGTAGTTTAGCAATGAGTTGAAGGTTTAAAAAGACACTTGCTAACCCTAGTGCAAAGTAAGCAAAAAGAAAATTAAGAATACACAGGGCAATGCGGAAAAGGCGACCCTTGGCTGAAGAAATAAAATATAAAAAAAGGTAAAAAGTGCAAGGACAACCTTAAAAGTTCAAGGCAAGCGCAAGAGAGAAAATGTTCATTTTAAACATAAAAGTGCACTCTAAATCCTTGTAAAAGAGCACTAGGCCCTCTCTTATGCAATTTGTAAATGTAGACGAGCATGGGTGAAGGTACAATGCAAATAGGAAGGAAATAGGAGAAGAGAACCTAGGCTAAAATGGTTGGTCATGTGTAAAAAAGGGATGGGTGTCCAAAGGGGATTAGGGTTAGGGTTTTGTAAAAAATACAAAAAGTGAATGAAGAAGGTCATTCTTATGTGTGGCCAAAACTAGCTCTCCTCTTATCTTCTTCTTCTTACTTGCTTGAGCTTGTGTTTGAGAGAGGGAGCGAGTGCGTGAGGGTGAGGGACTGTGGTGGAGAAGCTCTCCATCTTTTTTTCTCTTCTTCTTCTCGTATCTCGCACATGGCAATGGAGCATGGAGTTTGGAGCTTGAGGATTGAGCATGCTTGAGGTTGCATCTTGGATTGTGGGGTTATCGGAGTGATTGAGGGAGAAGGCAACTCAATCGAGCATGGAGGTAAGCTCACTATACTTGTATGTGTGAGAGCATGCACGACTATGTGAGAGGTAGCCATTGCACTTTTTGCTTGAAATGTTTGAAGCAATAAGCAGTCCATGGGTCTTGGTGGTTGAGCGAGAAGCTCACACAACACTCAACAATTATTGAGTTTTTTGTGATTCATTATCTCGAACACTTAAGAGATATGAAATTCTTGGAGAGAGAGAGAGGCCAAAAAATAGATGTCTTCTATTGTATGTCTTGCTTTTTTGTCGTACAAGGAGGGAGACCAACTACTTTTTTAAGGTTTCTTAGATGTAACCTAACGAATGAGTTTATTATATTTTGTGCTTTTAGCAATCTTCAACACCACGCCTTCGATTCCTATAGGTAAGCTCTGTGTCTGCCTTGGTGTTGGTTAAATGCTTCTAGGATTATAGTTGAGAGATTGATCTAGGCATATGTGAGATTCAATAAGATTTTCATCATTCTGGAACTTTCGCCGCTGCATTCGGACCGTCCAATCCCTTGAATAATCAGACCGTCCAACTGCCTCGAAGCCGTTCGATTTTCAAAATCAGATGCCATCAAATCATCCAATAGAACAAAACTTTGAAGAATTGGATACACCAGAATCAGACAGTCTAGAAAGGCCAGAAATCAGACATCCGATTTTTGGAATAGGTGGATAAAAAAACTTGCAAATTGGATAGGCTAGAATTATATAGCCTAGAATCGGACAGTCCAGGCCAGAATCAGACATTCAATTATAGGAATCGGATGGAAAAACTTGCAAATCAGGCAAGAACAAAACATCAAAATTTGACAAACTCCGACCTCATTGGGCCTTGTAGAGGCCAAGCCCTAGCTATGGGACACCATAGTGGATCCCCAGGTGAGGGAACGGGGGCAATAGAGCCAATTGACTGGAGAGCTAAGATTCGACGAACCAAAAAACAATTACAATACTAACTCTCAGCCCTGTGTCACCTGATAGAGACCTAGACTAAGTGACTAAACCTACTACCTCTCAGACCACACATCTATAGGATGTTGTAGAGACCGGAACAAGCCAGCTAGAGTGGTTGCTGAACGCATGAAAGAATGGGGAAAAGTGTATGTTGTACTGTATTGCTTTCATTGGATTTGCATAGTGCATTAATTAAATATTTGATGTGCACAGAAAAGCTGAAAGCCTGATTTTGCATAGCACACTTTGAGGAGCACACCACTAGCATCTGAGTGCTCATAACATTGAGAATTGTTTTTAATAACAAGGAATTCACCTAAGATAAGATAAGTTGAACAAAACCACTAGTAGGAGGAGACCCTAGACATTGAATAGGGGCCAAGTATCCAAATCATCGACATTGAGACACTTGAATTGTCAAGCCGTTTAGGGAGTAACAATGATAGGCACAATTAGGGATGCAACTCTATCCGACTCGATCAATCTGATTGATGCCCTAGTTGCTCAAGAAGTCAGCAATATGTCAGGAATTAACACCAACCAGAAAATGACATTCAACAAGGGTTGGGGTGTGTGTGTGCACGCACACCATGAATATAGAAATTCGACCTTCAACAAGGCATCCAAGCTCCCAAATCACATCTATACCAGTGTTTAACTCATTCCAAAAAGATGAAAGATGGATTCCTACAATCATTAGCAAAAGCAGTTGGATCACCATGCAATAGACAAAATGTGGGAAAATGTGAAGATATGAGAGCTCGTTCATCTTTGCTTGGAAGGGTAGAATCTGAGATTTCAAGCTTGGAGTAAATAAGAATAGCATAAAAGAGGTTATGGTGCAACATGTGTTTATGCATAGAGAGCTATATTTGGAATGCATTGGAAGTTCAAATCTTCTAATGCATAAACCAAATTGTAAGGATTTGATTCTTAAGGTCTTTCTTTTCTTGGACTTGGTTTAAGTTTTTTCATTATAACATTTTTTCATTTGTCTTGTAGATGTCTATCACTCTAATCTTGAGGAATGGCAACCGTTCGAGTCTATTGTTGATGTGATGCATGGCTTGATTGGAGAAGAGATACATAAAGGTAGAAAGAAGACAAAGCTTGCAGAGAATGTAATATTCTTCTATGACCATTCTTATATTGTCCCCATACAGTGTAGCCAATGGGGATTAATATCCCCTTTTCCTTTGCCTGATTTTTCAAGCTTTGAGTGACCTTTGCCAACCAGCTACTACTAGTGAGGGCTATATATGTAAAATATTTTTTGAGATACAGAGAGCATTAAAACCTAGTATCTCAAGTAGGCTAAGCAAAGTTACTTTGTTCACATCTATTAATATATTTATTAATTTCTTTTCTAATTCTCAGATAAGAAGATCAAAGGCCATGCTTTCAGTAAAGAGACTAACATATGATCATGTTATACAATTTGTTGATGAGAGATAGGACACTAGGATAGAAGGAAAATTATATGTAAGATAGATCAACACTCTATAGCTTGTAAATATATGATTGCTAATCAAAATTTCATGCTTAGTTTTTATTATAGTAGATGGCATTATGTTGGTGGTAGTTTGGTTGCTTTAGACCAAAATCTTGATAATTTTAGCAAAGATCCTATAGTGGATCTTGATGTGTGGTACAATGAGAACATTATTGCAATCCTAAAGGTTAGATCATCATGTACGCTACATCAAGTGAGGATGGATTTAAAGAATGAAGATATTTAATTATCATACTCATTTTGTTCCAACTTAATAACAAACGAGTAAGTTTTTACATCATATTATATCCACTTAGGTGTATATCTGATTTCACTTCCTGATTAATAAACATTTGTAACATATATATTTTTACAGATATCAATGAGGAGAGAGAAGAATATACAATGCAAGGATATTGAAGAAAATATCCTTTTACTATCAATATAAAATACATGTATAAATTTTGTGGCAAATTTTTGTTAGCCATCTCCATGACTTATGCATAAGGGCTTATAATCAATGAGGCAAAGCTACTTTTTTTGAGAACTTTTCTTAGGAGAAGGGACATCCTTTCTAGGAATTCTTTTTCCTATCTTTGATACTTTGGTTGCCTTGGGTGTTGAAGGAATAACTTCACCTGTTGTAGTTACATGTACCTCCTCTCCTTCAACGTTCAAGCTCCCACTATTTTTCATTCTTGTCGATTGTATACAATTGATCATTATGTGCTTCATGAGCTTTGCTCTTATATACAAAACATGCTCACTTGTATAGCAATCCCTTGTAAACTGTCATATATTTATAAGAAAAGATTTTTAGTTCATTGTTATTTTTTTACAATGGACTATATTATTATAATCAATGGACTATTTTGCAATAAACCTCTATCTTCTTAAAGTTTAGTATGTTTCACATTACCTTTATAAGTTTATCATCATTGAGATAAATAAACTGAACTAATCTTTTGGCATTTACAATTACTCTCTAGTTCCCATAAGAGTAACTATCATCCTAATGAGGACATTGTAATCAACAATGTAAAGTAAAATTATGAAACTTGTTTATAATAGCTTTTAGAATAAATTTTCATATTATGTTTCAACCATATTAATTAAGACCTTATTGCAACTTGTCTATATTGCATTGTTGTAAGTAAGTCAGAAGGCATGGGAGGCTTTTTCTCTAGCACTTCAATCCATCTTTTTACGGCTCTCTACCAAAAATGTAATAAAGTTTAGAGCAATTACAAAAGAAATATCAAAATATTTAGAGTACGTAGAAAAAAAAGATCAAAATATCAAGGAGACCCTAGATTATATAACTTACAACTTGGCATTTCCATGGCTTCCTTTTATAGAAGTGATGAGGAAACATTGCCTCTCCACACAATCTATTCCAATTAGGCTCCAATGAGAGCAGAAAATGAAAATATTTCAATAATCTAGCAAAACAAGATCTCATAAAATCCAATAAAATATTATATTGCTTACTTTTCATCTTATGGAATTAGAAGAACCTCCAAAGTTTCAAAGTTGATTGAATTGAACCAATGGTCAAATGTGTTAGAGATCATCCCCTAGATAGAGGCATTTTTCTCTTTCAGGCAGTGTGTGGAGCAATTCAAGGTCAGTCTGAGTGCCACGTCAGCAACAAGGTGCCACATCATCATTTTTGCCAGGTCAGTAGTCACATGTGTGGTGGGAGATGTCACAGATGGCACGTGGCAGAAGACTGTGCAGTGAACAATTTTTTGCATTTTTTATGCAGTCGACTGCATTTAATGCATTCGACTTGATGCTATACATTGTTCTTTTCTAGGCTATATATAGCCAGTCTTTTGGCACACTCTCATTCATTCATAGGCACTCTCAGTAGTTCATGGAGATCAGATCGTGATCAAGCATTGCTGTCCTCGAGGTGTGCACGTGTGGTGATATCATCGAGGAGGAGATACACAGACATACACACTACTCCCGTGTACAGATATGCATCCCTTTGTATTCAGCATACTTCCTACACCAGATCTTCTTGTTCTACTATCTCTTTCTCTTTGTCTCTCTCTTCTCTTTGTGTTCACACACACACTCTCTTCTCTCTGTGTTCACTCTCTCTCCCTCTTGGCCCCACACTTTCACATCATTGTACTTTGACATGGTATCAGAGTAGTGAAGACGGATTGATTGAGTGAAGAATCTAAGTGAAGAGGAGATTTTAGTGCAACACAAGGCAACATTTCCAACATTCGAGGGCGAGTGGGAGGGCTACGCACTGGAAAAAGGCTAAAGTGAGCGTGGGCTCATGGGAAATGAGTCCGGTTGGTGAATTTGTTGCTGTTTGTTGCTATTTGAAGAGTAGGAAGGTTGCATTTTTGTTCTTCAAACTGCAGATTTTACATTTTCATTGCCTTTCAGTGGTTGAAGAAGGTTCGAGCAGTGGAGGAAAGAGCCTTAGTAGGTTGCATCTTCACAGTCAGAGGGGGCTGCTTTTGCGTTTGTGCAAGCATTGTAGGTGAAGATGTCTACAAAAATTGACGTGGAGTTCCAAGCGATCATTGTCCTACCGGCTCTTCCATCATATCAGAAGCTTGATGGCGACAATTACCGTATCTGGCAAGTGATGATGTTGGCCATATTGGAGTATGATTTGGTGGAGATTGTGATGGAGGAGATCAACTGGCCCTCGGTGAGAGATGAGTCCAAACTATCTTCCAGTGCTCGTGCAGAGTTGACCAAAGGCCATTCTCATTGGGACAAACTGAATGCTAGGATTTGTTCTTTTCTTTTTCTGTCTTATATTACAGCCGTGATAGCTCACATCGAGCACTCGATGGTGGCTCGAGAGATATGGCTAGAGCTCCGACCAGATGTACAATCGGATGTGCATGATGAAGAGGGTTTCTTTGGAGGTGTAGATGCGGACCTTGTCCGTGAACAATTCTTCCTTGTTGCGGGAGCACATCAATAAGCTGAGACAACTTAAGATGCAGGTTCCAAATGAGGGGAAGCCCATTTCCTTCGAAGACATGGCAATCACTCTATTGTCCCAGTCGCTGCCATGATTTGGTACTTTTTATTCCACTCTTATTGCTTCAGGGCGGGAGTTGACTCTTTGATGGGAAGAGTTGGTTCCTATGGTATTGGACCAAGAGGAACAATTGAAGGGACATAATGCTTCCAAGTCGGAGGGATTGGCAAGTCAAGACTCTCAGAAGAAGGGGAGGGACCAAAAAACCAAAGAAGGACAAGGAGAAAGAATCGACATGCCATATTTGTAAGACCAGCCATTGGAAGAAGGATTTCCCTGACAAGGACAAGAAGGACACCAAGAAGAAGGACACAAAGGATTCCGGAGCAGTGGCTGCACCCTCATCAGCTACTTTTCTACCCTTAGCGGTCATTGAGGACCCTACACTGAAGACTTTTGATGTTGCAATGACGGCCACTAGGCTCGAGAGTGGATCGTCGATAGTGGTGCCTCACGGCACATGAATCCTTCTACCATTGTTACCCATTTGCAACCTTTGCGTGGGTAGATTCTCATAGGAGATATCTCTTCAGTGTCCATTGCTGCGGGGGGTGAGATGCAGTTGATTCCAGATGGATGTGGTGGTACCCATACTTCTGAGGTGTTGCATGTACCAGGTTTAGGGTATCATTTACTTTTGGTACATAAGATTTGTTCTCTTGGCCTTTTGGTGGAGTTTGACAGTGATGCTGTTCGAGTCCTTGATCGTGGATCAAGGAAGGTTCTCTCTTCAGGGTATGAGGAGAACGTCATTTACAAATTGAAGTCTTCTACAGCTTTTACTTCTCTTATTCTTACCTCTCAGACACAGTCCGGAGCTGTGGCATGCTTGGTTTGGCCACTTGAACTATGATTATCTTCGGAGGGCATCATGAGGATAGCTTGTTTGAGGGTTGTTGAACATAGTGCTTAGCTAGCAGCCTTGCGTCTCCTGCATTCGTGGGAAGCAGCATAGGGATGCGATTCCCCACAAAGCTTCGTGGCGGTCTACTTCACCGATGGAGCTTGTATCTATGGATCTTTGGCCCTATGAGGAATGAGTCCTTGAAGGGGAGCTCCTACTTCATGTTGATCGTAGATGACTACAACAGGATGACTTGGGCCTACTTCTTGATGTTGAAGTCAGAGGCTTTCTCCCACTTTAAGGATTGGCTTCTCTTCGAGGAGAACCGATCTGGCCGGTGATTGGAGACCTTGAGATTAGACAAGGGTGGTGATTTTGCTTCTAATGAGTTTGCTCATTTTTGTGTAGATAGAGGCATTCACCAAGAGTTTACTAACACCAACACTCCTCAAGAAAATGTCATCCTTGAACGGAAGAACTGCAATGTGGTCGAGATGATGCACACCATGATGAAGCACTGACAGACACCTCAGTTTCTTTGGGGCGAGGCTATGGCTACGACAGTCCACATCCTAAGTTAATCCCCCACCTCGGTCGTTGACGGGATGATACCGTTTGAGGCTTACTTTGGGACTAAGCCTGATGTTTCTTATTTTAGGGTTTTTGGGTGTGACACATATGTGCACATCCCAAAGCCTTAGCAAGAAAAAATTGAAGCATCTTCTCAAAGACAGGTGTTCATTGGCTACAGCTCCCAATCCCAAGGATATCGCTCGTATGATCCTATGAAGCGGGATGTCTACATGAGCCGATATGTGCAGTTTGTGGAAGGTCCACCGACCATAGCAAGGGGTGAGGAGCACCCTGTCCTTAGAGATCTAGGGGAGAGTTGGGCTCCCAAGATAGTTCCTTTGGAGCTAGAGCCTCTTGATGAAGATTCCGCTTCAGATATAGAGTCTTCTCTTCCATTGGCCACCCTAGTGGAGCTTCCGCTAGTGGATGTACCCGAGTCTTCAGTAGATGCAGAGTGATGAGGAGAGATCCGGTCTACTTCTCATTGGGCCCATGAAACACTCCGAGATTTAAGGATCTTAGGGGGTCCCTGAGGAGTGGGAACCGTAGGATGGACCATGGAGGTCATGGAGGCACCAGGCACACTCTATGGAGCTTGTTTTCTCTAACTATTGTTTGATGACCCATGTTATGTAGGATTGAGAGTCCACCTTTGTGAAGGAGGCTTTGTAGTCCAACCACTGGCATAAAGCTATGGAAGCCGAGATGGAGGCTATTGAGAGGAATGGCACTTGGTACCTCGTGCCTTGTTCCTCTCACAAGAAGGTGATTGGCGTCAAGTGGGTCTGTAAGACTAAATACCTTAGTGATGGTTCTTTGGACAAGCACAAGGCCCGCCTGGTTGCTAAAGGTTTTGGTCAGCACCCAGGCATTGACTTCCACAATACTTTTGCCCCCACTGCTCGTATGGCGACTATTAGAGCTGTTCTTGCCTTGGTTGGCCATTGAAGATGGCCTATCTACCAGTTGGATGTTCGAACGAAGCATATAGAGATCCAGTATCACTTTATTAGGGAGAAGCTTCTGGTTGCGACCATTGATGTGGAGTACTATAAGACATAGGATAATCTTGCAGATTTGTTTACGAAGGTGCTTCCCTAGGCTCTTCTTCGGAGACATGCCAGATCCCTTAGCCTTATACCTCATCTTGGATCTGAGAGGGCGTGTTAGAGATCATTCCTTAAACACAGGCATTTTCCTCTTTTAGGTAGTGTGCAGAGCAGTTCAGGGTCAGTGTGAGTGCCACGTCAACAGTAGGATGTCAGATCATCATTTTTACTAGGTCAACAGTCACACATGTGGTGGGAGATGTTGTCATAGTTGCCATGTGACAAAGGATTGTGCAGTTAGACAGAGGATTGTGCATTCGAACAGTTTTTTAAATTTTTTATGCAGTCGGCTACATTGCAGTGGCCTTTGTTATAGCCATCTGAAACATCAAAGATAACAAACAATACAAGTAAATTAGGACAGATCTCCAAATCTTTGACATAATGTTATCTAAAATCACATAGTAGCAAACAAACACTAATTACATAGTCTACCTCCAATTTGAATAAAACAATGCAGGCAGAAGACGTATGAAACACAAGGAGGCCTTTTGGACAAGAGAAACAAAGACCCTCTCATGTTTCACGCTCCACTTCTTTTTAGGATACATATTTAATCAAATATAATAAATGTCATAAAGTTTTACAAGTCTCAAAATAGAACATCTTATTATCAACAAGTATCCTCTGGTGTTATCAATTTCTATTGAGCTAGGACTCTATATCAAGAAATTTGCATTCTGACGACGTATGAAACACGAAAGAAGTCTTGTCCATGGAAAGAGCCATGACTTATCGCATTTCATACGTCTCTCAATTTTTTGGGATTATTCGAAGAAACTTGCATTAGTGGAAAAAAATTCCATTTAAAGAACTCGTCAAGCCATGACCATTCGTGGGAAAAAATTTCCATTTGAAGAAACTTGCATTCTTATAGCGACGTATGAAATGTGAGCGAGAACTCTTGTCCATTGGAAGATCATGACTGATCACGTTTCATACGTTGGGATTTTTTTTGTATAATTTGGCAAGAGTTGTCAAGTGTTGTAGAGTAACCTCAAATTTGTCAAAGAACTTACATTTTCGAGGGTTTGCGGTGCATATGCTAGATGAAATCTTCTTTAGTCACCTTGCGCTAAAGAATAATTTTGCACTGTGACTAAGTTAGTGTTGCATTGGTGTGATCGAGCATAGAAAGAGCTTTGTCTTCAAAAAAACTCTTTTGTGGTTCAAGATTTGGGTTTAAAGGATGTTGATTTACACATGTGGCTACCCTAGTGTGTAGTTAATTTCACACGTGTGACGGGAAGACCATTTTTGCATGGGAAGTTGTGCCACTTATCACTTTCTTTTTTGGCATGATTGCGCTTTTATGGCTCCACTTTTTAAAGATAAAAGATAATTCTTAGCATTTTCTTTTTCATTTTAAGGCAACTCCTCCGAATTAGTGCATTGTACATCTTGGACAAATGTGCGATGACCGTTGGTATATATATATATGACACTCAGGGTTAGGTTTATGTTAATATTTCTTTCAGGTATTTTGTCTTGTCTTCGACGATCTATTTATCTTGTAAGCATTGTAAGCTTAACTAGGCGTATTCAAACATAAAAGTGTGAGAGTGCACAATGGAAGAAGAAACATGAACACAGAGGAGAGAGAGAGAGAAAGCAGAGAATGAAGGAAGAAAATCTGCACTGACTGAAATGAATGCTGAATACACTGAAATGGAGTGATCAGTCCCTGCACGCAGCGCGAAGCGTCAGGTGGTGAGGGCACCAGATCAGGTTGGAAACAAAGGTAGAACGAATGCCAGAGTGGGAGAGGAGGGAGTCTGTGTTGAATCTGCAAAATAGTATATGTGGCTGATGGGGGGGGCTTGCTATAAATAGCCCCCTAGCCACTAAATTGGCCGACTAGCCCAAATCTGGTCGACCTGGCCAAAATTGACCGATTGCACTAAAAAACAGCCACTAAAGGTTGATTGCCACCCGAGAAGGGAATGCACAATAAAAATCAACAACACCTAAATTGACAGAGCTCCTCTATCTCCTGCCAGACTTTGACAGGAGCTTACAACCAGGAGATGACAGGCTTACACTGAAATAGAGTAGGCTAACACCCCCTCTTAGATCTTGGGAGGGTCAGAAGACCTAACAACCGCATGTGATGAAGCAAAGAAGCTTGAGGCAAAGGCTTCATGAAGAGATCAGCCGCATTGTCCGCCGTGGGACAATAGGCCACCGCCAGCTCCGAATCCACGATCCGCTCTCGAACATAGTGGTACTGAACCTCAATGTGCTTCGTGCGAGCATGAAACACCGGGTTCTTTGCAAGAGAAAGGGCACTCTGGTTGTCCATGTGCAGCTCTGTAGGTCCTGTTTGGGAAAAGCTAATCTCCGTCATTAAGCGATGGAGCCAAATGGCCTCCATAGCGGTTGAACATAAGGCCCGATACTCAGCCTCTGTAGAAAAAAGTGCCATAGTAGGCTGCTTCTTGCTGCTCCAAGAGACAACACCAGATCCAAGGGTGAAAGCATAACCTGTAGTGGATCGTCTCAAATCCACATCACCTACCTAGCCAGAATCACTCCATCCAGAAAGAGTGATCCTATCTCCATACATGATCCCGTAGGATCGAGTCCTCTGTAAATACCAAAGAACATGCAAGGCTGCCCTCTAGTGGACTTGTGTAGGAGTCTTCATAAAAGAAGACAACAAAGCCACCACAAAAGAGATATTCGGCCGAGTGTGAAGAAGCTAGATAAGCGAACCAACAAGGCACCTGTAACGGGTGGCATCAGAAAGGGGAATGCTATCTGCCAAAAGCTTGGACTCAGGGTCCATGGGGCATGAAATAGGCCGACACTCGACCATACCAAACTCTGAAAGAAGCTCAGAGATGTACCTGTGCTACGAGATAAAGATGCCCTGTGCCATTTGATAGATCTCCAATCCTAGAAAGAAGTGAAGGATCCCTAGATCCATCATGTCGAACTCCTGCCGTAGAATAGACTGAGTATGCTCTACCTGCGGAGTGTCGCTCCCTGTAATAATAACATCATCGACATACAAGATAAGAAAAACACAAAGAGAACCTGCAACCCTAAAGTAGAGGTTGGGGTCATGATCAGAGCGCTGAAAACCACATTGAAGAAAGAAGCGGTCAATCCGCTGGTACCAAGCACGAGGAGCCTGCTTCAGGCCATAAAGGGCCTTCCGCAGGCAGTAGACATGATCCTCCTTCCCCTACACAAGAAAACTGGGAGGCTGTGAAACATAGATCTCCTCCTCAAGGATGCCATTCAGAAAGGCTGACTTGACATCCATTTGATAAACAGGCCAACGGTGGTGAGCGGCAAGAACCAAAATAACTCAAATGGTAGACATTTGAGTTGTAGGAGCAAAAGTCTCAAAGTAATCCAAACGTGCTCTCTGTGAAAAACCCTTGGCAACAAGCCTAGCTTTATGCTTTTCCAAGGAGCCATCTACAAGATACTTGGTCTTAAAGACCCATTTCACACCTATAACCTTTCATTTCTTGGGACACTGTACAAGCTCCCAAGTATGGTTTCGCTCGATGGAATCGAGCTCTGCCTGCATAGCCTATCTCCAAACATCCTGTGCAAGAGCCTCCTCCATTGTGGAAGGCTCAGAATCCTAAAGAATCTGTGACATAAGAGCATAGTTCACACAAAGTGAACTATCCCGCTGGGCCTGTAAACGGGTTGATCTACGTGGACCTGTAAAAGAAGCACGAAAGTGAGTAACACTTGAATCCTGCATAAGCCGGCAATACCAGAAAGGAATCCTAAGAGACTCCTCCTACTATGAGGGAGACCGAGTAGCCTCTGGAACCTGTAAAGCACTTGTCTCAGAAAGGGACACCCCCTCACCAAGGGAAGGTAGATCCTCCTCATCGGAAGAAGGCTCCCCATTGGATGGCTATGGATCTTGAGAAGACTCTGAAGAGGAGGCTGAAGGGGGGGAAGTACTTAAAGAAGAATGAGTCACATTTGCCAAAAGGGGAGGGGAAGCCGAAGTAGAAGGAGGAATAGGAGGGGGAGGAGCCGAAGAGGAAGGAGGGGTGCTAAGAGGTATCCTGGAAGGAAGTGAAGGGAGAGAAGGTGGGGGAGGGTCCGTCGATGTCGACGAAGCACCTGTAAGAGAACCATCAATCGGATCCTTAGAGGCCGAAGCCTCATCGAAGATCACATCCCTACTCACCTCAATCTTCCGTGTAGTCGGGTTGTAGAGCCGATATCCCTTCGTGGTCGTTCTATAGCCCACGAAGATAAGCTATCTCGACTTAGAGTCGAGCTTCGTCTTCCTCTTCGTCTTGTCCACATGGACAAAAGCAGCACATCCAAAGATGCGAAAGTGGGACATAGAAGGCTTCCTCCCAAAGAAAGCCTCACAAGGAGTCATGTCCTACAATGTTGAAGTCGGCGAGGGGTTGTGAATATGCACCCTTGTAGCCACCGCCTCACCCCAAAGGGAATGAGGAAGACTCCTATGCTCCAGCATGGATCGGGCCATCTCCACCATGGTTCAATTTGCACGCTCCACAACACCATTCTCTGATGGTGTATTCGGATGGGAATACTCCACCCGAATGTCTTGATCCCTACAAAACTGAGAGAAAAGGTGAGAAGTGAACTTGCCACCATGACTAGCTCGTACACCACGAACTTTGGAAGTTGTTTGTGTCTCCACAAACACCTTCCATTCGCAGAAATGGGAGTATGCCTCACTCTTGTACTCTAAGAAATAAGGCCACACATAATGATTGAAGCCGTCCACAATCAGCATCAAATACTTGGCCCTCCCAAGGGAGGCCATGCCCATAGGTCTACAAAGGTCGGTGTCGACCAACTTAAGCGGAGAAGAAGCCCTCCTGGAAGCAACCTGTGGGTGAGGCTGCCTATGTTGCTTGCCCCTCAAGCAGTTGGGGCATAAAGTGTGTAGAGGAGGGAAATTTGGAAGTCCCTCCACCATCTTCCTCGAGAAGCCCATTGAATAGAATCAAGGTTCAGATGCCCATGACGAGCATGCCAAAGCAGCCCAAGCTCGTGGGAAGCCCTTGTAGCCAAGGCTGTGAGCTTGTAGAGCCCATCCTCCTGTGTACCTGTCCAAAGAGCATCACCCGTAGAAGCATCCTCCACTGTGACTACATCCTGTGTAAAGATGACTCGGGTACCTAGCTGAGTAAGACCATGCACAGACAATAGGTTAAAACCCAAATCAGGTACATAAAGAACTTTGGCTCAAGAAGACCGCCTATCAGAAAACATAGGTAAAGTCCCCACGCCTCAAACATGAACTGTAGAGTTGTCACCAATGATGACAGTGCCCCCTGTCGAACGAAGATCTTGAAGCCAATCCTGTCTAAAGGTCATATGAGAAGATGCTTTGCTGTCCACGAGCCAAGGCTTCTCCTGAGTGGTAGAAGCTAGGGCTGTATCCTCTCAACAAAGACATGCACAAAAGTAGACTCTGTCATGGTTGGGGCCGCCTTTGAGTCCTTCTCCTTGGGCTTTAGATGGGGGTACTTTTGCCAACACTTCTCCTCGAGATGAGTGCCCTTCCCACAGTGTGGGCACTTGGGCTTCTTCTCCTTCGCATCCTTCTTGTCCTCCTCCTTCTTGTCCTTGGCCTTCTCCTTCTGTTGCTTCTTCTTCTTGTTGGCGCCACCGATACCTGCAGTAAAAGCCTTGGTGGAGCCACTGGCACCCACCTCTTTGAGACGCTTGTCATGCTCCAAGACAACCGGGGAAAGTTCTTCCCGTAGAAGTTTCTTGCGGGTCCTCGAGGTGATGAGGCTGGTGTAGAAGACATCATACCGGGGTGATGGCAGCTGAGTCAAGAGAATCATCGGCATATCCTCGGACGAAATCACCCGACCAAGAAAGGCTAGCTCGCCTCGCATGTCCTCCATCTTTGTGATGTGCTCCTTCATGGAAGAAGAACCATCAAGACTGAGCATCCGCAACTTCTTCTCCAAATAAATCTTGTGGGCGAACGTCTTATGCTGGTACAAAGACGCAAGCTTCTTCCACACTTCTGCCGTGGTCTTTGACCTGTGAACATGAACAAGAACCGAGTCGTGAAGGCTCATAAAGAGAAAGGAACGGGCTCGTAAGTTGAGCCTATTCCACAAGGCTGCATGGTCCATAGAAGCTCCATCGGACGAATCCATGGGGGAACGATCGATTGGTGAAGAAATAAGCTCCCATAGGTCGAATGTATCGAGGATGCACTCCACCTTACACCACCATAGGGAGTAGTTGGAACCATCCAACTTGTCTTCCTTTGGAAAGGAAGGGAGTATGGGCACCTGTATCGAGGGAATCAAGGAAGGCATCCGGACAACTGAAGCAGTCTTCACCGATGGAACCTTCACTGTAGATAGAACCCTCTGAGATGCATGGTCGAAGAAGGATGGGTGTGAGGAGACTCCTCCCGTCGTCAATCACGAAACTCCTGATAATCCCGTCTCTTCTCAGAGGAATGATGAGAAAGAAGCTCATCCTCTGAGTTGTCAAAGCCTGAAAATTGGTAAGACATCTTCCAAATCTGCAAACACCAAACACACCAAAGAAAACTTTGCCGATGCCGAAGGATGACCACCAGAAGGGTCACCAACCACCAAAATGCAAGCTGTGGAGGCCTACAAACACCTGGAGTTGCAAAACGCAATGATGTCTGATGAAGATCACCTAGACAGAAGCCATCAAGCATCAAAACGTAGCCTGGGAGGATGCCGCCAACAAGAAGAGGGTCCACAGAAGATGGAACGACCTCTAGAACAACAAAACGCAGCTAGGAGGAGTGTCGCCCAGCTGTAGGGATGGCCGGCTTGCAGAAAACGAACCCAAGGGAGGAGTGTTGATGATGTGGTAGCCTTAGAAACTGCCGCCTGCAGTAAACGCAAGGGTTGGAGCCACCAGTATGAGCCGTCTTGGCTGTTGGAGAGAAATTGACAGCAGTAGAAGAAGGGTATGGTGTCTCTCTGTTGGGGAAGATCCTTCGTACTCTCAGTTAGGCTCTGATACCATGTGAGAGTGCACAACGGAAGAAGAAACATAAACACAAAGGAGAGAGAGAGAGAAAGCAGAGAATGAAGGAAGAAAATCTGCATTGACTGAAATGAATGCTCAATACACTGAAATGGACTAATTAGTCCCTGCACACAGCCCGGAGCGTCAGTGAGGGCACCAGATCAGGCTGGAAACAAAGGCAGAACCAATGCTGGAGTGGGAGAGAAGGGAGTCTGTGTGTGTTGAATATGCAAAACAGTATATGTGGTTGATGGGGGGGGTTTGCTATAAATAGCCCCCCAGCCACTAAATTGGCCGATTGGCCCAAATATGGCCAACCTGGCCAAAACTGGCCGACTGCACCAAAAAACAGCCACTAAAGGAGGCTGATTGCTACCCGAGCAGGGAATGCACAACAAAAATCAGCAACACCTAAATTAACAGAGCTCCTCTGTCTCCTGCCAGACTTTGATAGGAGCTCACAACTAGGAGATGACAGACTGGCACTAAAATAGAGCAGGCTAACAAAAAGACAATTTATTCTAAAAAATAGAGTAGGGGCTCCAAATCTTAGGTAACAAACTTTTTCTTATCATTTTTTCTCTCCAATCCTGAATTTCGAGGCATTGAAGATGATCAAATGATTCACAGACGTATGAAATGCGATTTTACCATTTGTAAATTGTTTTGAAAGTATATTTTCACGTTTCATGAGTCTTCAATGTTAAATAAAAAATGAAATAAAATGCAAAACTTAGAAATTGATTTTACTTCGTAGTTTTGAAAGTTTGTTGTCGCATTTCATGATACATTAAGAACTATGAATTATGAAACTAGTTTTATGTAGTTTTGAAAGTTTTGTGAATTATGAAAATATCATAGGCATGAGATTTTGCGAGAAGAGAGGGACTAAACACCTAGATAGGTCAGCAGACTGCTTTAGTGCAATTGCCCCTAGCTAGGTTTGCGGTCTTTCCCTTAGAGAAGTTCACGATTTTGAATAGTGTGGAAAAAAACAAGGATATTTCCACATAGGAAAATGTCAAATACTTCATTGAAATTATCAAAAGCTCACCTTGAGGGACAACATAATAGGCAACATGGCGTTTAAGAGAGTGACTCCCATTAAACGATGGGGTTTTGATGTTCTAGATGCATTGTTTTGGAAATTTTTTTTGGATGTTTTAGATGCAAATTCATCAATTTTTTTGGTTAAAGTGATGCATGAAACACAATATTATGAATTATGAAAAAGTTTGGATCATTGTTTTCATGTTTCATGAGTCATGAATGTATAACAAAATTTGATCGATGAGACACGAAAATTTTTTGTCTTCTCTGCTCATAAAGAAAAAATTTACTTCATTCGTCCCGCATTTCTAAATCTCTAACATAACAAACATATTAAATTTATCAAAATTCAAAAGCAGTGCCTTGTAGGTTTTGACTTAAATTTTTTTGCAATCTTTCTTTAGTCTTCTGGATATGAGCACATGTGGATTGGTATATTATGCCCCTAATTTAATTTTGTGTTTTATGGATTTATTTTTATGAGTGATCATGATGACTAAAATGAAGTTTTCTTTAGACGGAATGGAGAAGGAGGATATCGAGGATACTTGTGATAAAAGGCCAGTTGGTCATTAAGCCACTTAATGGTTTCATGATCCGACAAGATCAAAAGTTTGGCACCGTATGTTGCTTTGTTTAAAAGTGAGAACATTACAAAAGTGGAAGAAAAAGATAGAGTTGAGTGCAGAGAATGAAACATGACCTCTTGAATGTGTCCTAACATTTCCGTGTTATCTCATCAAAACAAAAAGAGATATGTGTAGCTAATTGATATTCAATACATTTTTGATCGTAGAGAAGATTACTGCTTGGCAATCCTTGCAGCATGGGGTCACAATGATAAGGATTTTATAGGTTATGAAGAGGAATTGCTAGCAACTCTTGATGTTGAGGGAGAGAATTTTCAAGACAGCTCTATAGCCTTACATTCTTGTATTAATTAGATTGTCGAATATGAAAAGGGGGGGATACCTCTGCAGAGGAATAGTTCTTACAAATTCAGAAGAGACTTGGTATTGATAACATGGGGTATGAAGGGAAAGTGAAGTCTCCATTGGAGGAGAAACTAAAAAGTTCAATAAATCTATAGGATGATAGTGTTCTTGAAGAAGATGAAAACCTTAAGGTATGAAAGATAATTCTAAGATATCCATTATGATTTATATTAGAGTATGTTATGCATTATAGACAAATATCATTGGATATTTATCTATTGACATCTTATACTATTGTGGTTTATTTGTGCAGATATAAATTGAAGATGCAGATAATTTTCTTGGAAGAGCCAAGGGCTCAAGGCCATTGAAGCTTGGCAAAAGTCAAGGCCTTGGTCATTATATTGGAAGCTTAAATAATCAAACATTTGCAATTTATCATAGCAAGTTATCAAGCTCTCCAAGCTTACCAATAATGGCTTTGAAAGCTATCTCCAAGGTGATTGGATCCCAAGCTTTCAATAGAGGTTCAAACAAGATAGTTTTGGTGGAGAAAGAAGAAGCTGTAAGATTTTTTGGCTTCATGCCTAGATATAATGGATCTAGGGCAGGATATTTTGGAGTTCTTGGCTCTTATTTGCTCTCTAATGTAAGAGATGCCAAGAATTTGAAGCTCCTTCTAGGCTATAGGAAACAAGAGTTCCTGAAATGTAGAGGTCTCATCGAGTGGGATGAAACAAAATATTCCTTTAGAGGACCTAGTGAATTTCCTGAAACTAAAGACTCTTTTGCAACAACAGAGTCAAACTAAAAGATATTAAGGGTTTCTTGAAACCCATCTTTTTCCATCTCTTTGTCTAGTTTGTAATCATTCTAAATATCTTTGCTTTGCACAAGAGTTTAAATATCCCCCTTTTCTTCTTTGGGTAATAGTGGATATAGTCCTTGCCAAAGATGATGTATTGCATGATGCGGTTGTGTCTTTGAGCTTGAATTTGTACCAAATTTGTTTGTAGGACCATTGAAAGACCTCTAATAAACTGTTTGCTTTGTATCTTCCACCTCCATGTCTTGTGTATCTAAAGTATTTTGTTCTCGCTTGATAATGTGATTTTTCCATACCTTGGGTTGACTAGATAGATAAAGATTCATATTTCTTGATAAAATATGAAGCATGGTTGTATAAAATATGTTGCATAGTTAACAAATAAAAAAAATCAATTAGAAAACCCTATATAAGTCAGACAATAAAGAGACATACATATGCAAACTTCTTACCGTATAGTGAGTGAAATGTTGATTGCCTCAAGCTTCTGTCATTACCTTTTTAAAAAGGTTCAATTGGTTTTTGAAGTCTTTGAGATCGTCATCATTTTACTCAGTTTTATCACAATAAAAGAATACTTTGTCTAGTGTTTCCCAAACATTGGCTTTTCTATTTTGAGCTTATCCATTATTAGCATGATCCTTAATTGCATTATGTAGGTACTTCCATTGATTGTATCTAATAGTTGAGCCACCATTCCTAGAGTTTATCTTACCAAGTCCCCCATGAAAGTCTGAAAGTCTAGGAACCTTCTAGCTTTCACTCCACCAATAGATTGCTTTTTGGGGAAACAATTGCCATTCTTAGACTTTTGAAGATCTGGTTCAATAACAACATTATCACCATGCAAACCAATTACAGATAAGACTTTCTCAATATTTATTATAGCATCTATTCTAGCTGATAATGGCTTCAACATCCATGCAAATCCTATACAAAGATAAACAAGCTTTTCAATTATCCTTCAAACCACATGAAGTGTACAGATATGGGCATTCACTAAAAGAATATCTAAGACTAGTTTAAACTATGGATTCTTGTTGTGCCTAGAGGGAGCTCTATTCCAATTGCTTGAGTTCAACTCTATGGTTGGGGACATGCAATACAGGCAAGGAGATCTAAAGTTGACTCCCTTTAATACATTGTACATACATTTAAGTGTCTTTAAGTCACCAACTATGTGCCACTCAATCTTATAGTTCCCAAATCCTTCAACAAATAGCTCTTCTCCTACTTATTGTCTCTTAATAACA
The DNA here is from genome assembly GCF_053477565.2 of Lygodium microphyllum. Lineage (NCBI taxonomy): Eukaryota > Viridiplantae > Streptophyta > Polypodiopsida > Schizaeales > Lygodiaceae > Lygodium > Lygodium microphyllum. The sequence continues at coordinate 108,854,826 of NC_141138.1, forward strand.
TTAGGTATTGGTGTTCAATGAAAAACCCAATACAATATATCAAAATCTTGTGTGTCTACTTTGAATGCTCCTAGCCACCAGATGTTGTGTTCTGATTCAACACTAAATGACATTGAGTGATTGCAATGGTCTGATGAAAGTGCTCTATTCATCAATGCTATAGAGACCCTATCTAGTTTTGTACATTTTAGAATCTCACTTTCATCAAGTTAAACCACAAATCTAGCCACTCCTTGTGCATCTTCTAGTGATAAGTCATAGAATCTAATAGTTAAACATCGTAGAGTGGAAAAATCAAGAAAAATATTGTTAAATTCATTGAATATAGCTTCCTTTTTCTTGCCCTTGAAGCCAGCCTTGATATGGAAAGGCTCACCCAAAATCTCCATTACTTTGTTATTCATTCTCTGTCTAATAGTTCTAACCACAGATGCCCTTGGAAGTATGCAATTACATGCTTGTCCGTGCTTCATATTTGATTGTAAAAACTGAAAAAATTGTATATAAGTATCTCGACTGATACCAATATTATCTAGTGTCTTTTAACTAACTCAATATCCAAAGAATGATCCTTTATAAATGACTCCAAGCATTATTTCTTTGCCTTTTTAAATTTCTTTCACTCCAAAATATCCTTTGAAACTACTGAATGAAGAAGATGGTAATAAAATTGAGATGCTTTCAAAGAATTTCTTTTACTTTTATTTGGTTGAAAAAGAGACCTAAACAAAATCAACATCACAAATCAATATAATTAATTATAAACAAGTCATACTTCATATTTTTAAAGTGAAAAAAATGTACCTTACTGCTTGGATTCTTTTACTACAACCATCTCCTCCTTGTTTGGGACTCTCAATATTTCTAAGAGCCTTTTGTTGATTTCAAAGGCCTAAAATAGTTTGCTTTCATTGATAACCAAGGTTAGTGTATAACCTAGAAACCCATTCTAACCATCACCAATGAACCTCAACAATGAAGAGCTATTATTAAAAGATGAAGTGCTATTTTTGCTAGGATCTTTGGGATATAGCTTGCCATCTAACTAAAGATCAAGATTCTTCTTTCCTTCAAACCTGAGTATATGTTTCGTGGACTCTGTAATAGTAATGGGTTTTGTTCTCTTCCTTATTGGTTCATACTCACTATCCAACTCAATATGAAGATGATAGAGAAATCTTTTACTAGAGCTATACAGATCATTGTGGATGACTGATCCATAGCTAAGGATGTGATTAGAAGATTGGATTGAAAAACTATGTGAATTAGAAACAAGAAGGAAAATGAAGAAGAACTAGTAAGGATGGGAAAGAAAGAAGAGAGTAAGAATGGAGAGAAGTAATTAAACATCGAAAAAAATTCAAATTGAATATTAGTTTTTACTTTAATGAGGATGAGGATCCAGACCACCCTATGCCAATTGTGGTAAGTTTGGTCATGATGCAATGCATTGCCAATTGACAAGGTGGTTGCATACCCACAGCCATACAATCAGCCTTACTACCTAGAGAATAAACCACTACATTATGGAAGGGGAGCTCCATTAGCTCTCATAGCACCCAATGATTCAAAGACAGCTATCCCTAGGATAGACATCAACCCCAAAGGGATACCTAGGTCACCTAGACCCATCTTGATCCACCCACTGAGCGATGTTTCAATACATTACATAGAGAAGTCAAATGAGGGCAAAGCATACACAAACCTTTACATCTCATATGATGAAGAGGATAATTCTATCTTGATGGATTTTAGACTAGTGCCAGTGATGGTGTTGGGTAGGGGAAGAGATAGAGGTTTAGGAGGACAGAACCAAGAACCCATCCCATACTAGACTTGTGGTTACTCATTAGGACACATCTCATCATGATGCCTCAAAAGGGGACAAGCTCACCATTGACCTGAGATGCCCTGAGTGTGGGATCACACACTTCTATGCCGAGTGCCCTAGGTGGAAACCATCCACTAGTTTGGCTATTGTGCCATCTGTACCATTGGGATTGTTTGGAGTTGAAACACTCGATGGAAAAGCCATACCGATTCCACTGAATGTCATGATCCGAGCATAGGCAAAGCAGGTAGGTATTTGAGTACTAGGATCAAGCAACCTCGATGCAGCATCAATAGGGAAGAGAAGCCATCAAAGAAGGAAAAAATGAGATGAGATGAGGATTACGCTTAAGATAGAAGTGCCTAAAGGGGAAGTAAGTTATAGGTGCAGAAGTAGAGACATCTACTCCTAAGACAATAGAAAATGGAAGTGCCAAGTTTGGAGAATATCTCGATCCAAGGCACGAATTAGAAGTGGTTGATAAAGTCAAGGAGTGGATAAGAGAAGCCCAATTGCACCTAAAAGATGTGGAACCCATCATGGAAGACGATATTAATAAGCTCTCTAGTGTGAGCACACCAGTCTTGCATACTTAGTTCAGATCAAGAGACGCATCCGCACCCAACGTAACATTGCATAGATAGAGCCTAGACGCCATAGGTGGCCAGATTGTGCAAGACTATTGACAAAAGAGTGTAGAGCCTAACGAAAAACAAGTTTTGGCAACTTTCTTATGACATTGATATTAGCCGTTGTGACCCTATCTTTGGGAGAATTGCTTAGGCAGAACACGTGATGCTATGGAAAGGGTTGAAGCAGTGGATAGAATGACATGACAAGCTTGGCGTGATCTACTTGCCTGACCACGTTGTAGTAATGCACATACCAAGCTTAATCTTGAACTTAGCACCTAAGTCTTTTCATGTGAATGATTTTTGGGAAGGCACAGAGATGTACTTAGTCTTTCCTATCAATGCATTAGGAGATGCCACAAGGAAGGGAATTGTAGACACAGGAGTTGGAGTAAGTGTACTAAGCCATGCAGTCCTACAAGCTTGGGGTAACCCACCTATGGAGACCACAAGGTTTAATTTCACGCTGGCTAATGGAATGAAGGTCAAACCATTTGGAGTGCTAAAGGACAGGCCCTTGAAGATAGCGAGAGTCTAGTTCTCAATGAATTTCATAGTCATGAAGGGAGTGGACTACGACGTCTTGATAGATCGACCTTGGATGCAAAATGCATGAGTGATAGAAGATTAGGGCAATGGTCTTATATTGTTAGGCAACAAATCAGAGGCTATAAGAGTCCAAATGGATACTTGGAAGACCACTCTAGTTGACCTAGATGCCATCTCTACTATGTTGAAAGGAGACTCACTAGTCAACAAATCTTGTGGGCCATTAACAAAATATATCCCTTGCTCCGAGGACCAGTAGGATTGGATGCATGTGCTAGCCACCATTGAACTGCCATTCTCAAATGAAAAGTAGGATTATAAACAGACTGCCAGGGTAGCTAGTGATGAGTCCAAAAAATCCATATCATTTCAGTTGTTGCTAAAGAGTAGGGTTCCACCATTAGTACCACTCTGCATGATGGCCATGAGCTCTACTAATCGACCAATACCAGTGCACCTACCACATGAGCCTTTGATGTTAGAAACCCCTAGAAATGTAAGAGTAGCAACTATCTTTGAGATTGAGGAAGAGGGTGAGGAAGCAGTAGCACTTGTCTACCTACGCATATCAGTGACTGGCCAAAAGACACACATCTTTGATGTACTCATTGGACCCTTATTGGTCACCCTCAACTGCAGCCTACCATATTAAACTCAACCCATTTAGAGTATAGTTGTACTCTCACTGCTGGGAAAGTGCAAAATAGCAGTCTTTATATTGACATTGAAAGTCTACCAATGATCTTCTATGTGATGCCTAACACCAAGGCCGTTGATAATGAATCATTGCTAGGATGCACATTCAAGAAACGAGCACACTACAATGTCGACTATGACTTGTAGTGCATTCACCTTGCCATTGGTAATATTTGAATAGTGATGGCTTTCAGTAAGGGTAACACAACTCGATCAAAGCTTGCAATGCCACCAGTAGAGGAACCTAATGCAAGGTCTAAGGAGGGGGGTCGCAACTTGTCCCATCCTACCAAGAAAAACCACCCCTAACCCAAAAACGACACATCCAAGACCACTCAGCAGTAGCTGAAATGGGTGTCCAAACAATAACCATAGCCACCTAGAAGCCAGCCCTCATGAACCCATGACCATAGAACATCACGTCCTAGGCCTCGAAGGCAAAGCTGATGCTACTGAGAAGCAGACAGGAATAGTCAAGTCTTGATGGGTACCCAAGGACCTATTGCATGCTAAAGGCTACTACTACAAAGGTAACAACTGAATTTGGTCACCCAAGGCTAGGAGCGGTATGTGTGCTCCTCAATCCAAGCCCTCCAACCCATCTCTACAAAGTAGTGAGCCAGCTAAAAATGAGAATTCCATTGAATCAAAAAGCACCAAATCCATAGAACCTCAACGAGTCTATCAACCAAAGCCTAACCAGTTGCCCTAGGCCATCTCAACCTAAGACTTCTAGTATCCGAAATGCTCCACACACTGAGAGTAGTACAACAACTAAGTCGCATGACCAATCCATCGCACATGTGGTCGATAGACACGCCATTGAACATCCCAAAAGACAGGCATCAGTAGTTGAGTGACCAATCCATCGCACATGTGGTCGATAGACACGCCATTGAACATCCCAAAAGACAGGCATCAGTAGTTGAGCTATCTAGCTCAACCAAACCCAAACTCCCACCGCATACCTCAAACGTTCCTATAAGTGTAGATCTATCCTTACATAGGCCATGGACCTAGCCGTGAATATAGGGAATGACTTAGTTACCTGCATTAGATACTTGGACACCACATTTACTATGCTTTCCATGAACTATGAACGACTGGAATTAGGCCTCCTCGAGGAGACATTAGCAATGGAAGTACGCTCCTTGCCATGCACTTATGTGACTATGAGTTCGTGTTTATCAAGGTTTCCGAGGTAGTCGAGGAATTGATTGACAGGGAGATCTCTTGGGAGTAAGCTTGCACACAATGACTGATCACATCCTATCACAAGAGTAAAGTTTGTGCAACAAGCTAGGAGCTAGAAGAGCTGACAAAGCTAGCTGACTCTGACTCTTCCTTTCTACAAAAATGGTGTGAGGTACCTTCTCCAAACAAACCTGCAGGAGTCCTCTTAGTAGTTGACCGAAATTCATATCCATACACATCACCATCCCATCTCCCCTTGGGAAACCTTGGACTTAGTTAAACATGGGAATCTCAGTTCTACTTCACAGGGGAAGAGTGGATAAGTCACCCCTAATAACAATCTAATGCCCACCTAAGAAAGACCACTTTTTGTAATCAATCAAAGGCAGGAGTGAGGTTAACACCGCACTTGGTTCATAGAAAGTGAGAGATGGGGGAGAGTGTAACTCGATCCCCCTATCCATAAGGTAAAATCTCAGCTTCGGCCCCCTAAAATGATGTTAAAGTTGGTAACTAATCCTATCGATATTGGGAGAGTCATGATTTAATAAGCTCTATCTAGTGTTAGAAAGTTACCCGACTTATTGGGTCCACCTAGGCATAAGGGTTCGATCATCACCAGATTGAAGCCTCCTACTTTCCTTCATGGGGTTTGCTTATTTTTCTAATTAGCAAAGCATACTACCATGCTGTTTGGACATATAAAATTAGCTTTCTTTTATTACTATCTTAAATTGGGTTCATTAAACTTAATCTTTAGCACATAACAAATAATTCAAAAATCAGATACTTTATTTCACAATAACATCTAGAACCATCACTTCGCAGAGTGGTACAAAGCCGTCTTTCCGTAGAAAGACACCGTCTAGCCTAGGATAGGACCTTTCAATCCCTCGGGATTGGGGGTTGTGTGTGATTGCACTCCGTCCATGATCAACAAGGAATTTACTGGCTCAGAGTCCCTCTAAGCTTCCCTAAGTGTCAAGAGCCATCCTACATAATAGGGGCACTTATTAGTCAATCCTTTTCCCTCTCTCAGGTGCTTGAGTGATAAAAAATAGGGGCACTTATCAAAAATAGGCTGACTGATAAGTGCCCCTACATAATAGGGGCACTTATCAGTCAACCCTTTTCCCTCTCTCAGGTGCTTAAGTGATCAAGAATAAAAAACACCTACCTCTCTTGGGAGCGTAGGATCCCCACCTGAGGTGAGTTTTTTCCACACAAAACACCTACCTCCTTAAGGAGCATATGACCCCCACCCGCAGGTGAGTTTTTCCACACTCTGCATAGTGTTAGGGAGCATTAGGTTGGGGACCCCAACATCCTGAACTACCACAATCCACAACTCATCTATCTATGCAAGCATAGAATCATAAGAGCCATAATTCATCATTCACACATCCAAAAGTAATCATAATCATAAAACATTTTTAACAAACTTGTCAATGTATGCGATGCATAGAATCTATTCTCTTCATCAATTCCAGTGTTCTTTCCTAAAAAGCAATTGATAATACTAACATGCTTTTGAAAATTTAAGTAAGTTCTAACTAATCGTAATCCTTTTCTTATGTACTAACCTGATTATCTCTGTTCGACCATCCATTCGTGATTACGGTTTATGGGCGTAACCTCGGTTTGTTGTGGAATAACCAGTCCTTCAATTTGAATGGATTTGGGGTTAACTTTCGCTTATGCTTCAGCAGCAACTACTTCCTCGTGTTGGGGAGCTCTTTGAGCGTGACCTCGCTCAGCATCTCGACGTCTCTTGGGAGCCATGGAAGAAGCTTGATGGATTCAGGTAGCGCTTTTGCATAGGTGTGGAGAGAGAGAGAGAGAGAGAGAGAGAGAGAGAGAGAGAGAGAGAGAGAGAGAGAGAGAGAGAGAGAGAGAGAGAGAGAGAGAGGCTCAGCTGATTGCAACAGAGCTTTGTCACGTCAATAGCAGAGAGACTTATACATGGGTTGTTGCTGTGTATCCTTGACGTGACCCTCTATCCCTGTTTATATAGTAATAGGGGGGAGGGGAGAGTAAAGAGAGGATGCTTGCTTTTATGGGTGAGCACTGCGCGTCGCGTTGTCGGCGGGCAGTACAACCAAGGCATAGACCTTGGTATCTTGGTCTTGGCATACTTGGCAACGGGCTATAAAGACTTCATTGGCGCCATTGGTTGTGCGTGAGAAGCTCCCACTAGCTTATAGAGAAATCTTATCGGGAGGTCACCCATTGTAGAGGTGAGTGCAAGCTCAACCGCCAAGACCCATGGACTGCTTATTGTTCAAGTGTTTCAAGTGAGCATTAATGGATACCTCTCACATAGCCGATGCGCTATTCCTCTCTACGAGTGTAGTGAGCTTACCTTGATGCCTGATTGAGTTGCTTCCTCTCCCGAGCACTTCGATAGCTCCACAATTCTTGATGCAAACTCAAGCATCCTCAAACCTCCACCTCCAAGCTCCATCCTCCATAGCTGCACGTGAGACAAGAGAAGAAAAGGGAAGAGGAGAGAAGAAGAAGAAAAGAGGAGACGGTGTAGAGCTTAATCTCCTTGATCCGTCACCCTCACATACTCACTCCCTCACATGCTCACACTCCCTCCCTCAAGCACACACAAGCAAGCAAAGAGAAGAGAAGGAGAGAAGAAGAAGAGTCCACTTTGCCACACACTAAATAATGAGATCTCATTCATATTTTGAACTTTATATATAAAGCCCTAAATCCCATTTGGGTAGTCATCCCCTTCTTACATGGCAGCCTAGGCCCCTTTCCATTGTCCTCCTATCTTCCTAGCTTCCTTCCTACTGCCCATCTACCTTTATGATTTGCATGGTGACACTTCTTAAAATAAATCATAGTGCGCCTTGCGCTCTTTTACAAAAGTGTTGACTTGCACTTTTTCTTGTGCACCTTTCTCCTTGATTTCGGACTTTTCTGCGCTTCTTGTATTTCCATATTTTTCTTGGCACGCCATCGTCTTCCGTTTCACTTTTGCCTTGGCCTTGTGGTCTGCTTTAGAGTTTTCCAATTTTCCACCTTGTTCATTTAAGGGTTAATACCTATCCTAGTAGTGTTGTCACCCAAGTGCACTTAACTACCAAGTGACTATCCACTAGGCTAGTTCTTTTTGTTGTTCTATACTACAAACATAGTTTTAATAAGCTAGTCTTGGAAGGTTTTTCCAAGTCTTTCTTCCATGAGTTGGAATATAATACCTCATTAATAATAATATTATCTTCATATTTAGAGCTAGTTTTTTTAAAAATGGGTAATTTTGTTTTCAAAATAAATCAATTTTTGGAATGTATATGCACATTGTCTATTAAAATAAACTAAGTAATGGAGACATGACAAATGGTATGCTTTGTTTGCACATCTACACTTAGTACATTGATAGTTATTATGAACCTCACATGGCCATTGTCTTAACACTTTTTATATTTAGTTTGTTATACCTGCCTATAGTTGGTATAACTATAGCACCAATTAATTAGTATAGTCAGTTATACACTATTTAACTTAGTAGGCTATTTTTAAAATATCGTATCTTATATATATGCTTTGTGTATATTATATTGTGTGTAAAATAATAATAATAAACTAACAAGAAAATATTTTGATCTCCATTTGTCTTCTTGTGTTTTGAAGTGAGCTTCCTCTTGTGTGTATGGTGTGTGTTTGACTTATCAACTCAAGCAAGTCCCCTTACCACAAGATTCTTGACATCTTGTCTTGTACTTAGGCAATGCATCAGATGGAGATACCTTCAACTTCTAGATCCACTTACATGGCAATGCATGTTTACTCTTAGGCAAAGGAACAAACTCCTAAGAAATATTCTTTTCCAAAGAATCCACCTTTGACTACATAGCCCTCTTCCACTTATGATTGTCATCCCTAGTCATAGCATCAACATAACAAGAAGGCTCACCATAATCTGTGACCATGACATAGTCTAGAGATAGAGTATATCTATCTAGTAGGTTAGAAACCCTTGTAGACCTATATAAAATTGGCTCAACTGGAGTCTCTAGTTATTCCACTTGTCTATTTTGTAAGATATAAAGTTGTCCACCATTTTGTGGCACTCTAGAGTTATCATTTGTTAGCTTTCCAAGCCTTACATCATGTGGAGTAGGTCATATAAATGCATTGTTGTCTTTGCAATTTCAACCCAAAATCCATTAGTGAGACTAGCATTAGAGAGCACACTACGAACCTTTCCTAAATGGTCCTATTCATCTTTTTAACCACACTATTTTGAGCAAGATTCTCAAGAGATGTCATTTCTCTCTTTTGATACCATGGCTTGCCCAAAAGTTCATAAAGGCATACGAGGTATACTCTCCACCATTATTAGTCCTCAAGCACTTAAGTTTCTTGCCTCACTGAATCTTTGAAAATACTAAGAACTTATGAAATAATGCATCCAATATATAACTCTTTTTGAGAATATGATAAGCCCAAAAATTTTGTGTGACATATATAAAAGTGATTTAATATAAAGCTTTTCTTAATGAAACTATGGGCATTGGCTCCCCACACAAATTTCTATGAACCAAATCAAGGAATTTTGATCTTTTACTCCCACTACTTCTCTCATGCAACACTTTCATCTGCTTTCTAAAGAGACAATGGTCACAAAAACCAAGATAAAAAAGATTTAGATAAGGAAGATAGTTCAAACCACACAACAATTTCATTCCCTTAATTGACATATGCCCCAAACAGTGATGCTATAAAGAAATAGATGATTATTCAATGACATCTATAACATGTCTTTAACACTAGAGACATGCAAATGATACAAACTACTACATTTTGGCACTTTGGCCACATTAAGAGATCCCTTGCAAAACTTCAATACATGATCACCAAATATCAATCTATAACCACAATTATCAAGCTGTCTTACTGATTAAGCTCTTTGTCAAGTCCAAAACATGTATTACATTTTGCAAGACAAAAGAAGAACCATTTGGCAATGATAAATGTATATTCCCAATGTCAACAAGGCTACATACAAGTAGAGAACCACTCCCTACATAGAGTAACATAAAATGATATCCAAAATCCATAAGCCAATTTTGAGACATGCCATTATCCATGGTAACCAATAATGCATCACCAAAAGAGGTTACAAATAAGATATCACTATCATTACTACCACATAAGTTAATATTCTTAATCTTAGTAAGGCTTTTATCTTTGCCATTATCCTTATTTTCATTCTTACCTTTTTGTTTGTCCTTCCACTTGTAGCAATACTTTCTTATGTATCCCTTCTTGTCAAAGAAGTAACATTCTACATTCTCTTTACTATATGACTCGCTTCTTGATTTAACTCTCTCACAAGGCTACCCCTTAGCATTTGACCTCCCTGTCACCAATAAGTGTAATAGATCTCTTTGATTCTACATTGTTCTTTTTGTTTACCTCCTTTGTGAGCAAGTTGCTCTCAACATTAGAACTCGTAAGATCACTTCAAAGTGTAGAATTACTAATGGTAGTCCTAAAAGTATCCCAACTCTCAAGCAAGGTTGTTAACCCTCAAACGAACGAAGGTGGAAAATCCGGAAAAGCTAAACTAGAAGACAAAGGCCAAGGCAAAGTAAAATGGAAGACAAAGACACACAGGAGAAAAGTCCTAAATAAGGGAGAAAGGCGCGCAAGGAAAAGCATAAGTCAATACTTTTGTAAAAGATCGCAATCGCATCATGGTTTAATTCAAGGAGCGCCGGCAGGCTCTCACCCGTGCAATTTGTAAATGTAGATAGGCGGTGGAAAGGAAGCTAGGAAGATAGAAGGGCAATGGGAAAAAGGGCCTCGGCCACGGCCGGCCATGTAAAAAAGGGGATAAGGGGATGACCGCCCAAAAGGGATTTAGGGTTTTGTATATAAAGTTGAAAAGTGAATGAGTAGCTCATTCTTGTGTGTGACCAAAAGTGGCTCTCCTCTTCTTCTTCTTCTTCTTCTTCTTGCTTGCTTGCTTGAGCTTGTGCTTGAGGGAGGGAGTGTGAGAGTGTGAGGGACTAAGAGTGTGAGGGTGAGGGATCAAGGAGGAGAAGCTCTCCATCTTCTCCTCTCTTCTTCTCTTCTCTTCTCTTGTCTTGTCTTGCTTGCAGCAATGGAGCTTGGAGCATGGAGCTTGGGGATGGAGCTTGCTTGAAGCTTGCACTTGGATCGTGGAGCTACCGGAGTGCGCGGGAGAGGAGGTAACTCGATCGGCATGGAGGTAAGCTCACTACACCCGTAGATATGGATGGCGCGTCGGCTATGTGAGAGGTAGCCATTAGTGCTCGGCTTGGAATGCTTGAAACAATAAGCAGACCGTGGGTCTTGGTGGTTGAGCGAAAGCTCCCACATTTTGGTTCCATTTTCGGGACAAACGGATTCAAGCCTTGAGTGCTTGCGCTCTTTGAATCAAGCATTGAAGACGGGTTTTCCCCGAACTAGTGCTTGAGGTAGATAGGTAGAAAGTGAGGGAGTTTGAAGAGGTATTCGATCTCCTTAGCAAGTAGGTTTTTGTTGTTTTGGACTTGGGAAAGCATGATGGAGTAGTGTAGGTATTTTTCTTATAATTTTTTCTTGCATTTAGAAAGGATAGGAGCAAAAGATTGGAGCAAACAGTAGGGTTTTCTATTGCTGTATAACATGTTGAAACAGGGGAATAGGGGCACAGATTCAGATTTCTGGCTAGAAGAGTATGAGGGACTAACTTCTGAGGTCACAGTAGGCTGGGATGGGGCAATAAGAGGCCTAGGGAATCAAGAAATACCACATTTAACACCCTGCCTTCTGAGAAGAGAGTGAGCTTAAGAGCCAAGGAGAGAGAGAGAGAGAGAGAGAGAGGGGGAGAGAGAGAGCTGCGGGGAGATCATTGACGTGCTAATCGATTTGAGTGCCACACTGTTTCCAGGTACGCCAGGCGTTTCCCTCTGTTGCTTTGCATCTAATTAGACGGCATAGCACGATTCGATGAAGTAGACGTTAGCCTAGAGGCGTCGCATGCAACTCACAGGCCGTTAGCCACGCAGTCGGACTAGTTCGTTCGAGTCCCAGAATAGGATTGCCCTTTTTCTGGAGTCAAACTGTCCGACTCCAAAAATTGGACCTCTTCAAAAACCGTCCGACTCCGAAAATTAAACCACCCTTCATCCCAGTCCCAGAATCGGACCAGTCCCAGAATCGAACCACCCTTTTCTGACTGATGTTCGATTTTGAAAATCGGACACTCAGACCTTGGAAATCGGACACAAGGAATCGGAGCAACCAGAATCGGTGGACATTCGACTCTGATAATTAGACATTTGAGAATCGGACAAAAAACTATCCAATTGACGCATCTAAACCCTGAAATTGACTCCAAGGGCTATGTAGAGCTAAAGGCACATCACAGATCCATCACTAGGCTGAAATCTAGAGCAAGTAGTTCAAAATTTGGCTATAAACGGTCCTCCAAATTGCTCATGGTGTTTACCATAACAACCCCCCAAACCCCCCCCCCCCCCCCCCCCCCCCGAACCGTCGTAGAGGGGGCTCTGCCCCCTCCTCACCTCCCCCAAGTAGGTTGGAGGGAAAAAGCCGTCATGATAGGTCCTCCGGATTAGGCCCTAGTGTAGTAATGGCTCTACACAAGCATAGATCTTCACTTACAAAGCAGCAAACAGAAGCCCACACCCAAACAAAGACAAAAAGAGACCCTAGAACCTCAACAGGCCAATCTAGCCATCAAGGGAAAAAATGCCACACCACGAGAACACAAAGACATTATGTTCAGATCGTGTCTAGTCAGAGCAAAATGCAACATCAGCAAGCTTCAAATGCAAAGATGACTAGACATGACACTCTTGACGAGAGATGTACCTTGAGCAGCACTGCACAGACGACCCAAGACATCGGTGGAGAATCCACATCTGGTTGTGCAGTTGGAGACTCAAGGGAATTTGTCAGAAGGCTTAAATTTACAAGCCAAGACCTGGAAGACGAAGACATAGTATCACCTGCTTATCTTAGGATCAAACTCACTGCAAAAAGAGAGCATATTATTGATGCTCTAATTGATGAAGGAGCAGATTTTAATATCTTGACCTATGAATCATGGACCCTACTAGGCCAACCAGAGCTCACACAGACTAATTCAACTCTTAGCCATTACAGGGGACACCCATAGCACTCATAGGGAAGTGCAAAATCCTTGCGAAAATTAAAACTGAAAGCTTGCCTATCCTATTTCATGTTCCTTCAAATAGTGCTAATTACGGGAAGGAAACCCTCCTAGGAAGACCCTTCAAAAGGGCGACCAAGTGTGAGGCTGACTATGTAGCACAGAGGATACACCTGACACTACTAGGTGTGAGGATAGTCACAACCTTTAGCAAGGGTGACCTGATCGAACCTCGAGGGAAAGGCAAGGAAGGTGCTGACATAATAGTCAAGCCTACTAACAAGAGCAAGGACTTGTTGGAAGAGCTGATACAAGCGTAGGTCGAACAACGAGAACCAGTAAGTGAGGCCATGCCTGAAACAAGAAGGTCAAGAGACAATGCCAAGGATGGGCTTTGAACTTACAAATATCATAGAAGACCCCACAAGAAGCCCAAGCCTTATAGACGAAGGCATCGATGGAGGGTCAGTACAACGCCGCGATGGATATCCAAAGCATTGCTACGTACTCAAGGGTATTACGCAGGTAACCAATGGATTTGGATACCAAAACCCCTTGCTAAACCACCTCTATCAGCTGAAGGCCAGATTGTACCAAAAGCAACGAGGCACCGGAGGAAACCTAAGAGAAACTCTAGGTCTCGAGGCAAGAAACCAAACATGAGTGTTCGAAAGAAAGAGCCTCAGCCTTGCATGCTTAATAAGAAGATGTCGTATGTAACTATTGAGCATGCACAAAGACCATTAGTGCTCAAGGAGCTTTTGACTTCCCAAGAGGATAATGAGCAGAGAGGCACAACGCTGCTCGTGAGAAGGCTGACTGCTCAACAAAGCAAATAGCACAATTGTCTAATAGCCTCAAGCAAATCATTCAACCAGTGCCAAGCCCACCTAAGAGTCCTAGATCTCCTACACCCTATTTCTCCAAACGGACACACGAAGCACTACAGCAGTCGTCAAGGGCGACTGCTCAATCCCAATCTCTATCTCCATCTAAGCTTCCAAATGTCCAAGAGGTGGGACATGACACTATCTGTAGCTCTCGGCCCAAGGATATGCCTGAGCAACCTAATGTGACTAGATCAACTCATGCTTGATCTACACAGATGAATGCTCAAAGGGAAACAAAAGCACGACCACTTCCGATCGCCCTAGGGACTTGACACCGCAATCCACCAAGGGTAGCTAGCCCACTGGACTAGCCGCTACTACTTCCAATTAGGGATCACAACAGTCACAGCCCTTGGCCGTGACAATGCCCCTTGTGGAACGTGTCCTTAGTAGTTTACCTATGGAGAAGGTGCCGCAACCAACTTCCTTGACAACTCCAGCACTTCCAAAGTGCCTAAAGCCTAGGCTGGAGGAGTTAAACACAAGGGAATCGGTTGAAGAGCTAGACTCTCCAAAAAGGGAGGCAGTTGTACCCTCACAACCTGGCGAGGCTATTCAGCAGGCCACGTCTATGTCCCATAAGGATACACTAGAGAAAGAGAATGTTGAGGCCCAACCAAGCACATCAATGGTTGACCTGGTCCAGGGTCCTGAGTCATTGAGAGATACACCTTCACTAACCAAGAAAAAGAGGAGAAAACAACGAAAACAACAGTAGTTGCAGGTGGTTGTGGACCTCAAGAGCATTGAGACGAAGAGTACTGGAGAGCTGAGGAATAAAGCATCGAGTCCATCCACCACTAAACTAATTGATGCCTCTCCTAATAGCAGTGAAACCTCAGACATATCCGTGTGCTCTGAAAAATCAGAGCAGTCGTTACCATCAACGGTTGCTTGCAACACTCAATCCATTGACAATAGAACTCGCATTGACCAATCAAGAGTGGATACAACGCTGTCACAACAGGGTGACAAATCTATACCAGTCACATCCAAGGAGAACCATGACGCAATAACGAAGCCTCAGGAGAAACATGGAAACCCCGAGAGAATATGAAATCGTAGCGTTGACCAAACCTGCTCGTCTAGGCCTAAGCCCCCAGCTATGCTAAAGCCCAGGCAAACTCCTAGAACCTTGCATGAGATAGCAACCGAGCAAGCCCTTGTTGAACATAGAAGTGTCGCAGAATGCTTAACTAATTTGTATGCTAATCTCAAGGTGTTCGCACGTGTCTATGTCCTGGCAGACATGGGCGCATTCACTAAAGAGCAGCTTGAAGAATACTTGCCATTTCCCTTATCCTGGGAAGATCAAGAACATCTTGACGAGCACTATAACAGGCTCGTGTATGAACGCATGCGACTCATCTCTGATGAGGAAGTCGACGAACTACGCTTAACTGTCACATTCAATGAGGTGCTCTGCCAACCAAATCTCTTAGAGATAGAGCAACTAAAGCGACTATCAGAGGGTCGGAGTCAATTTGAACAACGTTGGTGTGAAAACTGCGTTGCAATGGCCGAACTAGGAGCCCAGATCATGACAGTCTCAGAGGAGCGATTGGCCAAATGGTGGTCTCAATGAGACCCAACCTATGTGGCACCAACTTCCTTTCGTGCTAACTGCCATTCGGGGTACGGACTTAGCTGAACCTAGCCAAGATAAATCTCTATTTGATAAGGTTCTCACTGAGGAGGAGTTACATGTTTCCAGTAGACTCGGACAAGGTTCCATGCTACTCGATGTTGCAAAATATCTATCGGTACTGAGTAAGCTTCCACGAGTACTAGATGTGTGTGCCACACTCCAGTACAATCCGGAGTTCTACAATTGGCTTTTATCCTTGTGATGTGACAAGGATTCATAAATATGTACATAAATAGACAATGAATTTTGTGACATTGTATAGACAATATCAACACACACAAGCAATGATAGTCAAGCGCGGGAAGAAGAGTTGGGTTCAACAGGCTAAGCTCCTCAAGTCCTCTCTCACCATACATTTAGAAGTTGTGTGACCATTTCCACCTCCAGACGGAGGGCATGGAACCCTCATTACCACCATAGGAAGCCCTGACCAACATCTCTAATGGTGTAGATAGGGTACCATCCCTTTCTATACACCTTTCCCCCTTTCCAGTCTATCCTTCCGAGGATGAGCCCTGCCCCACTCCATGACAACCAGTCCACGTAACTTAGCATGAGCCAAGATCTGCTAATGGTGGCTGGAGGCCAAATGAACATCATCATGGGGGCCATCCCTCTACAACAAACACTGCATGCCTCACCCATTCCCCTTCTCGTCATATGTGCTTGATAACCCACACTATAATCCCTTCTATGCAAATGGTTTTATCCTGCATCAAGGCCTAATCCTTGGTTCGCATTTTACAGGTCCCCCTATGTGGAAGATATGGAGCACCCAGGGTAGTTGGCTTGCAAAGATGCTCTCGGCCGTCGAAGGGAACATGCAACACAAGCTCCTCCATTGGTGCGCTACGTGCCTAGCCTCAAAATGTATGCAAAGAAATGAGGTCCCAAGAGACATCGCCCCGGACGTAGGCCAAAGAATCTCCATGCTAGGGGAATAGAAGCTCAAAGAAGCACACAAGGTGTGGCAAAACCGGTTGTGCGAGCCCCCAATAGACGCTCGGGCACCGGGTGCTCAAAGGCAGAAAGGGCAGCTCGAGATAAGGAAGAATTCGATGCATTGTTCAAAAGATTTTGGAAATGGTTGCGACCAGAGACTACACCATTCAGGTCCCGGTTGACATCTTCCCTGCCCAGCCTCATAGGAGCCCCTCATCAGTAGAGCCTCAGTCGCCTAACCACCCGGACTCACCCCGCCTTGTGCAAATAGAGTAGCTCCTATGATATGCAAGCAAGTTAACAAAGGCCATCCTCCCATAACTTTTTGTCTTTTGATGGTTAAAGGGGCAGGCTCCCCACTTGTACACACTTTCCTCACCTATTGCTAATATATGCCAAGTCTTTAACAAGCACCAGAATAGGCATCGCAATCAGCATCATAGGATTTTGGAAAAGTAATATCTTGATATGATTTCATTTGTTTGTTGTACTTGCGACTTGCATATACTCTCATGAAGTGACAAGTGGATGCAGGATGACACAGGTCTTCGTGCGAACATGTTCAATGCCCAAGTCACTACAAGGCCACCAACCTCACAAAGAATCGCGACAAAACCACACTGCCGAACGCAAGAAATCACCCTTGCGAGTGCCCACATCGCATGACCCAAAGCATAGTCATGGGCTACGCTCTCTTTCTGGGTCAAGCTCTACAGTTGGCTCACGACCTCAATTGTAACGACATCGCGTGTCACAAAGAGGTTTGCAATATCTCAAGTGTATCTCCCCATCTCAACAACTACTTCTCTAACAACGAGACTAGGGCACAATCATCACTGTAATATCCATTTCTTGAGCCTTCGAAGCTTGACATTTCCCAACCCATTGAAAGGCTGATAGCCTCAACATATTGCAATGGTTGTACTCAGGCAAGTCCAAACAAAAAAAAGAAAAAAAGAAAAAAAAAGAGATGAGAAAAGATAGATAGAAAGAAAGAAAGAAAGAAAAAAGAACAAGAAAAAGAAAAGAAAGAGAAAAAAAAGAAAAAAAGGAAAAAAAAGAAAAGAATGAAAAAATAAGAAGCACCCATGATCATAGCACAGTACCTAGGGGTCCTCAAATTAGGTACGTCTAGTGACCTTGGTCGACTGGCTCTGTCCCTAGTCCCCTAGCCCTTTAGCATCACCCACATTTGTTCAAGGCACATCAAGGGCAGGACATACCTAGGGAGATTGTCTTGCCTATGGTTAGACCTGTCACCCTGACCCATTCGCACGATTCCCTCTTGCACTCTGCTTTAATACCATTGCAATCAATTGTAGTAAGCACCACATGAATGGCAATGAAAAGTACACCGTCCTCATCAAGCAAGTTCAATAGCTCCCAGCTACTGGAAGTGCGGTGTCCTTGTGTTCAATTAGACTACGTCATACAGTCACAATGCAAAGGATGTCTCATACGCCTTCACGTGTACTTCTTCTCAACATGGACAACTTTGCTTCATCCACACATCATTATGAGAAACCAGGCCGCGGTCTTCTACCTACGTAATATTTAAGTATGCACGAGCACTCACATATTATCTGCACCGAAGTATATACATAATTTGGGTCCTCAAGTGCAGGAAAATAATTTTAGCTTGCTTAGAGTTTGACCTGTCTCCCAAACTAATTAAACTATGTCTTGTACACAATAGAGAAGACTAGCACTACCCCTAGGGAGAGACCACCTATGAGAGGTTTTCAATTGCAGGTATTGAAGACTCCAAAGAAGGTGTCGTTCGCTCTTCATTGACACTCAACTTTGAATTCCTATCCTTTATCATCTTGAAAGCCCGCCAAGAATTGTCATGTGCAGAATCCCCAACAAACCGCCACTTGTACTCCACCCATGCAATCCCCATAAAGAACAACCCTACCACCAACACCAATAGCCCTACCACTAGCCACCTAAACCACCAACGTGCCCCCGATGACCTTCCTCCCCACCACTACCAACACTCCTCCATGCCAACCACAAACATCCTTGCCACCCACGTCTTCGGTGCATGCTAAAGCCTGCTACCTACGATGGTGAGTGCCATGGGACTGGCACTTGTCTAGGAGGGAGGTAATGTTAACCCTCAAATGAACGAAGGTGGAAATTTTGGAAAAGCTAAAGTAGAAGACAAAGGCCAAGGCAAAGTAAAATGGAAGACAAAGACGCACAAGGAGAAAAGTCCTAAATAAGGGAGAAAGGCGCGCAAAGAAAAGCACAAGTCAATACTTTTGTAAAAGATCGCAATCGCATCATGGTTTAATTCAAGGAGTGCCGGCGGGCTCTCACCCGTGCAATTTGTAAATGTAGATAGGCGGTGGAAAGGAAGCTAGGAAGATAGAAGGGCAATGGGGAAAAAGGGCCTCGGCCACGGCCGGCCATGTAAAAAAGGGGATAAGGGGGTGACCGCCCAAAAGGGATTTAGGGTTTTGTATATAAAGTTGAGAAGTGAATTAGAAGCTCATTCTTATGTGTGGCCAAAAGTGGCTCTCCTCTTCTCCTCCTTCTTCTTCTTCTTCTTGATTGCTTGAGCTTGTGCTTGAGGGAGGGAGTGTGAGAGTGTGAGGGAGTGAGAGTGTGAGGGTGAGGGACCGAGGAGGAGAAGCTCTCCATCTTCTCCTCTCTTCTTATCTTCTCTTCTCTTGTCTTGTCTTGCTCGCGGCGATGGAGCTTGGAGCATGGAGCTTGGGGATGGAGCTTGCTTGAAGCTTGCACTTGGATCGTGGACCTACCGGAGTGCACGAGAGAGGAGGTAACTCGATCGGCATGGAAATAATCTCACTACACCCGTAGATATGGATGGCGCGTCGGCTATGTGAGATGTAGCCATTAGTGCTTAGCTTGGAACGTTTGAAACAATAAGCGGTCCATGGGTCTTGGCAGTTGTGCGAAAGCTCCGACAAAGGTGACTAACATGAACATGGTCTTCATTGAATCATGAAAGAAAATATTTTGAGATGTTAGTTGTTGAAAATAGTATTTAACTCATTGAGCTGAATGAAGCCCTCTCCTCCATACAGAGTTCAATGAGTTTTTCTAGCCAATAAACCTACAATGCTGCACTTTTTTTTCCATACAAATCACCAAGCTTTTTCCATACATCGTATGTACTTATTGTGTTTTTCACATTAAAATACATAAACTTTGAGAGTGGCAACATAATAGTAGAGTGTGCTAGCTCATCCAATTCCTCCCATACATTTATATCCATGTCTTGAAACTTAATCCCACCACATTTGATCAGCTTTACCTACTTCTTCTGGACCAATACATTCTATGTTTGCTCTTTTCAATATGAAAATATCATCCTATCACAATTTTCAATATTGAACAATGCATTCTCTGAACTCAATGAAGAAGCCATAATGACAAAACTTATATCTAGACACAAAAAGCAATAGAGTATACCCAACTACAAGCTCAAAATAGATGAATAGATAGACTTGCAAACCCAAGAAATGGCTATCCAAATGTGAAACCAGCATAAAAATTATGTACAAGTGATATTTTAGCACTTCTAAAGTCATATGAACTTCTTGCAAACTATTGAAGTATTCCAACTATCTTCTCAACATAAAACAATAGCCGAATACCAAAGTACATGCAAATTGCCTTCACAAATCAAATTTTGACCTGCATAGCCTTTGGAAAGTGAGGATAAATCAACATGGAAAATCCTCCAAGAAGACAAATTCATCAAAATCTATGTGCAATCTAAAGCTAAGAGCCTCCTAGTGTGAAGTAATCTCAATGACTAATGTTTAATCTTACACAAAGATTTCTATGATAAAATGGATGCCTTGTAGCTTCTAGATAATGCAAAAATGTGAGAAAGTGAAAAAAGTATATTGAATTATAAAAATGCATCAAGACAAGTCATTTTTAGCATAAACAGTCTCCTCATGCATCCAGATTAGTAGTACAATCCATAGACATTATGATCTTCACAAATAATCAACTCTCTCACTCTTCTAGTTTCTTATCATAGACATAAGTACACCCCCTACTTGAAAACAAGAAAAGACTAAGCTTAAGCAAGCACCTTGCTAGATCCAAGAAAACCCCTTGCTTTTGAAAAACAAGTTGTCTCTATGCTTATGCAGCCTCTATGCTTGCATCCATCAATGCTATGTACCAAAATCTCTTCTCAATCATCCTAAGCCAAGTTGTTTTGCTTCAAACCCAGCCAACAAATGGCTACCATATCAATGCAAAAGTGGGCTATTATAGCCTCAAATTGAGCTTCAATGACTCAAAAACCTTCTTGACTCAAATCTAGATCTCCATTATGAGAATAATATCTCTATCAATGTGTAGATAACAAGCATCAATGTCACAAAAGAAGCTTGAACCCTCAATCTTTGTGATGAAGCTTTACTCCTCACACTCATCGCTCAAAGAACAGGATCCAATAAACACTAAAGGCTACTCTGATACCAATTGAGAGGAAAAAAATGATGGAATACAAGGTAGAAGCCATGGAGTACAAGAGGGTTGCGAGATAGAAAAACACAAGAGAGTTATGTGTCCCTTATTCTTTATTATCTTCACTTATACATAACTATACCATGTGTATGTATATAAGGGGTGCCTAGCCAACTATTGGCCATTGTACTTTACCCCACAAATTATGTTTCCATTGGTTCATTATACGAGAAGATTTGGTCCTTGGAAAATCTAGTAGCCTATAGTTTACTTCAATCTTCTAGAGCCAAATACATCCTATTTACTCTTGCACTCATGCCCTCTATGCTGATGGTCATTGATTGAACCTTTAGTTGGTTCATGTTAGGCAAGGATGCATTCAACTTCACAGGGGAGGACTGAGGAAGGTATGTTCACTCACAAGGTTGTACTACAAACAATTAAATTCCTTACTCTGAGGATTCTATCCCAAGATAATGTTAGTGCTTTTATCCCAAGCAACTCAAGATAGTGTTAGTGCATTTATCCCAAGCAATCTCTTAAGTTTGAGATGCTCGTGAGTAGGAAAGGTAAGGAACTTCAACTATTGTGCCAACACTTTCACTTGAAGTAAGGGGTCTTGGAATGATGAGGGTGCCCCTTAAGGTAACTCTTGAGGTGTTCCTATACTAACATCTTGAGTGTATAATTTCAAAGGTGTGCATGGTCTCTCCTGAAGCAATATTTCAAGTCTCATGAAGTACAGTGTACACTTATGGTGCTAGTATTGTGCAATTTTCTTGTGCCACAGCCAAGAATCTAGGGGATGTAAGGCAAGGTTACATGAACCACCAAGCATTCCACAAGAAATATCTTGAGTGGTTCCACTTCAATCAATGGTAGCCTTTATTTTGCAAGATCAAAGCTTATGCTAGCTACTCATGTGAATAAAATAAGGGGTTCCATTCGTGCATGGGTCTTAGAGAGTTGTTGTTTCAAGGTGTATGTCCTCTATGTAGTAATATCCTATTGAGTACCCTTGATAGTTTGGGAAGTGTCTCTTAAGGAATTACCCTATTGGTCATTGCTTCTTCTTTAGCCCTGATACCACTAGTTCTTACAATAGGATTAGGGTCAATTAATATATTGTGCGTGGGGTTGTGGGGCAAGGCATACTCACCCTCAAGGTATTATGTGTATGTACTTCTAGGGGTTCCTTGCTACGAAGCCATTGAGCCCTCTACATCAAACTTAGGGTGATAAGATGGTCTCTTTATGCATTGGACAATGTGATGGTGTCAAGTTTGTAGAGTCTCTAAGCACAAGGCGGTGGGTACATTGTCATTGGTGTTGGTGTTGGTGTTTTAAGCGAGTTGCATTGTCCTCCACTTATTACTGTTGTGGGGCTTCAAAATGGTGTACCATTCACAAAGTATGTATGTTCATAAAATAAGTTCCATTCTAACTGCATGTTTTTGTTGTCATGTTACTACTAGGGACTTGATCAGGAGATAATGATCAATGCTTAAGGGATGTCAATCTAAGGCTTTAGGTCAAGTATCCTCTTGGAAGCTAAGGCGTGCACTTTGAGGCAAAGATGCAAGTGTCAAATGAGGTCTGGCCAAAGAAGTCAAGGCTAATCATAGAAACCTTTGTGATTGTTGGTGGAGTTATGGCACATCATTTGCAATCAAGGTGGTTGTGAGAAAAAGCACATGTGGGGCCCTTGTGATAGAAAATTGGTTGTGTCTTGCGGGACAAGTCGCATGGGGTTCATGTGAGGTGATGTGGAGAAGTGAAGGCCGAAGGTTAATGTGTGAGAAACGAGCCTATCACGTGTATTGGTTGTCTATAAATTAGATGCACTTGCATTTATGTAGTATGAAAATTGAACCTTGGTGATGTATATAGCTAATTACAAATATTAGTATTGTGTATATCCATCATGGATGATGTTGTGAGGACATCAAAATATATGAATAGCTATTAGGTTGGCTTCTAATCAACATGACACCTACAAAATAGGCCACATGGCCAATGGGGTAGAGTGGCATAATTGATAAACAAGCTATTGGCAAAAAGTGGTGCACCACTACTCGAGAGCTGAGATCCCACAACTAGGTTTGGTTAGGCATGATGTACGGGGGCTAAGGGCCATAGGAGGAAGCTGAAATGGAAAAAAAAGGGGGTCCAAGAGTCCATTAGGCTAAAGTGCTAGAGATATTAGGCATCCGAATCATCCATAGTTCCAATGTTGAGATTGGATAAGGTGGCATCAACATCTGACCATGAGGTGTAAGCTAACCAAAGTAGCAAATCTATTGAGGTTACTAATAGCCATGAGGGCCTTGAAGATTAGCATGGTTAGCCAAGTCATCCTTTTAATAGCCATGGCTAAGAGGTGGGGGGCTCACTCAAGTAAACCAATGAGGATCCTTAAGATTAACATGGCTAGTCTTTTGATAGCCATGGATGAGGGCTGAGGCGCTCACTTAAGTGTGAAGGAGGTTGAGCTAGCATGTAGCCATTTGAGGAGTGTGGTTTGAGCTAGGGACAAAGAAGGCCTTTCTAGTAAAAGGAGTGATCTTGGAGTTGACAGACGCAAGTGAAAGCAAGAGCTATGGTGGAAAGAGCATGTGCATGTGTGTGTGTGTGTGTGTGTGTGTGTGTGTGGGAACTCCAACATTCACAATGTGTGAACTACCTTTCCTTTATTAAAATATCATCAAAAGAATAAAGAATGAAGTGATAGTGATGGGTGCCTACCACTTGTAGTATACAAGTGTGCAGATACTATCAATGTAGTAGTAGCAGTTAGGCACATGTGCCTTTACTCCCAACAAACTCCCACTTAAAGGCAAATGTACCCCTAGTGATGAGGAGAGAATAAGAAAAAGTGATAAAGTACAAATGTACATAAGCACAACAGGATGAGGAAAGATGTCATCTCATCCAACACCCATCAACTTCCTAAGGAAGGCAAATGCTTTGCTGATAGAATTTTCAAGAGAAGATTTGCAAGCTTTTGGTTAGTTGAGATCTTGACAATGTCAACAAACCTATCCTCAATGACCTCTCTAATGAAGTGGTAACACACCTCAGTGTGTTTTGTCTTCAGAATGAAAGACCAGATTCTTGGTTATTTAGATAGCACTCATAGAATTTGAATGTAATGTAGGGACCACATAAGTAATACCAAGGTCTTTGCTCCACCAGATGGCAACCAGAGAGCCTCCTTATAAGCCTTAGTGGCTACAATATACTCAGCATTGGTAGTAGAGAGACCTGTGCATTTGTGCATCTTAGACATCCAAGAAATAGCACCTCTAGCAAACGTGAAGACATAGCCAAAGGTGGACTTCCTACAGTAGTCTTCATGTTATGCATTTTGTATCTTGGCCACCATGACATATGCGCATAGTTGCTATGCCCTTTAGGTACCTCTTGATACCCTTGATGACATCCTAATGCCATTTGCTCGGTGTAACCATTTAACATGCCATAACTCCCACTACAATGCTATGTTAGGATGAGTGGCTATCATGTCATATATCAAACTTCCCACAACAGATGCATAAGGGATCTTAGCCATTGCCATGCTGCATATGAAACCTCTCAAGGACTTTTTGGATATACTTATTCTGTGATGATATATAAAGAAGCCCCTTAGAGCGATCACGCATGATGTGCATCCCAAGAATATCCGAGGCATGTCCCATGCCCTTCATCTCAAAGCTATTCTTGAGTTGAGTTTTCGAGGCATCTAGCTCATCATGATCTCTTCCAACAATAAGCATATCATCCACATAGAGTACCAAAATCATAAGGCTACCATCACAAGCCTTCTTCATGTATAAACATGGATCCATAGCACTACTGCTATATCCCTATGAATGCATAAAAGCATCAAACTTGTGGTACCATTTCCTAGGTGCCTGCTTAAGGCCATAAATGCTCTTTCTCAACTTGCACACTAGGTATTCCCTACCTTTTTCTTCAAAGCCCTTAGGTTGTTGCATATAGATTTGATCATGCAAGTCCCCATGTAAAAAAATTCATCTTTACATCTATTTGATAAAGGTCCAGATAGCAACCAATGCTAGTACCAAGTGTAGGGTTGTCATTTCGACCCCACAAGAGAAAATATTTCATAGAAATCAACACCATATTTATGATTGGAACCCTTAGCTACCAATCTCACTTTATAAGAAGGCTTGGGGCATCCAAGGATACTTTTCAGCTTGTATACCCACTTGCACGGTAGTGCCTTCTTGCCATTAGGCAAAGGAACCAAATCCCACATATGGTTAGTCTATAAAGGAGTCAAACTCCAACTGCATAGCCATGTCCCATGAGTGACTATCATCTTTGTTTATGTCCTCATCATAAAAGAGAGGCTCACCTACATTTGTTACCATAACATAATCCATGGAAGGCTAAGCGATCAGTCTAGCTCAGTAGAGCATCTCAAAGTAGGCTGATCTTGCACAATCGGATGGGATTGGGCCATAGCTACTACATGTTGTCTAGCTAGATGTACAGGAGTAGGAGGTTCCTCCTAAAACATCACCCTACATACCTCAACCACCTACTCATGTTGCTTATGCATATTTTTCTCATGGAAAACAACATCATGGCTATGGATAACCTTACAAGCTCATGGATCCCATAGGTAATAGCCCATCTTACCTTCATCTCCATAACCAAGAAAAATGCATTTCATGGACCTAGGATCTATCTTATTGCACTTGTCCTTGGGAATATGATAGAATGTCTCATTAGCAAAGATGCGCAAATGAGTATAGGACAAAGTCCATACCTCCATTGCAACTTGACAATCAATAGCAATGCAAGGGGATTGATTAATCACATATATAATAGTAGTTATTATTTCAACCCAAAAGTGTTATGGTAAGCGTGCTTAGCTAAGCATACTATGGACTCTCTCTTGAATCATCTTGTTCATGCATTTAGCAATACTATTTTGGGGAGGGGTGTAAGGGGCGATCAACTGATGCTTAACACCCCACTCATTATAAAAATGTTCAAAATCTTTCGAGACATACCCACACCCATTATCATATCTTAGGCATTTTAGCCTATACCCTAATTGGTTTCTCAACGAGAGCAACCTAACACTGAAAGCTAGACAAGACATTCTATTTCTGCTTAATAGAGTAAGCCTAGAACTTATGTGACTAATCATTAATGAATGTGATAAAGTAATTCACACCAGCTAGTGATGACTGACATGGCATGGGACCATATACATCCAAATGAGCAAGAGCCAAAGGATCACCCATGTGCTTAATGCCAACTTCTTATGTATACTATGCATATGCCTGCCATATAAACAATGATCATAAGACTTAAAACACTTATAGTCTAGGAGTGAGAGATACTTTAAAAATTGATAAGAATTTTCATTCCTTTCAAAGATATGTGTGCATGGTGACAATGCCAAAGAGATACATATGGAACTATAGTCACAGCCAAAACATGGTCAACTGACCCACATACAAGCAAACGATAGAGGATACTAGACTTAGCGTGCAATAACAAGATTCCCATGGAAAATCCTCCATGAGGAATCACTAAAAGAGACAACATAACTTGCATCATCCAAGGTGCCACAAAGAGATAAGAATCTTTGTGAGAGCTCATACATGGCATACATCATGAAGAGTAAACATGTTGCATGAACTAGAATGCAACTGGACATCACCAATACAAACTATCTCCAATGCCATGTCATTATCCAAACAAATAGATCTAGTCATATTGCGATAGGAGTGAAACCACTCTCTATGAGGGTCACATGAAAGAAAGCCCCTAAATCTATCAATCAACACTGAATATGTCCTAACAAAGTATCAGTTACCTGTGAATATGTACTAGGCCACATGGGCACTTGGATTTACTTCAAAGCATTTGGTTTATGCAGTTGAGCTTGAGCTTATTACAGTGAGACAATGGGACTCATTGTGACATGTACATGCTCTCTAGATATTTATTGGATGTAGTTACCCTATCATAGGTTGATTTAATCTCTTGGCTTGGACTTGGTACTTATGTCTATCATGGTGTTGTCAATGTTATTTATGCGCTTTTGGGTTATGTATTGAGGTTTGCTCATCAGTGGGTTATACATCTGGCAGTTTTCTTTATTTACCTTTGAGACCTACCATGTGCATGATATCTATGCATATTGTATGTATGGTTTCTCACACATTGCAGTTGTGAATTTCTTTAGTGCCAATTGTTCTTGGTTTATTTCTTCTTGGTTGCTTACACTTGATTGTTGGCATGTTGCAATTTATTACAAAAACCTGTGATTTCAATTTTATGCATTCTATTCAAGGGCAATCACCTCCTCGACTTGGCAGTCTTTTGCTTACAGTATGTGGATAGTTCATTGCTTTGGTAATATCTCTTATTTTTTTGCTAATTTAGTAGTGGTTTTAGGGCTGATTCATAGTATATTATAGTATGTGTTTCTCGTGATAGTGCTATCTTCAATATTGAGAAACTGGATGGGACCAATTATAGCTATTGAAAGACCTAGATATGGTAGGTTTTTAGTGTAGAAATTGCAAGTTATAACACTAAAACAGGGGGGATGTCAAACTCAAAAACATTGCAGCTAAGGATTGGGATGAATTCGATGAGCTATGCAAGCCTTATCACTCTCTAAATAGGTTCACTACAATGTTGTAACTAGAAATCATACTACATATGAGCTTTGGATACATGTTAAGAATCTTTATGACAAGTAGAGACTTGCATCTCAAATGTATTAGTGGCTGAAACAGTGATGGGCCTTTGCATGAAGGAAGGGACTTCTATGTATGCTCACTTGAATGAGTTTCACTCCATCATTAGCCATTTATCTTTGTTTAAGATTGAGTTCAAGGATACTTTGTATCCTTTATTTCTGCTCGATACTCTACCTAAGTCATGGGATACTTTTCCATATGGCTCTCTATGCTAAGAATGGGCTATATTACAGAATGTTGAGAGTGTCCTCTTGATAGAAGAGGTGAATTGAAAGAATGTGGATGCTTCCCGTACATCACATGCATTGGCTGTGAGAGGCTAATAGGATGGAAATGGTCATGGTAGAGACTCTAACATGTCTCTTAGTCTAGGGCACGTAAACACTCTTGTAGTAAGTTCCCTAGTTGTAAGTCAGGTCTTACTTGTCATTATTATGGAAAAACATGTAATATTTGACCATAGTGCCATAAGATATGTGAAGATAAGTGAAAGGAAAGGGGAAAAGGCAAAGTGCAAGACAAGAATGATGATTGCAGTATGTGCCTAGCAAGTCCAGTGTCAAGATTGAGGAGATTAATGTCATGCAGCCTGATATATCTAATGATCTTATCTTGGCAACCTCTTCTTTGGATACTTCATAGCTAACCGATGCTTTGTCAGGATATAATCAGTGTTCATTGGTAGATTTAGGGACTTCCTTTCATGTGAACCCTCGTAAAAAGTGGTTTCACTCCCTCCTATCATAGTATGACTAGATCTGTCCATTTAGGTAATGACATGGCATTGGAGATAATTGGTATTAGTGATGTTCAACTGTGTTTTGATTTAGGTAGCATATTCACTCTTCATGATGTACATCATGCACCGGCTCTCATGAAGACCCTTATCTTTATTGGCACCTTGGATGATGTAGATAATGTTGTATCTTTTGGTGATTCCTCATTGAAGATTTCTCATGGGAATCTTGTTATTGTATGTTGTGTTAAGTCTAACACTCTTTATCCTTTTCTTGTATTAGGGTCAATTGATCATGTTTTAGCTATGGTTGTAATTCCACATGTATCCCTTTGGCATTGTGGCCTTGGGCACATATCTTTGAAATAAATGAAAATTCTTACCATTTTGCAATATCTTTTTCCCCTACACCATAAGTGTTTTGAGTCTTGTGATCATAGTTTATATGGTAGATAGATACATTATATGTATAAGAAGTCTGGCATGAAGCACATGGGCGAGTCTCTGCCTCTTATTCATCGAAATGTATATAGTTCCATGTGTTGACAATCGTGGTGCAAAGTACTTTGTCATATTCATTGATGATTACTCACGTAAGGTCTATGCTTACCATATTAAGTAGAAATAAGATGTCTTGTCTACCTTTCAGCATTGGCTTGCTATCGTTGAGAAGACTAGTTTAGATATAGTATGGAATACCTCAGGTTCTATAATGGGGGTATGTATGTCTCAAAATATTTTGAGTAGTTTTATGGTGATTGGGCATCAATTTCTTGCCCCCTATACCCCTTCCTAGAATGGTATTGTTGAATGCATGAACATGATGATTTAGGAGAGAGTCCACGGCTTGCTTAGCCAAGCAAGCTAACCCCAACACTTTTAAGCTGAGGTAGCTACTATTGACATACACTTGATTAATAGGTCCCCTTCCATTGCTGATTACCAGGTTTCAAAGGAGGTATGGACTAGGAAATCTCCATTCTATGCTCATTTGTGCGTCTTTAGTTCATTAGATATACTCAATGTCCTACCCTCGTAAGGTCCCACCAATAATCCATGGTGCTTAAAGTTGTAAGGCCTCCATTATGAGGAGAAGACATGTGGGAGCCTAGACATTGGTGGGTCCTCACTTGTATTTTAGATCAGGTCTATGTGACTAGATGGCCAAAGGTGACCATTGTAGCCTTTGGCTTTTAGATAGAGTAATTAAAGGTGGTAGCAACTCAAGGCACACCGTATCGAGTTGTGGGGTAAAGAAGCTATTAGGGTCCCCTATCTTCGATCTGAGGGCCACAAAAGTAGCCCTTGATTAGGGGTAGGGAATATTCCTTGGTCAACTATTGGAGGCGTATTTGGAAGGTCACTAAACACATGTGCACATGGAAGATCAATAAACACATGTTCAATGGAAGGTCAATAGACATAGGTGCATATGGACGATCATCCATCATAACCCCCTTCAGAGGCTATAAAAGATAGAACTCTTCATAACTTTCATGATCTATCTTTTCACCCAATCAGAGTTATTCCAGCTAGTCTTGAGCTCTTTGTCTATCTTTTGCCTAGATCGTCATCTAAGCTTCACATTGGAAGTGTATCAACTTGTTTGGAGCTAAAGAAAATTTTTGTTCTCCTTTTATTTGATGTGTAGTCTCTTTCTCTATCTCTTGCTCAAATTCTATTCGCTACACCATGTAATTTTTACATGGTAGTAGAGTCCAAGGGACTCAAATTCTATTTGTTGCACAATGTAATTTTTACATAGTATCAAAGCCTAGGGAGCTCTAGGGATCGAAGAGTACATCAAAGGCAAAGGATTCAATAGCAAGGAGGAGAGATGTCAACTTTTGTAAGTGGTTCTGGTGCTTCAAGAAGTAGTTCTAGAGGTAGTGCTACTATACTAGCTATTGAAATTTCTTGAATGACTTTGATTCAACATACAACCAAGGCATCAGAAGGCAATTGAAATTTCTTGAATGACTTGAATTCCAAAATTCTAGGACCGTGGATTGTACTGTACTAAGAAGTCAGTACGAAACACAAATTCAAACAAGGATTCAAAACTTGGAGAATCAACTAGCAGCATAGAAGTTTTCTGAAGGAGAGATAGTTGAAGCATTCATCACTCGGATTAAGAATGTGTGCGACCAGATGGCTAGTACTAGGATACAAAATACTAGTGAGGAGTTAGCAAGGAGATGTTTTTTGGATCTGTCCACAAAAATTTGATGGATTGGTAACTACCCTTAATACTTAGGTGAGACCTTAAGCTTTAACGTTTGAGGAGTTTTATGCATTATTAATGGAGGAGTTTTGAGGTTGAAGGCTTGAGAAGGAAGCAACAATGGACATGCTAGATTCTCTACCAATGGAAAAGGCAAAGGTGGCTCCTCCATAAAAAATGATGGTGACAAAAAAAAAAAGGTGGTAAGAAGAAATTTCAAGAAGAGTGTTTCTACTGCAAGAAGAAAGGACATGCAATCGCAGATTGTCATGTCTAGAAGGTAGATGAGAAGAATGCTACCCTTAAAAGTAAGAGGGAAAGGAGACAACCAACATAGCTAAAGCAAAGACAGAGTTGTTCATGGAAACCATCAAGGAAGTGTGTTCCTTGATGCACAAGAAGAATCTACCAGTCATTCATGGGTGATGGATAGTGGTGCATCCTATCACATGACTAACAAGAAAGGTCTACATAGTTCTATGCAGCCTCTACAAGAATCCATCACTGTGATGGTTGAAAATGATACAAAATGTTATGCTATGAGCATATGTACTATTTTCTTTGTTGCTACAAATGGTGAAGTCAAAAAAAGCTTTCAAATGTGTCATATGTTCTAGAAATTAGAAGAAATCTATTATCAGTTTTGCTACCATAATTAATATTGGTCATGAAGTGAGATTCAACAAGACAGGTGTAAAAATTCTTGGCAGTGCTGGCAAAGTTGTTGGCGATGGAGAAAGGAGGAACGACCTATATGAGCTAAGTGCTCTTACATCCATCGCTGGAGTGGGCACAAGTAAGCTTTGGTATAAAAGGTTTGGACACATTGGATTTACAGTTTTGAAGGAGATGCATAAGCAGGGTATGGTTGCTTACCTACTTGCAATTATTGAATTGAAGGATCCATGTGAATCTTGTATGATGGGCAAGCAATAGATAAAGGCATTTCTATAAGAAAGTAAGAATAGTGCAAATGCTCCTCTAGAGTTGGTACATGCTGACTTGTGCAAAAAGATGCCTACGCAAGCCTTGGGAGGATCTCCTTATTTCATGTTGATCGTCACAATGACTATTGTAAGAAGATGTGGGTGTACTTCCTTCGTGATAAGGCTCAAGCTTTTGGTAATGGCTAAAACTTATTGAGAATGAAATAGGAAAAAGTATGAAGAAATTTAGAAAAAATGGTGGTAGTGAGTTCAACTCAAAGGAGTTTGAACACTTTTGCAAGAGCAAAGGGTTCAAGCGTCAATTGACGACACCTCAACAAAACGATGTTGTGGAATGTAGAAATCGCACCATTGTGGAGATGGCAAGGAGCATGCTAAAAACAAGGGATTACCAAACCATTTTTGGGCCGAAGTTGTAAATATTTTAGCCTACATTCTCAATCGGAGCTATACAAAGGCTCTCAAGGATAAAACACCTCGTAAGGCTTACACTGGTAAGAAATGATATGTCTCACATTTCAGAACTTCTAGATGTGAATGCTATGCATTTGTTCCTGATGAGAAAAGTAAAAAGTAAAAATAAAAAAGTAAAAAATGTATCTTTTTGGATTGTAGTGATGAGAAAAAGGCTTACAAATTGTATGACCAAGAGGCAAAGAAGATCATAGTGAGTTGTGATGTGGTGTTCAAGGAGCAACCACATATAGTGGAGGAGGAGAATGTGAGTTCTTTCACATTATCATCAAGTGAAGAAGTAGTCCACTATGAACCTATCCCAAGAGAGCTACCCCTATCCTTAAGGACAAGGAAGAATCATCTTTGAATGATGAAGAGAAAGTTCACCAGCCTAACATCACACCACTAGAAAAGCCATTGCCACAATGGGTGGAGTAGCTCTATGACCAAACTAATCCTATGTCTACATCTATTAAGTAGAAGGCAAATGGACCAAGGAGGTTTCAAAGAATAGAGGAGCAAAGAAGGGCTTCTGCTCACATAGTCAATATGGTCTTGATGGACTAAGATTATGAGAGAAGTAAAGGAGCCAGCTAACTTAGAAGAAGCACTTTGCACATCTAGCATAGAAGGTAGCTATGCAAGATGAGTATGACAGCATCATGAAGAATGACACTTGGGAGCTAGTGGATCAATCACCAAAGAGAAAGATTATTGGCACCAAGTGGGTTTGAAAGGTCAAATACAAGGCTGATGGAACCTTAGAAAAGTACAAAGCCAGATTGGTTGCACATGGATTCATTTGCACAATACTTGCAGTGGTCCCCCACAATAAGTGGCCAGTTTACCAAATGGATGTTAAATTGGCAATCTTGAATGGTGACCTCAAGGAGGAGATGTACGTGGTTTAGCCACCAAGGTTTGAGACCCCCCATTCTAAGAAGAAAGTGTGTAAGCTAAAGAAGTCATTGTATGGGCTGAAACAAGCCCCTAAAGCATGATACCATTAGATAGATAAGTTCTTTTTAAGCTTAAACTTCAAAAGATGTGCCTTAGATGCTAACTCGTATCTTTACAGGGATGGTGAAAAGTCTATAGTTATTGTTTATATGTGGAAGACCTTCTTATTACATGTGACTATGAAGATATAATCAACCAAACTCAAAAGGCTTTGAGGTTCAAGTTTGAAATGATAGACTTGGGCTTGTTGCACTACTATTTGGGGATTGAAGTTTGGCAAGATCTAGGAAAGATCTTCATCTCTTAGAAGAAGTATGCATGGGAGATATTGAATGCATTTGGTATGATTGATTGCAAGGAGATAGCTACACCTATGGAGGCCAATGCAAAGTTATCCTTTGAGGATACATCAGTACTAGGGAGACATTGGGAGGTACATGAGGTTGTTGATCTACTT
The DNA here is from genome assembly GCF_053477565.2 of Lygodium microphyllum. Classification (NCBI taxonomy): domain Eukaryota; kingdom Viridiplantae; phylum Streptophyta; class Polypodiopsida; order Schizaeales; family Lygodiaceae; genus Lygodium; species Lygodium microphyllum. The sequence goes on from NC_141138.1 coordinate 108,888,371, forward strand.
GTGTAACATTAGGTGCCAGAAACTAGTTTTATTGTTGGGAGTTTTGAGCAGGTTTTCAAACAAACCCCATGAGAGTCATTGGAAGGCTAGGATGCAAGCTCTCAGATACTTGAAGGAAACTCTTGACTATGGTATCACATATAGTTTCAATACTTCTCTTGTGGGGTACTCTGACTTTGATTGGGTAGGAGATAGTGATTCCAAATGTCAAATTTTGGGTATTGTTTTTCTTTTGATTTAGGAATTTTCCATTGCACCAATAAGAAGCAACCAATAATGTCATTTGTCTTCTACCAAAGTAGAGTACAAGGCATCTTGTTTTGCTGCATGTGAAGTGGTATGGTGAAGGAGAATCTTATGGCACATGGGAGTGCAGGATAAAGACCCAACTGTACTAAGGTGTGACAATCAGATTTGCATTGCCATTGCCAAGAATCCAATGTTTCATGCATGCACAAAACATATAGAGATCCAGTATCACTATGTGCATTATTTGATCAAGGATGGGATAGTGGAGCTCATCTACTATTCAACAATAGAGAAGAATGAAGAAAATATCTTTACCAAAGTACTCTCAAAGGATCAGCTTTGTGTTCATCTTCAGAGACTCGACATTGAGCCAAGAAGTTGGACATTGAGGGGGGATATTAGATATTCTCAACGACCTACCCTCATAAGGTACCACCAATGATCCATGGTGCTAAAAGTTGTAAAGTCCCCATTATGAGGAGAAGCCATATGTGAGCTTGGACATTGGTGGGTCATGACTTGTATGTCAGATGAGGTCTATGTGACTAGATGGCCAAAAGGTGACTGTTGCAGGTTTAGCCTTTGGGTTAGACAAAGTGGTTAAAGGTGGTAGCAACTCAATTACATCAAGTTGTGGGGCAAGGAAGTTATCAAGGACCCCTATCTTGGGTTTGAGGGCCATGGAAGTAGCCCTTGACTAGGGTTAGGAAATATTCCCTAGCCAACTAGTGGAGGTGCATATGGCAGGTCAAGAGATACATGTGCATATGGAAGGTCAATAAACATAGGTGCATATGGAAGGTCATCCATCACAACCCCCTTCATAGGCTATAAAAGATAGACCCCTTTATAGCTTTCATAATCCATCCTTTCACCCAATCAAACTTATTCTAGCTAGCCTTAATCTCTTCACCTATCTTCTATCTAGATCACCATCTAAGCTTCACATTGGAAGTGCATGGGTGGATAGAGCCATCTTTGTATCAGCTTGTTTCAAGTTGAATATATTTTTTGTTCTCCTTTTATATGATGTGTACTCTCTTTCTGTATCTCTTGGTCAAATTGTATTCACTACATTATGTAATTTTTACATAGTTGTGAGGCATTTTGCCATGTTCCCAAGGATAAGCACAATATGCTGGATCCTAAGTCTGTAAAATGCATCTTTCTTGGTTATGGGGATGTGGGTGAGATGGGCTATCACCTATGGGATCTGCAATCTTACAAGGTTATCCGAAGCCATGATGTCATTTTCCATGAGGAAAATATGCATATGTAGCCTAAGTAGGTGGATGGGATACACATGGTAATCTTTCAGGAGCCTATTGCTCTAATACAACTAGCTAGACAACCTGTAGCAACTAATGCTCTAGTGGCCCAAGGCCTACTTTTGATGTGGATGATTAGCCTACTTTGAGATGCTCTACAAGAGCTAGACATCATCTGAGCACTTTACACCCTCCATGGATTATGTTATGGTGATTGATATAGGTGAGCCTCCCTCTTATGATGAGGCCATGCATAGAGATGATAGTTACTCATGGGACAGTGCTATATAATTGGATTTTGACTTCTTACAAACTAAGCATACATGGGATTTGCTTCCTTTGCCTAGTGGTAAGAAGGCATTGCCATACAAGTGGATATACAAGTCTGAAAAGTATCCCTAGATGTCCCAAGCCCACTTATAAGGCTAAATTGGTAGCTAAGGGTTTTAAGTAGGAATATGGTGTTGACTTCAATGAAGTCTTTTTCCCTATGGTGAAGATGACAACCTTATGCTTACTACTAGCATTTCTTGCTCAACCTTTATCAAATGGATGTAAATATGACTTTTTTCGATGGAGACCTACATGATGAGATCTATATGTAGTAGTTGAAGAAAAAGGTAGGGAACACTTAGTGTGAAATTTGAGAAAGAGCCTTCATGACTTTAATCAGGCACCTAGGGAATGGTACCACAAGTTTAATGATTTTATGCATTCATAGGGGTATAGCCATATTGCTATGAATTCATGTTTACATATGATGAAGGCTTGTGATGGAAGCCTTATGGTTTTGGTACTCTGTGTGGATGATGTGCTTATTGCTGGGACCACTCATGAGATGAGTTGAATGCCTTGAAACACTCCAAGTGGTGGGTACCTATCCCTATCACTTCATTCTTTATTCTTTCAATGACATTTGAAACTTGCTCCTTCCACCATAGCTCTTGATTTCACTCACATGCTTCCACTCCGGACTCACTCCCTTCATCCCTACTACATGCTTTGTATCCACTAAAAATGGATGAAATGGTTGCTCTTGAGCTCAATAAGCACTGAACAAGGCCTAAAAAAGCCTTGGGAAGCTCTCAATAAGCTCACATCAAGCTAGAATAAGCCACAAGAAGAAAAGACTCAATGCATAGCTCAAGAGAAAGAAACGATGGTTGCCATGAAACCTTGAGTCGAAGCTTTGAATCTAGGCTAAAGCAAAGGATGAAGAGGCTCCGTGAATGGTTGGCTCTAATACTAGTTGAAGAAAGTGAGCACTGATTGGAAGAACACGTGTAGAAGTAAGAGAGCTATAGTGGAAGGAACGAGAGAGAGAGAGAGAGAGAGAGAGAGAGAGAGAGAGAGAGAGAGAGAGAGAAGATGTGGGAACTCCAATAGTCATAATATGTGACTTCAAATGTCACTATAAAAAAAAAGAATGACATGACAGTGATGGGTGCCCACCACTTGCACTGTATAGGTGTGGGGGTACTATCAATGTAGTAATGCATGGGAAGCTAGGCATATGCACCTTTAGCTCCAATAGCTAGGTGGATGTGGCCCTTATGACTGAGTATGTTGGTTACAAACGAAAGGGCCGAGCAAATATGGGCCAAATGGGAGGGGCAATGCAACATAGAGGCCATGAGGGAGAGGACCAAGTATGTTGTTGAGGTTAAGGGTTCTGATAAGAGCCTTAGGTGGTGGAGTTACAATGGCCTTGTTGTTTGAGATAGCAAGGCATAAAGATCTAGGGTCCATGGGTAACAACTTTTGTGCCAAGGCCTTATTGAACTGTGTCAAAGGATAAGGGCCTTGTGCTCATTGAGAGGGGGATTAGTGTTGCTCATGGGGGGTGACCAAGGGGGGTGAAGGCTACAAAAGGGTGACAATGGCTGTAGCCTTGGGGGCCTGGCTTTGAGGTCAATGACCCAGGAGTTCCTCCTATAGTTCTTCTTTCACAAGCAACAACAATCACCTTTCATCTTCCTCCTCCTATAGTCCTACTTCTCCAAATTCACAAAAGAGAAACTCGAAAAGAAATAAAAATTATAGTTTGGAAACCAGAGAATTACTTCACTAGCCCCCTGCTTCTGAACTGAAGTTATGTAAGCAGCCCCCTTCTACTTCCCACATGGTAATAACAGAGAGCCCAAATTATTTTTTCTTTTTTGATGATTGAGGTCATTTCTTAAGGTTGCTTTATTTTCCCTATCATATTCTAGCTCTGATTTTTCATCCAAAAATCAGTAATATCTTCTACCCATCCATCTTAATCTATATCACATCCATTTCGGAGCTCCACTCCTATTTTGTTTGGTTGTACATGCTCCTATTCCATTTTTGAGTCATGCTTCAATTCTAGTGCATGATATAGAGAACATATGTTGTGACAAGTGATTCCACAATGTCTTGACAATGGAACCAAAATGTCATAGCTTTCCTAAGCTTTTAATTCCATACTTGATAGAAAGCTTATTGATTTAAGCACTTTGAGCAACATGGCTATGACTACCTATCACACAATTATTGTGGACTCTCACAAATATAATAGCAAACTCACCAATTTACCTCTTCGTTGTTGTAGTCTATTCATAAAGTCTTATTGATTGCTCCATGACTCAAGTAGTGCACCTCAAACGAGCTCCATCTTCACAACTTTGATCATCATACTTCTTTTGCAAAGAAGAAGATGATGATGCGAAGAGATTTACTAGAACCAGTCCCTCATTCACACAAACACACACACACACACATGCACACGCACACGCACACGCACATGCACACGCACATGCACATGCACATGCACACGCACACGCACATGCACACGCACGCACACACACATGCACGCACGCATGCACATTCTCTCTCTCTCTCTCTCTCTCTCTCTCTCTCTCTCTCAAGCAACATGGAGAAGCAAAAAATAATTGCGAGAGTGCAATAGGAATGATGTATAAAGGGTTGCGAGACTTATTTTTAAGAAAGTTAAATTATATTTTTGGATGCCTTGGAAGTTGGATTTTGACTAGTAGTTATCATATAACAAAGAGCCATTATCAAAGCAAGTCATGAGCTAAGAGGAAAAATTAGTGGATCAACATGCCTCTACATGTTTTTGGAGCTACATTTAGAGTGTGGAGCCAAAGGAGATTAAGAGGGCCACTTTAGTTAGCATACGATCAACGAACATGCTTCACTAGACCATTGCATGCTTAGAAATAACTAGTATGTTGCCTCTAATCAAAGTGCATGCTCTCTAGTGATTGATTTGCATGCTATCTCTTGTTCATCAAGATGTCATAAAAGGATAGTGTTTATCATTATATAGCATTACATGTTGAAAAATCTAAACTCACAAATGCAGAAAAAATACAATCCTACATGCTATTAGTTTCAATACTATTATGGAATGTAAAGAGTTTTGAAATATAAGTTGGTGTTGTAGACTCAATAAGTTGACATGCTAGACTCAACTTGCAAGGCACCATCATCAACTAGTCATATGATGGTACATGTTGTTTGCCACAACAAGCTACAAGACTTTTAGTTAGCTACTCTCCAACCACAACAACCAATTCACTTTGAGTTGCCCCATTATCAACTTCCTACCCTTTCCACTTGAGGCTATATTCCTTATTCACTTAGATCTTCCCTTATTCATCCTCAAAAAGGAAGACAACCGAGCCAACAAGACGATATGCTCCACTGAATATAGAAAAGAGTTAGTTTCCTTGAGGAAGTTACATTCTCTACCTCTTCACCTCTATAATGGAAGAAGACAAAGAGATAAGACTTAATTCACACATATTTAACATAAATCCACAATGGATAACTTAGATGATCTAATTGAAAAACACTATTCCTCTATGGTAGCAATGCCACTAGCACTAGCAAATAATATCATAACTACTTCTACCCAAAACCTCAATGTTACTTGATTTTGAGCCCATAATAACAACATCATCGAACTCCATTGCCACACTAAGGGTCTTTTATCATAGCCTAGTTATGCATATGTTGTATGGTCCTCCATTCTTTTAGCCTAATAAAAGGGTTGCTCTCATCCATGAATTAAAATGATACTTTATGCCAAGGGATTGATTGAGAGAAATAGGGAGTGTGCACATGTGCACACACACATCTTCATGCTACTTGATCTTTGCTACCATATTCTCTAGATGGAGGTGGTGTTTTTCTAAAAATCAAGCCCATGCATGGTGGAGAATCAAATTGTATCTCAAGATACTTTGAAGGAGTGGGGATTAGCAAGTTACTTCTTGCATTGTGTGTGGGATTGGGTATTTCATTGCACAAACAGTGTTAATAATATATACTAGAGTAGATGCCTTCACGATAATTATAGTATTGTCAATTTATGGCAACTTATCATATGGTTGTACATAGAAATCTTTTGTTGCTACAAACACCAAAACACCCACAAGAGGGAGGGGGAGTTGGCCTTCCCTCCAAATATTGGCTAAAAGAGAGGGTAGGAGCCACATGGGCATGCCCAAAAGGGGGGGGTTTCCTTCATAGATGATTTTAGTGGCTATATGTCGCAAAATAGCTATACTTTTAATTTTTCAGGTTTCTTTTTTAAACTCGAGTAGGTTGAGTTATAACTCCAAAATTTTTTATTCACCAACATTTCTAAGATATATCAAGATTTTGAAGGCTCTTTCACCATTCATGCAAAACAAATATTGAAAGAAATATATTAAATTCGCCACAATATTTATAAGTTATAGGATATATATAGAAACATTCGCCACATGTACATATGTACTCATACACATAGTACATACATAGACACATGTTACATACTACTTATCCTTGCTCCTTCTTTACATACTCATACACATGACTCACACACACCCCTCCAAAGTCCACACACACACATTACTCAGCATTACATCTACTATTGTATTCATACATACATATACACAATTCTTAGAATCAAAAGGTTTGAGATACTCATGGTTCAATAACTTGAGCTAGTCAGATCTTTGAAGCATGCATCTTGAAAGTTGCAAAGCAAGAGAGAGCTCTACCTAAAACCCATAAATGCTAAGGGACTTCCCCTCTTCATAGACTTGAGCAAGAATAATGCCTCTCCTTCAATAAATGGTTTATCCAAGAGCAAGCTAATTTCAGAAAGGTGCCAAGGACTCTCTCCATTTCCACATCCAAGATTTTAGCAACACACTAGGACCAATCAACAACACTCTTGGGCTGGCTCAACTTCGGCTAGCACTGAGAGATGCTTGTAGAAAACATTAGCATATCCTAGTCATCAGTAAAGGTGCATCTATTTTTGTTCTAAATAAATGTGATAGTCTCTCTTTTATGCTTAGATTTGAGAGAATTGAAGTAAAATTGATATGGAGCATCTCTCAGGAGGTCCCACCTAACCTAGCAAGAGGAACCAAATTGAATGTTTGAGCTGCTAACACACAATGATAAGTAACAATGTCGATCAAGAGGTTGGGACCCTCAAGGTTGTTAGCTATGTGCAACTCCTTCTCGAGTAGGGTTTTATACAAGAGGAGGTGATGCTCTAACTTTGGTTGTAGACCAAGTTACATGAGAGAATGATGGAGAGAAGAGAGATGTTGTTGCAATGAGTTGGATTCGATTCAATTGTTTTGGTGGTACATTGCTACTCTACATTGCTCGTGATTTGACAATCCCTATAGGCACTGTCAACTCGATGGATATACAAATTCTTCTAAAATGGGCATTGAGAGTTGCATTTTTATCTAATTTTGTTGACTTGGGATTGATCCAGAATTTCAATGGCAAGTGCACAACTAGGGATAAGCCAAGGCCGTAAGTGCTCTAGTGTTCTTCTTGGGCAACATCTTTAGTACGACTCATCATGACTAGTAGTTGCATGGGGCATCCTTCAATATGTATAGGCATGTGGTTCACAAGCAAGCGCATGAGGACTTGATTTTTAGGAAGGATGTTCATCATTTTTTCCAAATTGGCCATTTGGATTGAGACAAACTTTTGTGGAGTACTAGGGAAGTGCCTTCTTATGCACATACTTCAAGCTAAGTTGAGTAACACCTTAGTAGGATTGAGATTCGTGCTCTATGCTAGGGTGATAGTTGTGTGAACACAAGCATTTGTAGTACATGGTGCAAGTGAAACTCATGAGTCACTACATGGTCTAGGGATTAACATAGATGTAGCTAGTTTTCAAAGCAGCTCAACAAGATAGAGGTGCTCCGGTATTACCTTTTTCAATGACATTTTTATACGTGATGGTATTACTTTTTTATTATAAGTCACTTGTGGATGAGGGAAGGATATATTTGACACAAAAGAAAAAGGCTTGTAGGTGATAAGTCTAGTAAGAGATGTTGCAGGCTTTTAGAGCTAGCAATGTGCGGTTCAAGGGCTAGAAGTTGTACTTTAGGTGCAAAGCACCGACCTCGGTGCATAGAGCTTAGTAAAAGCATTTACCAGTCTAATCTTTATGTGAAAAAACCTTGCATGACTATTGATTAATAGGTGTGTGCACCCATAATGTTCTCCTAATGATAGTAACTCCATGGCTTCCCTATGATCAAAGGTAGAAATATCTTCTTCATATGCTTCCTATGGGCCTTGAAGTGTAGGAGCTCATTTTCGAGTGAGTAATACTTATACATGGCAAAAGCAATTATCATGGCGATGCCATTTGCTGATCATCTTGAAATGTGGTGCACTCTCTCAAATGCCTCTTGTTGGATATAAGGAATGACAACAATAGCAAAAATGGCATTTGAAATGTTGTGTAGTTACTCCAAAGGAACATTGCACCTTATTTTCCAAAGAGTGATTTTATCTAGATTTTGATTATACAAATGGAAATGACGATAGGCAAGAGAATGTTTATGTAGATTTTGACTAGACAAATGGAAACGATGATAGGCAAGAGAATGTGGCTGAGTTCAAAGCTTCACAACAAGAGACAAAGTAAGCATTTTATAAACTAGATTGCTATTTCTAGATTATGGCAACACAAATTTTTATGCATTTCTTTTGAGATAATGAATATTCCCATGTAGAGTTGCCACCGTACTTTTATCTAAGTGTGAGTTGATAAGGTTTGATGTGGATATGAGATATGTGTGATACAAGCTAATGTTCATAGGTTGGGGCCAATAGAAAAATGGTGATGTTGTGCTAGGCACTGTACTAGAGAGCATGCATTTGTATTTTAGGCACATAAGAATTATGTGTTAATTGCTTGGGGGGAAGAGGTTTGGGGGGCAGGGGAGGGGGGGGGGGGTTATAGAGGAGGCATTCATGAATATGTAAGCTATCACCGTTTAATAGAAGGGATTTTTCAAATAACATTTTTACATAGTTTCCATGTATCATATAAAGGGGTTTTTCACAGACTTAATAGAAAAGTGGTCTTTTTATTTAAGAAGAAATTCATAAATAAGGGTGTTTTTAAATAGGCCTTGAACACATGTGATATAGAGAGTTTATATAGTAACCTCGGTCCCCCACGAGGATAATTGAATGATGCCATACCTATAGGCTTATATTCAAGGGATGCCAAACCCAAGACTACCAACTCAACATTCGGTCCCATTACAACATCCATATTGGTGATCATGCAAGGGGATGATGGTCTCTTCTATTACATTATCAATTATGCATGTATCTCTAGAACGGCCCATGAGAATGGAACCCTTGACCTTCTTTTAACCTTATTATTTGATACCACTTAAGCTAGTAGGTCTCGACCTAACATTTGTACTTTTATCACAACCACTATATCTATTATTTGAAAATTGATATGGCATCAAATTTGGCATAGGTTCATGCAAGTCCAATTTATCTTATAAGAAATTTAACTAGGTTTCCAAATAGCTTGCATAATACAACCTTTGGTTTTAAATTCTTCCTTTTGGGACATCTTATAAGCTCTTGTCATTAATCACACATGTTGTAAGTTTAAAAGGGAATATCAAGGGGGAAAATTCCTAGGGTTTATCCGCATGGCCTTTGGCCAAAAGAAACCAATTTGTAGGTGACTCGAAGTTCTCTAGGCCATATGAGAGGAAAAGTGTGAGCCAACTAGCTAAGAAACACTTGTTTCGACCCAACGACTTTGCTTAAGAGGAGTTCTATGTGGATTTTCTTTTTGGGGGTTTTGTGGGGGCGGGGGCACATGCACGTGTGTGTGGGTGTGTGTTATAGCCCATGCTCAAGGCCTCTCCTTGAGACTACTTGCAACAAGAAGTAATACACACCCAAGGCAGGTGATCAAGCCATATCTTACGGTTTTGCTAAAGAGGGGTTCTATGTGGATTTCTCTTTACTTTAAAAAAGTGTTTTTGAAAATGTACCCCCCTTAGAAGTTGTACACCGGTACACCACCCACAACTCTATGGCCTCTCTCTCTCTCTCTCTCTCTCTCTCTCTCTCTCTCTCTCTCTCTCTCTCTCTCTCTCTCTCTCTCTCTCTCTCTCTCTCTCTCTCTCTCTCTCTCTCTCTCTCTCTCTCTCTCTCTCTCTATCTCTATCACTATTTAATCTTAAACTGCTCTCTTCTTCTCCTCTTTCTCCCACAGAAGTTCTGTCTCATTGATTCGAATTTCAATCGATATGAATTTGCCAATTTAAATTGGTCAAGAGCGGTAAAGCTCGCCTGGCACATGCACCACATTCAACAATTTGAGCAAGCGAATCAGATATTACTGTAACAACACACACAGTTGGAAATAGGAATCATGAGCTCTCCTAATTCATATTATGATCAATTCCGGCCTTCCGTGTCACTTGAGCAATTTGACCATCAGCATGAGAAGTAGTCTAGAATCACGTCAGGCTAGCAGCAGTAATAGCTAGGGTTTCCTCTCTCCACAAGGTATACTAGTCTTGACCATATCAACCATGGTAGTATTATCAGAATGGATGACAATACTGCAGTAGGCATCAAACTACCTATTTCTTCTCATGGTATTGTGAAGCTAGCACATGGCAGCTCGCATGGTCTCACAAAAAAGGGCCTCAAGATTGATAATCATAAGGACTTCAATTTTGACCTTAACAAGGTGATTAAGGACATGTCAGAGGTAGCTACTAAGCCAGAAACAGTAGAATCCCATGAGCAAGTACTGATCAAAAATGTTGTCCTAGGTCAAACCCTGCATTTAAGATCTAGATCCAGCACATCTGGAACCCTAGCAGCCACCAGGTCACCTATTGCAAGCGTCGAAATTGCCTCCTCAACAAGGCACAGGAGCTCTCCATGCTCTGCAAGGCACACCTGGCAATCATCATCTTCTCAGCCATCAGTAAGCTCTACCACTTCTACAACACCACGTACTCACGTTTGCCGCCAT